>NC_084824.1:11896876-12239376 GCF_958449725.1 Rosa rugosa | reverse complement strand
AGTCATGGGTGCTTTCTTCCCTTTCTTTGACTGCAGCAAGCAACAATCATATTAAATGACATAAATTTGATCAGCATAAATGTCAAAATACATTACAAAGCGAATCTTAAATCTTACCATATTTTGGGAACTTTCTCCTCCATTAGTGTTAAGCCTCCTCTTCTTATCACTAGCAGGAGCAGTCTTCTTTCCCTTACTTGGCAAATGCCTCGGGTAGGTTTTCATATTGTGACCTTCTTGCCCACAATTGCTACACTTAAGGGATCTTTGTATCCTTTCAATTTTTCCAGCACCATTGATGACCACCTCTGAAGCATCCTTAATCTTTTTCGTCTTCGGCCTATCGGGCTGCCTTGTATATTGTGGAGGTAGGATACTTGGACCTTCACCCTTAGACCACATGTCCATGCTATTAACAGTCTGTATAGGGTTGCTGTAAATACTCATATATGTCTTCTTGAGATAGCAAGGTGCAACAAAGTCATCTGGTTCCTGCCTTATGCCATTAATTGCACAAATGGCATGCTTGCATGGGATTCCAGTTAGGTCTCATCTTCGGCAACTGCATGTCCTCAAACCAATGTCGACAACATTCTTGGTGCCTTCAATATTCTCAATCTCAGCTTGGCCGGCACCATTGAATGTTGGGATGCAGTCCTCTGCTGCCTTCACTTTATTCTTCTCAATGATGTTCCTTATTTTGGGGCATAAATTTCCATGGTATGCCTCCATTTTATCCCTTCTCTTATGAATCCTCCTCATTAGCTTCAGCCTTATCTCTTCCAACATAGTCATAGGTGGCTTACACCTTGCTTCTCGGATCAATCCATTGAAACTCTCACAACCATTGTTTATGAGCATGTCACAATCATAACCAGCAGGGAAATATGCCCTGGACCAATGTTTCGGGGGCCTCTCGGGCTCTGCAAAACAAAACAAAAAATTCATACATTAAAAGTGAGAACCATGTAGTGAAAAAGTACTGTAAATGATTTACCTTTCAACCATTTATAAGCATCCTCATCAAGGGACTTCAGCTCCTCCATCTCCTTCTCAAAATAAGGCAAAGTTGTTGCCTTTGGACACTTCCACATTTGATCCTTCATGACTTTTCCAGAAAACTTCTTGGTGAAGTTAGTCCACAAATGCCTTGCACAAAACTTGATCTGTGCAGATGGAACAACCTCTTCTAATGCAGGTTTCAAACCTTTTTGCTTATCACTTATGAATATCCAGCCTCTACCATTATTCTCATAGCTCAAATCCTTGCGCAACAACTCCAAAAACCATATCCAAGAGTCATTTGTCTCCAACTCAACCATTGCATAAGCCAATACCCATGAAGTATTATTAGCATCAATATCTACAATAGTTAGGAGTTGGCCACCAAAACAAGTCTTCAAATGAGCTCCATCCAATCCAATCAATGATCTACAACCAGCCTTGAAACCATTCTTCAGAGCTCCCAAGCAAATGTATAGCCTCTTGAAAACAAGTGCCTTGTCTGAGTTGTTGAAGTCACATTTAAGGTCAACTGTGGTTGCTGGATCAGCCCTTTGAAGTTCTCTTCCATAATCTGCCAGCCTTGCATATTGCTCCTTAATTGATCCTTCAACCTCTAACAAGGCAGCTCTATTTGCTCTGTAGGCCATACTCTTTGAAACTGCTGCCCTAATGCTTGCCGACATCGTCTTAGCTAAATTCTCTACACAATCAAACAAGAAGAATCAGTTAAAAATGTGAAACATAAACAACACTTAAGAGGAAAAATAACTTCAGAATATATACCTGGTCTTATGTCTTCATTTAGGGCAATTTGATCCTTGAACTTGGCTGTTAAGTATCTCTGCCTCACCATGGCATTGTTAAACTTCCTTGTGCACTTATGCATGGGATTATACTTCTTTATCATCAATGTGTCTTCATGTTGCATCTTGGAAGCAAACAACTCAAATAAACAATTGTCTTCCTTCCAAACAACCCTCAACCTCGTCTTATCATTCTTGATGAAAAAATACTCCCACCCTCCTTGGATTGCCTTCTCCCTCAATGCATCTCTCAAAATTTGGACATTTGCAAACTGCATCTTTAAATAGAAATTTGGTTGCTTCATATCCGTGTTGGCGTTGAATTCTATACCAACATCTTCTAATTCCCCATCTGAATTAATTGCATATTGCATCCTCTCTTCATTTGATTCACGATCCTTAAACATATCCTCATCACCCCCCATATCAAGTGTAGCTGACCCTAAATTGCTAGTTCCTACCCCTGAAGCTTTTGCCTTTGTAGCCTCATCCAAATCGGCTTCCTCTAACCAGTCATCCTCATCAGTACCATAATGCTCATATTCTTCATCATCAAACTCCGGATCATAATCACCATCATCACTTGTCTCCCCATCCTCACTCAACTCAGATCCGTGAACCCCGAATGTTTGAAGATAGTCCATCAAGTCTATCTCTTTCTCATAGTCTAATCCTTGCACACCACTAGCCTGCACACCCTCCTCATGTTTCTCATAGTCTTCATCTAGTACACCACTCCCAACTACCCCACTTGAACTACAACCTACACCAAAACCAGGATACTCCAACAGCAACTGTTTAAAACCTGAATCTTCTTCCAACAGTTTACTTTTGCCCTTCTCTTTTGCATCTCCTCCACCAGCACAGCTTCCTTGAGTAGCACACACATCCTCAATCTCTCTAATAATTATTCCCTTGCTTCTGCTTGGTATAGGCTCATCAGTCAACTCCTTGATGACACAAGTTGGCTGCTTCCTAGGCTCATCAGGGAGTTCCTCTATCACCACGCTACTGCTACCACCTTGACTGAACAAAAAATCTTGTAAATCTTCATACATGTAGATGTCATCATCGTCTTCCTCAAAAACTGCTTTAACCTCTATGTGGTCCAAGTATAGTGTAATAATCCTGAATTGGGGCACAGCTTTACACATTGTCATCACATCACGGTCTGTTTTCAATTTGGTCAACGCATTCTGGTCATCACCCACCCTATACCAGTAGTCAATTCGCTGCTCTGCATAGCCTGGATTAAGCTGCGTAACCATGTTATCCACTTCTACCAAGGACATCCTGTCCTTATCTACGTTATCGTAGAAATCAATCTTCCCTCCCACATAGTCTTTGTTCCTTATGCACCCTCCATGAACCACTTTCATGGTGAAATAATCTGGGTGTGCTGCACAAAAAGTAAATGATAATTATTAGTCGACCATGGTTAGAACCAGTAAACAGTAAACTTCTAAAGCATGCAACCAACCAACTTAGGATTCCAACTACTTATTATACTTGCCCATAAATAGGAAACTGCCAAACAGACTCTTTTACAGCCATATAATGATCAATAGCAAACAATTTAGGACCACAACAAACAATTCCATTGTGAATGCATTATTAAAAGCCAAACAACAATCAACTTTCAACATTGACAACACTCACAATATTAAAATCCAACCAACCATATTGAAACCATAGTTATTCATTCTGCATCTAAACTCCTCCGTACAAACTCAATTTTCATACTTTAAATCTCTAAACCACATACTCCGCAACCAATACAGATATAAACCCCATTTCTTAAATCCAACCAACCCATCTCAATAACCATGGTTACACTTTCTGAAGCTAAAGTCATGGTTACAAAAACAATTTTCAAACCCAAAAACCTAAACCCGAAACCCAGAAACCAATAAAAAAATAAACCCCAATTTTAAAATCGGCAAACCCTATAACTCGAAACCATAATCGACAAACCCTATAACTCAAAACCCTAAAACTAATACCAAATCCTTTATCAAGAGCTCAGAGAAAAACCCAGAAACCCCGAAAAGTTTAAAAACCCCAAAATTTTACCAAACCGTATAACTAGAAACAATCAAAAACTCGAAAATAGGAAGTAAACTAGTTCGAATCGAAATTATATGGTTCAAAACATAATTAGAACTCGCATTATTGTGGGATTTCATCCTTGCCGCCTTCTGCAGCTCGAGGAACCCACAAATCATTGTTCGCCATCCCAGCCACCGCCACCTCTATCTATTGGCCGCCAAAAACCTTCGATTCGACTCAGATTTTCACTATCGTACTCGATGATGATTGATTCAAGATACGAGGTATGAGATTATGGTAGTTGATTATCGGGATTAAGATGTAGGAGTGGTTTAGGACTAATTTTGAATTTTTAGGGTTTTTTGGGAGGAAATGGTTTTCGGGGTCGGGCAAAACGGGGTTGAATTCGAGTTGGGGCATTTCCGACATTTTACCGTCCAATTGGTTTACGTGGAGCTGAGTCGTGTCAGAACGTTTGCCACGTCACCCAACAAACGGATCCGTCAGACGGAATGGACCTTAAGTGTGAGAAATGAGAGATTAGGGACTATCCTGTTTAATTTTAAAGGTCAGGGACTAAACTGTTTTTCATGCAAAAGTATGAGGAGTAACAAGTATTTAGTCCTATTTATTAAATTCTATTTGGGGCGGGTTTGGAGGCTTAGTCCCCAATGGGGATGGGGACGGGGAATCTCCAGTAAATTTTTATTGAGGATTGGAGCAGGGATGGGGGTGGAGAATGACCTATGGGATGGGGATGGTATTGTGATCCCCATCTCCAACCCGCCCCATTGCCATCCCTAGTTCTGCTGATATTGGGAACAGTGTGCAATCAAAATTTGGAAGTGTTTTGAATTCAGGTATGAATGTTTAATCAACGTTGTCAACAAAATTTAAACAATTATGCTAAGTGTTAGTGAATGAATTTATTTAAAGAATTTCAAGTATTAATTTTGATGTAAATAAAGCTTAGTTTTATGTGAGGTTCGGATTGAAATATTGCATTGTGATTGTAGCTTGTGATTTGCTAAAGGTTTTGCGATTGCAGCTCTTTTTTTGTTTTTTTGTTCTCTTCTCTTCCCTTGCTTGGTTTAGTTATTTTTCTATCTTTCATAATGTAATAAGTGTTTTTGCACTTCAAATTGGAATCTATGATGTTGTTTGAATAATATAGTGTAGGGCTGGGCACGGTCCCAAACCGGCACTGCTTTTACAGGGACCGGGACCGGAACCGGCAAAGCTAAACCCGGACCGGACTTGCAGATGTTGAGAATCGGGACCGGCCTAAACCCGGACCGGTAATTGTTTTACAGGGACCGAGATCGGAACCGGGACCGGCAGTCTTAATTCGGGCCGGGACCGTAGTTGCAGATAACAGGGACCAGGATAAACCCGGACCGTGACAAAACTAGCCCGTTTTCAGGTTTCCGGTTCCAGTCAATCTTTGCAGCACTGCTGCATTTTGCTACTTGACCTGCTTCTGTTTAGAGTATAAAGAGTAATACAATATGATTCTATGAACTAGCAACAAGGCTGCAATGCTGAAAATAAAACCAATAAACCATTCTGCAAAGTGCAATCTGCACTAGCAGCAAGGCTGCAAATAAATCCATCTTGCAAATAACCATTCAATGATTTCAATCAACACAGTTACACAGCAAGTTCACCAACACATATTGTCTTAACAACATATTAAATTAAAAACCAAAACAATGTTCAACAAGACAACAAGTGAACAACCAAACTTCCATCAGTTCCATGCTGCCATGCAGCTGCTCCTCCAGTCCTCCGTCTTCAAATTTTTTTCCCTACACATTTCAGTTTAAAAAGACATTGTATTACACATTTATACATTATATAGTTATACATTTATACTTTGCACCAATACACTTGCTGACAAGCATTAAGGATTTAAGCCAACTTTCATTCAAATTTCTAAATTTCAAATGCAAACATTTCCACTGATAGATGCATTAAGCCAAAAATTGCAAACTCTCATGCTTTGGAATATGACTCTTTTTTATAGATGCTTTACAAAAGTAACTATAAAAAAGAGTCATATTCCAAAGCATCACAGATTCACATTACATGTTACTCTATAGACAAGAGAATAGATTCTAAAGAATTTCAATACTAAAAACCAAACCAAAGCAAACACACACATCCACATAATCAACTGCGAAATTTCAACTGTGAAATTTCAGTAAATGAACAACATCATACTTCTCCAATACAATAGAGTCTAGCAGTTGAAATTCTCAACGGATTTTCACAAATCAACAATAAAATAGCATATATACACATAACTCAGAACACGAACACATAAGCATGCAACTTCTCACTAAACTTTCAATGACAGCAAAGAAAACCTAAATCAAATACGAATCCAGAAAACAAAGTGATGCGAGAGAGATCAAAAATGCTAAACAATCTGAAAATAACGAACTGAATCGGAAAGAAAAATGATATTATTCGCAACAAACAAAGTAACGCAGTCCTAAAACACACACACAGAGAGAGAGAGAGAGGCATTATCAGAAGAATGAGGAAGAGAACGAGATGAGCGAAGAAGAAGATGAATCACAATTGGCCTTTTCGGAGGTGGAGCCACGGAAGATCCTATATATAGGGACTCCCTGCAAATTCACTATATGAAAATGAAACACCAGCGAGCAACAAAGAGTGAATGTCAACTAAACCAGGCTCAAATCTATCAGATCTAAAATATTTCAAAAACAAACTCATAAACCCCAACCAAAACCCCCCATGAACATCCAGTTCTGCAAGCATTTCAGCTAATTAACCAACGCAAAAACAAAAAGGGATTAGAGAGAAGGACGAAGCAATAGTACCTTTCTTGGCCAGAATCAAAATCAAAATCTGCATTTGAAAACCAAAAAAGTATATAAATTTCCGTCTGAGTACCAAAAAGCTTGAAGACCCATATCAGGGAATGCAAAACCGCACAACCACGTTTCTGTATTCAAACAACAGAAAAGCTAAAAAGCTCTCAGCTTTATCATCCCAGGCTCATATACACCCTAGAAATTGATTAAACTAATAGGCTAACTCAGAAAATCAAAACCCACCATCTCAATCAAACAAGATCATCAAAAAGACAGCCACTGCATTTTTCAAGTCAGGATTAACATGAAATCCATGAAATTTGAAAGACAGAGAGGGTTTTTGAAGGAGGAAAGAGAGGAAAAGGTACCTCAGCGCCGGCGTCGACCCAGGCTTGCTCGGAGGCGTATCGGACGACGGCGAGAGCCAGATCTTCCTCGGAGGTCAGGCTTCAAGCTCTGTGCAGCCGGATCTTTCTCTTCCCTGCAGAAAAAAGGCAAAGAATGAGAGACTGAAGAGACCAAGAATGAGATACTGAGAGCTGAGAGGCCGGACCGCCAGAGGCGACGTCGCGGAGAAGACCAGAGGTGAGGAATACCGATTTCTGGGGGCTGAGGAAGACCGGCTGACTGACTGAGGGCTGAGGATGAGGAAGATCGATTTCTGGGAGAGACCGAGAGAGTTGGAGGCGGACTGGCCGAGTCGCAGAGATGAGAGATCTGAGGAATTGACTTAGGATTTTAGATTTTAGGTTAGGTCTATTAACTAATCACATGTGATGGTGTCCATACTAACACAATATACTTCGAAAATAAACCTATAATTGGACGACACGTACCTAAGCTCGGGTTTTCCGGTCCACGCAGTCACCTCTAGTCAAGAACCGAACCCGGACCGTCAATTTCAGTTTAGGGACCGAACCGCCCGAACACACTTATTTTCAAGAACCGGGACCGGACCGCCACGCTGAGTATAGGGACCGAACCGGCCCGAAAACACTTATTTTCCTTCTAAAACCCGGCCCGAACCGGCCGGTCCGGATCGGTCCCTTCCGGTCTTTCGGTCATTTTTGCCCACCCCTAATATAGTGTATTTTGTATCAAGTTGATCTAATTTTTTTACAAGCTTATATATGTTAATACAGTGATGTCACCAAAGATGATGACTAGAGGAATGAAGAGAGTGTTAGAGCAATCTGCTGTTGAAAGTTATGAAACTGGACAGAGTTCAGCAAAGAAAAACTGAATCTGATCATGCTTCTTCTGGTGGAGATAAATGTGATCAAGTTGAATCAAGGAGATGCAAAAGAAATGGGTATATTTTATGTGTTCCAAAATATTGTTCTATGTAAATATTGTTAGCAAAAATTATTGTTTGTTTACAAATATAGATTAATTCATATTATTTGATTTTTGGTTATAGTGTCTCATGTACACTTTGGTCAAGCATCAAATCAATGTCAAAATGTCAGTGCATCTGAACATTGTCTGACACAATCTTTCACGCCCCGAATTTCGAATAAAGAAATTCGAATCCGAAACGCGATAACTTAACAAGCACAAGAAAACACATAGAAAATTATTCATTTAAACTATGCAACAAAACCAACCGAGCTCACCATGTCAATATCGACTCGTTCTTTAGAATCACATATTACATTACAAAAGAGTTTACAAATTAAACTGAATGACAGCTCAATGAGTAAACACACCCACCATACTCACTATACAGCGGAAGACTAAAACCAAAAGTAATTCTACATCCAAGCTATGACAGCAACAAAACCTCAATTTTGACGGCCGTTACTCGATATTCTAACCTGCACAATAACCCCTACACCATGGAATAATGCACCGGGTTGAAACAACAAACCCGGTAAGCTTTTGCAAGCTCGTGTGAGTAAACCTAAATAACCACAAAACACCTTTCCGACTCAAGGACAACAAATCAACTCAATGGTTATTTCAAAATCAAATCCTTTTCTTTTTAAGGAAGACAAATCTCACCACCGTGACAAACCAAATCATTTGAAATCTCAACAACAAATCCAAGAAATTACATTTCTTTCCTCTCGACAAGAAGCATTTATCACCACAATGGATAAAACATTTCTCAACTCACTCTCAATCAGAACTGCACTCACAAATTAAACTATATAAAACCAGAAATCCTTGCATAGAGAATTAGTTCAGGCAATCACCAAAAAACACACAATCTACAACCTTAGTAATCCATGCATAGAGTTTGGTTCAAGAGATTACATTAAAATCAAACGAAAGAAATCGTAGTAATCCCTGCATAGAGTTTAGTTCAAGAGATTACATTAAAATCAAATAATAGAAATGAAAAATGAACATAAATAAAGAAATCAAACAACTCACGTGAATAACGAGGAGAACCTTTCAACTCAAGGTAGAGAAACACACACACACCATGATTCCTTAAAAACTCAATATTCTTTTCCTAAAAGAAACAACACAAGTCACATTGTGGCAAAATCAAAGGAAATGTTAACCTAACAAATCAATATGAAACTCCGGTCTACCATGGACAATAAAAGCCAACTCAGTGACAAAATCATATAAATTGTTAACTTAAAAATTCAATATAAAACTCCGGTCCAACTTGGACAATAAAAGAAAGTACACACCCGAAGCTCTCTTTTAAAAACATATACCCATAAGTGCCATAACACAAAGTTATGCCCTATGACCATACGTTGGCAGACAGACTAGAGCTCTAACTAATCGTAATCATTCACCCGACCAAAGGCGTGATTCCCGATATATTGTCTAAGGTCACAACCTGCGACCCTGGATCCTTAGGCCAACCTGACCCTTAGATCAAAACATTTAAACGAGTCACACTGGACCCAAAATATTTCAATCACCAAAAAGGAGAAATCACAACCTGTGACTCCCAAATCTTCTCACACTTTTCAAAACAATAGAAAATACAATTTTCCACAACATATTGTTTCCAGAAAGTTATACCCCAAAACAATAAATAAACTCACTCACAATTATTGCATGTATCACAACAATTCCACCAATACATATATATTTCACGTATATATATATATATATACAAAACCGTTCGAGAGCGGACGTCCGCAACTTTTTCTGGGTTGTGGACGTCCGCTCTCGATCCGACCTCTATATATATATATATATATATATATATATATATATATATATATATATATATATATATATATCGTAGTCATTCACTCAGGAATGTCACTAATACCAACTATAGTCCACAATCGCAAAACTCAAGAAAAATCATTATTATACTTAATATCTCATTTTACTTACCTATGAACCGTAGCCGATCAAGTTCATATAATTTAAAATAAATCTTTATTTTCAGAAAACAATTTCACAATTTAGTGATTAAACCGAACAATAATGTAACTCGGTTCATAAATGAACCACGTGAGATTTACTCACCTCTAAATCCAGCTGCGTCTTTTCTAACAGCCAAGATCATGCAAACACAAAACGTTCACCCAATACAATTCCGTCAAGCACCTAATCACATACGGTCTCAACTTAGCACACAAATCACAAAACACAATTATACTATGATCTAACGGTCAGATCCCCACGGATCGCTTCTAGGATCATCATCACAGAATTATATGAAAATCCAACGGTCAGATCCTCATCCGAGACCATCCAAAGTCCCCAGAATACTTCTACGGTCAATACAACAAAACTACAAGTCGATCGAACGGCCGGATTCTTACGGATCAAAAATTGAAACGATCGAAACCGTAAAAACCCTAACATAATCATACGATCTCCAAAAATTACGTGTTGTATATCGAAATGCTGGTATCAACGAGTAGATCGTATATAGAACTAGAAAATGCCCCTGGCATGGCCGGAAACGCAGCCAAGCGTAGCCGCCGGCAACCGTTGAATTAGGTGGCGAGACCTATGCTAAAATATTCCTCTCAACATGTAGAACAACTTTCACAACTAGCACAAATTTTGAATCAAGGCCAATTACCCGAAAATTACCTCAACAGTGGGTGGATCGGAGATTTTTCTCAATTTTCAGATTTGCTTCGATTCTCCCTCCATGCTTCAAATCTGTTCAAGCCACTTGGAGAGCATGACCATCATCTTCTGGGCTTCAAGCAATGACTGGTGGCGAAGCTTGGGGTGGTCGGACAGCGATGAAATCGGCGTTGACCGAAAACTAGGTTTAGGATCAGTTTCTCCTTACTCTGCTGCGTAGATATCAAGATAGGCTGCAACTGAAAACGAAAAGGCACGACAAGATTATTTGAAAGGGTAAACAAGAGAAGGATTCTGGATTTGGCTACCAGTGAATTGAAATGGCCTTACTTTCTCTCTCTTTTCGTATCAGAGGCGAAAGAGGATAAGACACTCATGGTATAACTGCCTAAGCAATGATTATGGCCCATGTATGCCTATGATTATGCAACGTGTATTTTTTATTTTTTCTCTTTTACATTAAATCCCTTTGTTTTTTTTTTTGTCAAAATAATCCTTTTGTTTTCTTTAAAAATAAAAAATCTAATTTATAATTATAATGTCTTTGTCAAAATAATGCCCTTTATAATTTCATTTATATAATTATATGTCATAAAAAATAAAAAATAAAATAAAAATAAAAAACCGCCTAGTCCCCGCGCCTAGGCCTCTGGCTACCGCCCGACTAGCGCCTAGCATTTTTTAGAACCTTGTTCATGACCCAACTTGGGGGTTATCCGGCGGCTCATGACGGTGCATCCGGCCAGTTTTTGAGGTTCTGTTTACATGGTTGTCATCTACTCGTCTATACGAGCATGTTGATATATTATGGGGTCATATTGTGATCATTTGAAGCATGCTAGATTTAACGTAGTTTCAGTTTTCTCGGTTTGCGATCCGTGAGGATCCGACTGTTGGATCATCTTATATTTTTGAGAAATTGATCCTAGAAGTGTTCTGAATACCTTGAGAGGTCTCGGAGGAAGTTTTGTATCGATTGACGAAATCTCCGGTTTTTTGTTCAAATGCTCGGTTCGAACCTTTACCGCTTTTGTTCTAAAATCGTGTACTAAATGGAGACCTTATCTTACTTAGGTGATTGATGGAGTGTGTTCTGTATTTTATCTCGGCTGTAAGAGAAGACATAGCGGGATTTAGAGATGAGTAAATCTCACGGAATTTATTTATGAACATAATTACTTTATTATTCGAAATTATTGTTAAATTGTGAAATCATTTTCGGAAATAAATATTTGTTTTAAATTATATGAACTTGATCGTTAACGGTTCATAGGTAAGTAAAATGAAGTTTTAGTGTAAAAATGATTTTTCACGGGTTTTGTATTGGTGAACTATAGTTGGTATTAGTAGCATTCCTGAGCGGATGACTACGTGTGTGCATGTGTGTGTGTATAGCATTCCTGAGCGGATGACTGTGTGTGTGTGTGTGTGTATTGGTGCAGTTGTGAAATGAGGTGGAATTAGTATGTGTTGTGATTTGATTTTCTAAGAAAATGAATGAGTTTTGGTTATCTTGATTGGAAACAATTATATTAGGGAAAATTTCATGAATGGTACCCAAAGTAAGGCCCACTATGCATTTCAGTACATCAAGTTCTAAAATATAAATTATGGTACATGAGGTTTCAAAACCGACCCAGTATACATACACGACGTCAATGACGCCGTTAGTTTGGTGCCACCTGTCGTATTTTAAGGGGTAAAATGGTCTCTTCACATTTTTTACTCTGAGCACCCAACTATCTCTCTTCTTTTGTTCTGGGCACCCAACTCTCTCTCTCTCTCTCTCTTCCCCCTCCTTCAATTGGAAATTGGAAGCAGGTTCCGGGATCCGATGCTACCATTGGCAGCGGACCACTACTCGGCTACAAAGGAGGAGTCTTGGCTCCAGAAGCTTCCCTCACTCTAACAACACCACCAAACTCCAACCGACGCTCCTTCCTTCCCTCTCTCCCCTCCTTCGCTCGCTTTCAGACTCTCCCGACCCGACCTGCCATGGCCATGGCCTCCGCCTCCCCGGACAGGATCGAAGTTACGCCGCAGCAGCAGCAGCACCTCATCATTGAGCCCTCGCCGTCCAAATTCTCCACCGACTCTGACGTCGCCTCGTCCTCACCGCTCGTCTCCTGCTCTGCCGACACACATGATCGCATTGATCCTTCGTTTGCTTCTCCTAACGCCGATCAGGTCCTCCTAATCTTCTTCTTCTTCTTCTTAATTCACAGTGTTCTTGTTTTGGAAACTTCGTGTTTGGAAATTTATGCTTTCCAATCCAATTGGATTTTTCACACACTTGGGGCAGTCAACGAAGTGGCAGGGGCTGGGGCCGTCGAAGTGGTTCGGAAGAGAAGAGAGAGGAAACACGTTGACAAATGAAAAACCAATTTTTCCCTTCATTATGTGCGTAAACATGTGGATTGACGGAGTCATTGACGTCGTGTACGTATATTGGGTCGGGTTTCATATTTGATGTACCAAAGTTTATATTTTGAAACTTGATGTACTAAAATGCATATATAGTGGGCCTTATTTTGGGTACCATTCATGAAATTTTCCCATTATATTATTGACGTTTCTTATGTGAGAGTTTTAATTGTCAAATTGTGTTGGTGGTTTAAGGTGTGAAAACAATATTTCGAAATTGATTTTTATATTGTTTTGGAAAGTGATGAGGTTGTATAATATTTTGAGTCTTGAGTGACTTTTTAAATATTTTGGTCTTTGTACCAAGATCCACAGTAGTGACCAAGGGTGGGTTATCGGAACCATGCCCTTGGCCGGGGTATGGTTACGATTCAGTTAGAGCTCTAGTCTGTTTGTCATTATATGTCATGGGGGGTAACAAGTAGGTTACTTGCGACTCATAAATACGTGTTCTTAAAAGAAAGTTTGGGGTATATTCTTTCTTTTAATTGTCCGAGGAGGGACTTGATTTTCATATTATAGTGTGAATTGAAATAATGCAGCAAGGTGTTTGAAAGTGATCAGATAATTGATTCCCTCGCACCACATTGATAAAGTTGATAATATCACCTATTGGACATGCTGGTATCATTTTAATACTTTTGATACTCTTTCTAATAAATGTGCCAATACTATATCTTAAACATGCTCTTACTTTTGCAGCAATGGTACTAGATCCTACAATCAAGAATCGATCCATCCAAGCCAGCCAGCAAAATTTAGCTAGGACTATGAATGAGTCCCAATAATACTTTGCTGGCTGGTTTGAATGGATCGGTTCTCGACAGTAACACATAGGAAAAATCATTTATGCTAGAATACCAAATAAAGGCAACTGTCCACAACTTAAGGTAAAATATTCTCAACCCTCCTGGTATGATTTTCCTATCTATCCTGAACTCTATCTGATTATGACTTCTATTAATTGCACAGGAAATAGCCACTCTCAACTTTGATGATGCTGCACTTGCACAAATTCCTCAATCAGCCATCACAAGTTGGCACAATCTAGCAACAAATTTATGCTTTCAAACACTATTATAATCGTGGCTATAATCATTTTAATTCACATTCAATATAACTTTATTATCTATTTACTTACCCAACTAATTAATTCAATTGCAGGTCCAACAATACGCTGTAGCCATCCATTCAAAAGTTCTTATGCACTAAGTATCATTTGGATTTATTCATTGTAATGGAAAAATTTAGGTAAAGAGTACCTTATCTCAAACAGTAGTTGGTAAGTTAATTGTACTTCATCTCCAAGGGTGTGTAAAGACAGCTACACCAAAATGAGGTTGAGATTCAATTAGGACATAACTTCAATCTGTGTTATGACCAATTGAATCTCAATCTCATTGTGTTGTATCTGTCTTTACATTACCACCAACTACTCTTTGAGATCAAGTACAGCTTACCCAAATTTCTCCATCATCATCAAAAAATTCAAACCAAACCAAATGTACAAACCACACCAAACCCTTTGTGCCATATAACATTGCAAAAATCAATGATACTCTTATGTATAAAAACAGTTACTTTTCTAAACAATTCAATCATAATAGGAAATCCCACAGCAAAGTACGGGCAAACTTGCTAGTAATTTGACTGCTAGTAAATGACTAAAGGGTCTAGATGCTTGGATTCTTGGCGTTTTCTTTTGTTATTTGCTTTTGCAAATTAAGAGTTGCATTGTCGGGATAATTTGTTTCAAGGGTCTACGTGCTAGCTGCAATTTTAGAGCTTCACCATGTATAAATTCGAGATTTCTTGGAGTTCTTGCGGCGGGAGAAATTGATCTTCATTAACTAGTTTTTTTTTTTTTTTTTTCGTTTTGCTATTTCTGCTGGCCTAGTACTAATTTGTTGGGCCTTTTAAACATTTCTTTATTTTATTTCAGTGTGAGCCTTGTTGGTATTGAAAAATTCAATACAACATCTCCTTAATTACCTACTTCTTCGGACTAAAGCAGGAGTGAAAGCTTTCCGCTCAAAAAATTAGTCAGCAGTCTTCAGATTTGGTTCAGTATTTGGCAAGTCAGGCTTGAAAAATATAGGATACCTGCAAAAGATACTCTGATGCCTAAATCTGTAATAGTATGAGTTGAAGTAGCTGTAGATGGTGTCGATTGCTTACCTCAAATGTTTCGTTTCACCAAGTATTTATAGGCGAGTCGAGTGAATATCTCGACTAGTGCGTATAGTGGTGTGCTTGGTCCGCAAGTCATACGTTGGTGGATCCATTACGTCACTCTCTCCTTGAGGCGATATGAACTTCTCAGCGCTCCTCATATAGATTGGGTCGTCAGTCGTCTATTGATCATAACATGATTTCACCTCACTTAGGTCGTTTTAGAAAAGATTCCTTCTTACTTAGATTAGTTTTGAGGGGATTTACCCCACTCGGATAAGCCTATAGGAGATTTCACCTCAAGTAGATTGGTCTCGAGAAAATTTATTTTACTGGATACGCCTTGAGGAGATTTCACTTTATTTGGATTGGTCTCGAGGAGATTTACCTCACCTAAATCCGCTTTGAGGAGATTCCACCTTACTTAGATTGGCCTCGAAGAGATTTACCTCACTAAAATTCGCTTTAAGAGAATTTCACTTTAAGGAGTTTTCCTCAAAAAAGTTGGACTGCCTCCTTTGAGTCCTTTCAGTTCATTCAGTGACTCTAACCATTCCCAAGAGTGAGGGTGAACGCCTCTATTATAAATTTTCTTATTCTAATAAAATCTCATTTCACTGACCCAAAGAGCAGAGAGTGAGCTATTTGATTTGGTGGTTACGTTTTTTTGACCATATCCATTGTGAGATACAGTTGGGCTGTGTTGTTTGAGTTTTTCATTTCACCGTTAACATCTTATACATTTTTCTCAGTACTTGAGCTAATTGCCACATTTTGTTCCAGCAAAAGTTGAACAGTTATAATAGGCCCAGTTCAACAATGATCCACATTTTGTCCCATCAATGTTTTTTTTTTTTTTGAAAAGATCCCATCAATGTTAAGAAAACAATGATCCACATAAAATTCGTACGTTGTTGTCCAGCTCTAAGCCCAGCAATTATCAAAGATGAAAGGTCGATCATTACTGATCGAAGTGAAATAGTTAGGGTCTTTCTAAATGTACCCAGTAAATTTTTATGTATACCCAGCTATTTATTTATATTTAAAATATTTATTAAACCCAGCAAATATTCCCAAAATACCCATCCAAGTAAACTGATGCTCATGCGATTTGTTCCCAAAATCAAGAAAACAAATCCCGATCTCTCCAATCAACGTCAGATTCCACCAATTTGATGATCTTCTCCAAGCCGTACTAAGATTTGATCCACCAATTCTTCCTCAAATCGCTATGAGAGGAAAGATGTGATTATCGCTGAATGCATATGAACAAATTGCAATGAGAGTACATTTAGAAAACTGAATATCCCCTGTTGTCTAAATGAGATTGCGGTTGTGTAAATTTCCAAAATGAATATATATGAACAAATCGCAATGAGAGGAAAGATGAGATTATAGCTGTTAGAGAAGAAACGAAGTAGGGACTCGTGATGATATATGGGATAGAGACCCAAATCCAACCTCTATAGCAGCCAAAAGACTTCTGCTAGTTCTAGTTCATACCCATAATCATGATTATCCATGAGCTCCATCAAATTCTTATCCTATTATATATATATATATATATATATATTCTGAAAAATCTTCTTCGTTTCAAGAGATTAGAATTCAAAGTCTCTATCCTTGTTGAACAAGATCATACAATTTTAAAACAATACCAGTATCACTAATTGACTAGAGGGAATAGCTAACCCTAAACAATTTTTTTTTCCTGTCCCGAGGAGTACCATTAATGAAGGATGCTGGAAATCATGAGATTGTTTGCTAGGTGCATGGTTTTGTTAAAGATGGAGGGTATTTTGGGAAACTTGTTGGATTTAAGTAGATTTCTAAAAATAATATTTAAATATAAATAATTTGCTGGGTTCACTAAGTAATTTGCTGGGTACATTTAGAAACACTCAATAGTTATGTCCCAAAGAATCAGGTCAAGAAAAGGATGAAGTGTTACCTACTGAAGTGACCAAACAGTAGCCCAAACTCTTTTTTTCCCTGGTCAGAGAGGCTGGAAAAAATTTAGTTAACTCTCTACGTTCCAATATTTTCCAATGTAGGATAGTGCCGCCTGTTTTTTTAACTCTCAATTTTAAGCGTTAAATCAAATAAATTGACTGTAAGTAAAGAGCTTCTCTCATCGAGTTTTATTTCCAAACAGAAGACTATCATAGTTCAAAATATAAATTATAAACGAGTAAAACATTACTACATAAAAGACAATTTTTAAGGGAACGTGTTTAAGTTGTCAAATTTACTTGTCCTCCATGGTCCCTCAAAACTGTTCCTTAAGTGATTTCCACTGTATAAATGAGTTCGACTAATCAGAAAATTTACGAGCCGAAAATCAAATACTAATTTGATTCATTTTTAAACAAACTCGAGATATTGAGAAAATGATGACGTTGCCTATAATTTTAGTCAACTCTATTCATCGCTAATTGTTACAAAAAAATTGGAGAGAGTAAAGTTAGCCTAAACCTCCGTGCTAGGGCAGACTTATAATCTCAACCTTTAAAGGACTGACGTGAAACACGTACCTGTCACTCTGTCAGCACAATCCCAACACTCCATGTAT
Source organism: Rosa rugosa (assembly GCF_958449725.1). Taxonomy (NCBI): domain Eukaryota; kingdom Viridiplantae; phylum Streptophyta; class Magnoliopsida; order Rosales; family Rosaceae; genus Rosa; species Rosa rugosa. The sequence goes on along the minus strand of NC_084824.1, from coordinate 12,221,479 downwards.
GAATTTCCGTAGGAGATCTACAGATCACATCGCTAATTAATTTTGATTGTGAAGTCCAAATTATTTTATTACGCTCTAAGATTTTATTTTTAAAAATTGACAATTCGAAGAAGTCAAAATTGGTGAATTTATAGTCCTATATATGTAAATCAGTAAAAATATACCTAAACACCCAAAGAAAATAGAGAATATACAGGGAAGCACACGCCGCTGATTCGAAAAAAGAAAAAGAAAAAAGAAGTAGAACAGTCACGAACGGGTCACCCACCATTCGTAGCCTGCACTGGCAAATATAGCCCGCTAGATCAAGATCCAACGGCCAGAACACTCCCAATACACGTCACGGCTTCCCCATTTCCAAATCTCCCCAAAGCTAAACAAAGAAGAAATCATCGCCGGAAAAGTCTCCCACACTAGACACACTCTTTAACGACTAGACCATCAGTCCTGACGGACACTGATAAAGTAAGCAATGATGCCGCCGGAGCTGCAGCCGCGGTTGTTCCGTCCGTACATCTCAACGGCGGCGAGCGCTTCTTCTTCTCTCTTCAGCAATGGTTCCCCGAACCCTAGCCCCACCGACTCCCGCTTCAGCAACGGCGCTGCTGCTTCTAGATCTCTCAAGAACTCGCGATTCACGGCCGCCGCCTTCGCGCACAACGCCAGAATGGCCGTCGCGCTCGTCCCCTGCGCCGCCTTCCTCCTCGATCTCGGCGGCACTCCGGTCGTCGCGACCCTAACCCTAGGCCTGATGATCTCCTACATCATCGACGCCCTCAACTTCAAGTCCGGTGCCTTCTTCGGCGTCTGGTTCTCCCTCGTCTTCTCTCAGATCGCCTTCTTCTTCAGCTCGTCGCTGTTGACCTCCTTCAATTCGTGGATTCTCGCCGGCCTCGCCGCCTTCCTCTGCGCCGAGACCAATTTCTTGATCGGCGTCTGGGTCTCCCTCCAGTTCAAGTGGATTCAAATCGAGAATCCTTCAATTGTGCTCGCCCTCGAGCGCCTCCTCTTCGCCTGTGTCCCCTTCGCCGCCTCCTCACTCTTCACTTGGGCCACCATCTCCGCCGTCGGTATGAGCAATGCTTCTTACTACCTCATGGCCTTCAGCTGCGTTTTCTATTGGCTCTACTCCATCCCTCGCATTTCGTCTTTCAAGACCAAGCAGGATTCCAAGTACCACGGCGGCGAGGTTCCCGATGAGAATTTGATACTCAGCCCCCTCGAGAGTTGCATCCACACTCTGTATCTGCTGTTCTTCCCGCTACTCTTCCACATTGCCTCTCACTACTCCATCATGTTCTCTTCCGCCGCCGCGGTTTCCGATTTGTTCCTGCTCTTCTTCATTCCTTTCCTGTTCCAGCTCCTGGCCTCTACCAGGGGAGCCCTCTGGTGGGTCACGAAGAATCCGAACCAGCTGCGAGGAATTCAAGTCATGAATGGCGCCGTTGCTTTGGTTGTTGTTGTAATCTGTTTGGAGATTAGAGTCGTTTTCCATTCATTTGGGCGGTACATTCAGGTGCCTCCGCCTTTGAATTACCTTTTGGTGACTACTACAATGCTTGGAGGTGCAGCTGGAGCTGGTGCCTATGCGCTGGGTATGATATCTGATGCCTTCAGCTCCCTGGCTTTCACTGCTCTGGCTGTTGTAGTTAGTGCTGCTGGAGCTATTGTTGTCGGATTTCCTGTTTTGGTATGCAATTCACCTCCTAAGATCTCTATTACATGTTTTGTTAACAATCATGCTTTAGCTATTACATCAGCCATCAGGTAGATATAGGTGGTGTAATTTTGCGTTCTCACTTATAGGTTGTTTCACTTAAAATATACTAATAGCATCTGCTATAAATTTCTTTTTGTTCACAAATCTTTTTGCTTCGAATTCAGTAGTCCAGGTTTATTGGATGGTTTAAGAGTTTGTGTCGAGATCTGGTGAGACAGTCACTGTACATTATATCTCTTACAATTTGCCAAACTAAAAGTTGATTTTAATCGGTCAACTGCATGAGGAATCAATGTACAATGATAGTTTATGGATACCCCAATGAATAACGGATCTGCAGCGCACATGGTTTCTGGGAACCTTCACTTCACTTCTCATTGCACTTAACTCTGTCAACATAGTAGAGCACACACTAGCCACTTTGTCATTTCTTTGGGCTGTTGGTATGCTTGAGCTTGCTTTCTGCTTTTACTTCATTAGTGTATAAGTCACCAAAGTGCTTCAATATTTTATCTTTCTAAAACATCACTGAAATGAAGTGTGTTAGGCCATCCTGTAATTCGTTCTGTTGTTGAAACTTCAGTTACCTTTGCGGTCTTGCAATCTTAGGCACCATATGATAGTAATGTTTTGTAGGAAATATTTGCCAAACTGAACGTCATGTTAATTGTTGTATGTATTTTCCCGTCAGCTTTATGAAAGGAAAGTGGAATGGATGATATAATGCATTGTGATATGTCTTAATTTAAGGTTATAAATGTTGGACAAGTAATAACTACTGCTTCTCTTTGTCCTACAGTTCCTTCCACTGCCTTCAGTTGCTGGCTTCTATTTGGCTCGCTTTTTTACAAAGAAGAGTGTTCCATCCTACTTTGCTTTTGTTGTGCTTGGGAGCCTGATGGTTACATGGTTTGTAATGCACAATTTCTGGGATCTAAATATTTGGATGGCAGGCATGTCCCTGAAATCCTTCTGCAAACTTGTTATTTTGAATGTTGTCTTGGCCTTGACTATTCCTGGTCTAGCTCTACTTCCTTCGAAGCTCCACTTTTTGACAGAGATTGGTTTAGTCACTCATGCATTGCTTTTATCTCACATTGAGAACCGATTTTTTAATTACTCTGGGATATATTATTATGGATTTGAGGATGATGTAATGTATCCAAGCTACATGGTTCTCGTGACAACATTTGTGGGTTTAGCTTTGGTGAGAAGACTGTCTGCGGATCATCGAATTGGTGCGAAGGCAGTTTGGATTTTGACATGTCTTTATTCTGCAAAGCTGGGTATGCTAGTGATTTCATCAAAGTCGGTTGTCTGGATGTCAGCTGTTCTATTGTTGGCTGTAACGCCACCATTGCTTCTCTACAAGTAATTACTCTGTCTTAACTTAGTTTTTAGAGGTTCATAGGCCTTTGATTTGTAAATATCTAATTTATTGGTTCTTTGGTTGCTGGGGTTTACAGGGATAAGTCAAGGACAGCCTCAAAGATGCAAACCTGGCAAGGTTATACACATGCAGGTGTGGTTTCCTTATCAGTTTGGTTTTGTCGTGAAACAATCTTTGAAGCCTTGCAGTGGTGGAATGGAAGAGCTCCCTCTGATGGCCTACTCCTGGGCTTCTGTATTGTCTTGATGGGCTTGGCTTGTGTCCCTATTGTGGCTCTCCACTTCTCTCATGTCTTGGTATGTATTATTTTTTTTCTTTTATATAATAAGAGAATTCCTCACTTTTTCTCATCACTTCCTAGTTAGTTAGGTTTATAACCATTATTGGAAACCACACTGAGCTATACGAAGAGAAAAGAATAAAGCTTTCCAAACTTCATGTAGTTTATGAAGCTTTTTACTGAACATTTTTTTATCACCGAACTTACAGGTGTATAACTAATTATTTTTTACTCCTCTGTGCAGCCTGCGAAGAGATGCTTAGTGCTGGTGGTGGCTACTGGCTTGCTCTTTATCCTTTTACAACCACCTATTCCAGTATCATGGACTTACCGGTCTGACCTAATTAAAGCTGCCCGTCAGTCTGTTGATGACGTCTCCATATACGGGTTCATCGCACCAAAGCCTATGTGGCCATCATGGCTGCTAATTGTGGCTATCCTGCTTACTCTAGCTGCTGTTACATCTGTTATACCAATCAAATACATGGTTGAGTTGAGAGTGTTTTATTCCATAGCCATGGGACTTGCTCTAGGTATCTACATATCTACTGAGTTCTTCCTCCAGGCAGCTGTCCTGCATGTCCTCATTGTTGTAACCATGGTGTGTACCTCTGTGTTTGTGGTTTTCACTCATTTCCCATCTGCCTCAAGTACGAAGCTGCTTCCATGGATATTTGCTTTACTAGTAGCTCTCTTTCCTGTGACATATCTTTTGGAGGGCCAAGTGAGAATTAAAAGCATTCTTGGGGATGGTGGATTTGGAGACCTGGGAGAAGAAGAGAGGAAGCTTACAACTCTATTTGCTGTTGAGGGGGCAAGGACATCTCTTCTTGGTCTTTATGCAGCAATTTTCATGCTAGTAGCTCTGGAGGTAAAGTATGAACTCGCCTCATTATTGAGGGAAAAGGCTACTGAAAGGAGTGGAATCAGACACAGTCTTTCTGGTCAAAGCACATCTACTAGCTTTCCTTCAAGAATGAGATTCATGCAACAGCGCCGGGCTTCTAGTATCTCATCCTTCACAATCAAGAAAATGACTGCTGAGGGAGCATGGATGCCAGCAGTTGGTAATGTTGCTACTGTGATGTGCTTTGCCATATGCATCATCTTAAATGTCAATCTCACAGGTGGCTCAAATCGTGCAATATTCTTCCTGGCACCGATTTTGCTGCTACTCAACCAGGACTCAGATTTTGTTGCTGGGTTTGGGGACAAGCAGAGATATTTCCCTGTTACAATAGTTATATCATCCTACCTAGTCATCACTGCTGTGTACAGCATATGGGAAGAAATCTGGCATGGGAATGTAGGTTGGGGATTGGAAATCGGTGGTCCAGACTGGTTCTTTGCTGTGAAGAATTTGGCACTCCTTATTCTTACATTCCCGAGTCATATCCTTTTCAACAGGTACGTGTGGAGTTTAACAAAGCAGACAGACTCAACTCCATTGATAACTATGCCCCTTAATTTGCCATCTGTAATAATAACAGATGTGCTGAAGGTTAGGATATTAGGTCTCTTAGGAATTATTTATTCCCTAGCCCAGTATCTAGTATCTAGACAACAGTACATCTCAGGATTGAAGTATATTTAGACAAACACATACTCTGTACTATATGTTTTGGCAATTTTCAGATCAGGAGTGAAAAAGTTCAGGTTTGTTCCTTTGTTTCAAGTGTTCTTACCCTTATTTAGGCTTTTACTTGCCCTGGAATGCCTGAACCGTCGGCTGCCTTTTGAGCCATTACAGCAAGTAATTATACCGAGACCTTAAAGTATATGAGTTAACAGTCCAAGCAAAGATCAGGTTTATTTGGTCATCTCATATAGCTGATAGCCTTATATTTAATGCCTTGCATCCACTTAGAATTCTAAAATGACTGGGGATATTTGTCCAAATTACCAGCTTGAGTAAATTGCAATGTTGTGCACTGCGACTTCTGTTGTACTTGTTTAAACAATTAAACATGAGTTTTGTGCCTTTCCCCTTATCAAGGGAAATTATTCTTCTTGCTACGGTAATGGTCTTCTTGCTGGCTTAGACTTCTTGTCGAGCTCCGATATTGATGTTTACTGGGTTTCAGTTGCTATTTTGTTTGTCTATTATATCGAAGGAGATACCGAGTCATTGTTGGATCAGTTTGTGTTGAATGTTCCAAATTCCTTGATAGTTTCAGAACAAACAGAAGGATTTAATTTAATACAGGAAAATGATCAATACAAGCGAAGCTAACCTAATGTGACAAACCAGTCTCAGATGAACCAACACTACTTGTTATGCCATACACAAAACCAGGGATAATGCCGTTTACTTCCCCCTGTCCGGCACCCATAATTGCACTGGTTTGTGTTAACATATCTGGAATGCCTGGTCCTCCCTTTTGCCCCTCTCCTCTAATAAAAACTACTTCTCCTTCCTTCCAAACACAGGATCATCTGTGATAACTGCAAATATAGTCTCCTCACTTCGAAGACAAGTGCTGGATATATATGCTACAGAAATCTTTGCTGCATGATTGACAACGATGATTATGATGTAGAGCCTCTGATGCGGGCACCTGCATAATGATGGCGGGGGTAAAAGGAGTCTCGAGACAGGAATAGAAATCCCAGATTTTTTTTTTCCGGTACAATCTACAAATCCCAGATTTTTACAAATAATTCCCGTAAAATTAGAATTTCAACTCATCACCCTATTAATAGCCTATTAGGGTTTTTAGTATTTAGGGTTTTAGGATACTTGATCCCCAAGTAATTATTCTGGAAAGTTTTTTTGTTGGTTGACATCAGCCGTATATATATATATATATACCTCTAGCCACACCAATTTGTCAACAGTTTTTTTTTTCAAATCGTTGGAAGTGTTCTTGTGAGACTAGGTCAATTTCTGCAATAAACATTCGACTGCGTGTCTGGACTTCAAATCCACCTGCATCATGAGTGATAATACGGAAAGCTCCCGCCGTGCTCTGGGCTGTTCTTGAACGGCGCTTCTTTTCCATCCCTTCTTTCAAGATTTACGGCGCCGTTGCTGGCCTCTACGACTATGGCTCGCCCGGCTGCAAACTCAAGAAGAATGTCCTTTCACTTTGGCATCAGGTTAGGGTTAACTTAACCAATTCTGTGTGCGTGTGTCAGTTTCGGCTTTGAGGCCTTGTTTCTGATCTCTATGCTATTTGATCATGCAGCACTTTGTTCATGAAGAGAACATGTGGGAGATTGACTGCCCTTGCCTCACGCCAGAGGCTGTTTTGAAGGCATCTGGCCATGTAGATAAGTTCACTGATCTCATGGTTAAGGATGAGAAGAAAGGGACTTGCTACCGGGCTGATCACTTGCTCAAGGATTTCTGCAATAAGAAGCTTGAAGAGGACCGTCACATTAGTTCAGAGATGGAATGGAGCTGAAAGAAGTGCTTTCGAAATTGGACGGTCTATAAGCTGAAGAGCTGGGTGCATGCATCAAGAAATATGGGATTACAGCCCCTGAAACAGATAACCATCCTCTCTCAGATCCTTATCCTTTCAATTTGATGTTTCAAACATCAATTGGTCCGTCTGGTTCGAGCACTGGGTGAGCATTTGAACCATTAAAGAAGTTCAGAGCTAGCTGTTTCTTTTTCCTTCAAATATTTATATATTACATCATACTTGCAGTTTCTTTCGCCCAGAAACTGCACAAGGCATATTTGTGAATTTTATGGACATTTACTATGACAATGGGTGCAAGCTGCCTTTTGCTGTTGCTCAAGTTGGCCAGGATTTTCTCTCATGATCCAAAATAATAAGATAATGTCTGCTTTATACATGTTTTGTTCACTCTTTCTTGTTTTTCACCACTACGAGAATGCTTGTAATTTGTGGTTTGCTTGAATGGTTTTTGTTGGGGAGTGGATGTCCAGCTTGTGTCAATTCCTGACATTTTGCTATATGTGCAGATATCTCCTCGCCAAGGCCTGTTGAGAGTCCGTGAGTTCACACTCTCGGAGATTGAGCACTTTGTTGATCCTGAAGACAAATCTCACCTGAAATTCCCCAGCGTTGAGAAGTTGGAACTTCTGATGTTCCCAAGGGATGAACAAAAGCCTGGGAAATCTGCAAGATTAATCTCAGTGGGTGAAGCGGTGCATTCTAAGGTTTGGATTTATCACATTTTACGCAACTTCCTTTTTCTTCTTTTGTATCTCTTCCAGTGACATTACTGACTATGATCTGATATCATTTTGGATTCCAAGATTGTGGAGAATGAAACTCTTGGCTACTTCATTGGGAGAGTATATCTCTTCCTCACTCGTCTGGGTATAGACAAGAACCATTTGAGGTTCAGGCAACACCTTGCTAGAGAAATGGCTCACTATGCTGCTGACTGCTGGGATGCTGAGATTGAGACTTCCTATGGCTGGATTGAGTGCGTCGGTATTGCAGGTAGATCTGCATATGACTTGAAGGCTCATTCGGTTAGGACTTGTTTGATGTTATTTACAATGTTATGCTTTAATATGATAAGTCTATGTTCATAGACAATTGTTTTCTGCTCTTCAGCAGGGGAAAAGTCGTCTCGAGGCACATGAACAACTTTCAGAACCAAGAGACGTGGAGGTAATACCTTTTGCATTCTGTGCATCACCACTGTAATTAGTAAAGGTATTGTGATGACATATATATGGACCCTCTCCAAACATATATCATTCTTGACTTTGTTATATAATTTCAGAAATTGGTTATATCTCCGGTAAAGAAACAGATTGGCCCTGCTTTCGGGAAGAAGCAAAAGAATGTACTTGAAGCTTTGGAGGTGAACTCTAGAGAATCTCCTCTATGACGTACTACTGTATATGTTGTTTGAGTATATTTATTAACTTATGCATTTCAGGTTATGAATGAAGAAGAAATTTCAAAGATGAAGGCTGAGATAGACTCGAAAGGGGAGGTGGACTTCTTTGTCTGCACTCTTGGGGAACATGCATCTATTAAGAGCAGTATGGTGACAATTTCAAAGGTTAAAACAAGAGAACATCAAAGAAAATTCACACCCTCAGTAATCGAGCCTTCATTTGGTATTGGGCGGATTATATATTGTCTCTTTGAGCATTCCTTCTACACCAGACCAGATAAAACTGGGGATGAACAATTGAATGTGTTTCGCTTTAACCCACTTGTGGCGCCTTTTAAGTGCACGGTTTTCCCTCTGGTTCGGAACCAACAATTTGAGGCTGTTGCTAAGGACATTTCCAAGTCATTGACTGCTGCTGGCATATCGCATAAAATGGATACTACAGGTAGGAACTGAGAATTATCTCCATACGTGCCCTCAGTTATGAGCTTCTCATGCTTGGCCTAATTACCAAGCAGTTACTTTAAGTTTCAAGTTAACTGTATTTTGGATTTTGATCAGGTACCTCGATTGGGAAACGTTACGCACGTACTGATGAGCTCGGTGACTCGGTGTACCCTTTGCAATAACGGTTGATTCTACATCCTCAGTGACAATTCGTGAAAGAGACAACAGAGATCAAATCCGTGTTAGTGTGAAGAAGGCAGCATCTGTTGTGAAGGAGCTCAGTGAGGGCTTGAGGACTTGGGAAGATGTGTGGTGGTCGCCTAGTGAACGGTGGAAGAGATTCTGGCGTTCCTGCTTCAGATTTATATTGTCTAGAAACTAATCTTGTTGTTCAGATTGGTTGCCTCTTGAATATTGACCAATATGAGAACTAAATCTTTTTGGTATTACTAAGTATTAATAGTAAGTACTTGCACAATAAGCTGAAGGAACTTTAGCTAATACAAGAATAGCAAGTAGCTGGCATTGATGAAAAACTACATGACACTCCGATTTGCATCGATCAAAGTTGGGGTCACGAACCATTAGAGTTACACAGAACAGAAAAAAGAAAAAAATGGTAATTGCCAAATTTCATATCCAATCTCAGAGTAATGAAATCTGGCAAAAGTCAGAAACTTGAACACCTGTAACAGAATTGACGTAATTGCTTGTATCGTATTTCTCAAATGAATTTCCGCTCATCTCACATATTTCGAGAAGGTAATCAAGTTGCTGATGCATTAGCGAATTTTGGTACTAATTCTACAAGCTTGATTTGGTGGGACTTTGCTCCACCCTTTATACTTGCACATTGTAACAGAGACCACTTGGGTCTTCCGAACTTCCGTTTTCGTTAGTTTCATGTTTCCTTTTTCTGATTTATTTGGGAGGTTTTGGTTTTGGTTCCCCTCCTTTGTACTCTGTTTTCCTTTTCTTAATTTAAGAGGATAGGAAGGATCTCTTCCTCACCTATCCAAGCTTTAAAAAAAAAAATTTGACAGTAATTTTTTTTGTTTTGAATGTCAATAACAATATAGTTAATCACTTTCTTGAATCGTAGGCATCCAATATGTGACTCTTCAGCTCATACAAATCGCATGATCGGTATCTGTCACAAGCATTGAAAGAGATCAGTGCAAGTTGATGGTAGAATGTAATTGCAATTTGTATGATTAGAGGATATTTAAACGACCGCTGCACCACCTTCTTCATTCTCTTCTCTAGCCATGATACTTGGTTTCAAGTAGGAGTACAATAAGATATTGGAGTAAACTGAAATTGGCAAACAGGGGAGGGAGGTGGCTCAAACTACAACTTGACTATTCTTAGTGTTTATGACGTTGAATAATGATTACTATAGAGTCGCTAGAAGAGACGCCAGATTATTACACGATTGTGTGCAGTATGCGGATAGTGAATAACTAATTGTCAACTTAATATTTTTGCCTTATACCCTGCAATAAATTCCACTTTGTTGGTTGGCTGCTATCAGCTAGCACATGTATCAATAGACCTGTTAGGATGGATATCTAGTTGTAATTATTTTTCTAAAATTCTTTTATTCTTTAAACAAAACAAAACATTTTTTACTTCAACATAATCCATTTTTTTCAAGTCACAAGAAATTAAATCAAAATCTTAATCACATTTTGGAACAGTGATTTTTCACAAAAAAAATCCTGTATTCCGTGTATATTTGTATGATCATTGGCAATATCAAGTTTTTTACATCTTACTTCGTTAGAAAGCTATGTTGTAATATATCTTCATCGTTGTTGTTGTTTTTTTTTTTTTTTTCGATTGGACAAAAAAACTATAGTCGTTACATATTTGAGCCACCTGTCCCAATTTGACCAACACTTCGATATCATCAAATGATACTCTCCTCTGTTAGACCAGAACTGAGCTACCAACTTCCCCGTAGCAATGTCTTCTTCCATAGCCAAAGTCAACACCTCCTTCATCGCAATCCTCATCCTCCTCACCTCTCCTCTCTCCTCCTCATCTCTCCCACACGAACCAGGCCCATTACCGACCACATGGCCCCACCAATTCCACTCAATTCTGGTGATGAACTACACCGGAACCCTCCAGATAATCGACCTCTGGTACGACTGGCCCAACGGTCGAAACTTCAACATCGTACAGGACCAGCTGGGTTCAATCCTCTACGACCTCGAATGGAACAACGGCACCTCCTTCTTCTACAGCTTAGACTCTTCCAAAAGCTGCAGCAGCGTTCAACTTGAAGTAGGTATTCTCCGCCCAAATTGGCTCGACGGAGCTGAGTATCTGGGTCAGCGCCACGTGGATGGGTTCCTCTGCAACGTTTGGACCAAGGTCGATTTTCTTCAGTATTATGAGGACGTTGTCACCAAGAGGCCTGTTCTTTGGGTCTTTTACACAGGTAAGTGCTGGCACTAGTGATTGATTACATTATTTGATCAATCCCCTTTGCGGTTCATATTTCCGAAATTCGGATTCTGGGTTTTATCAGTTGGGTTGTGGAAGTCGAATTTGGAATCGATTTGGTTGTTTCGATATGTGCAGGGAGGGAGGCACATGTGATGACATTTGAGGTCGGAGCTGTGCTTGAAGATGCAAAGTGGCAAGCTCCTGTCTACTGTTTTGATAAGAAAGCTGAAAGTGATAACAAGGGAGCAGGGTTTTCTATCACTGGTGCTTCTATGGCCGGGTTGATAAGAAGTCCGTTCATGGGGATTTAGTGATCTTCATTTTCTATTCATGTGATCTAATGGTACTCTAATATTAATTAATTATTGTATAGATTTTTATCCTAAACTTGTTGAGAATATGTTTGATCTTCCTTGGTGATTAGGAAAACTACTCCTAGCTAATCCAGGACACTAGGCCAAAACTGAAAATAAAACTAAAGGACAGATCTCTTCTAGACTCCTAATTTCTTTGATAACGTACATTGTGATCTTCTTTCCTGAATTCATAATCCAATCCGGCAGCAATTCTCTGAAAAAGATTGTTAGTCCAGCTGTCCAGGCAATCAGAGATCTCGGAAGGGAAAATAGGCCTAGGGCACTTCATTCATAATCCCGACTCTTAACTGCTTGCTTCAGTTGCACTACTGGTGCATAAGTACCAGCCACCAATGAAAAAGAAAATATAGTCTAGGAAGGCATAAAGGTGAATGGCAAGCAGAAAATCACCAACTCATTCATCATGGGGTAATATAATTGTGTTTGAGAGTAGAAATCTCACAACAAAAATCAAATCTATGTTAGTGTGAACAAGGCAGCATCTACTGTGAGGGAGCTCAGTGAGGGCTTGGGAACTTGGGAAGAGATTTTGGCATTCCTGCTGTAATGTATCTTTCCTTAGATACATATAGTGTAGAAGCTAATTTTGTTGTTCAGACTGGTCCAACACAAGCTGAAGCAACCTCTTTAATATGCCACATAAATTTTTGTTTTGAATGGCAGTAACAAGATACTTCAGTAATATTTACTTGCTGGAATTGTGGCCATCCGACATGCGACTCTTCAGCTCACACAAAGCGCATGAGAAGTGCAATTTTGATGGTAGAATGTAAGAAAAATATCTATGACTAGACAATAGTTAACCTATGGGGCGCACCACCTTCTTCATCCTCTAGTCCAGTCTTGATGCTCAGTTTCAACAACTCAGTTGTAGAATCTGTATGTAGGTGATGGACCTTAAGATATTGGATACAACAACTTAAATTGACTTTGTAGGTAGGTAGGTGTCTCTTTTTTCCTTTGAGATATTGGAGTAAATTGAAATCTACGAATAAGAGACGAAGGATATTCAAACCGTTACTTATCTTTTCTTAATATGTAGCGGTTTGAAAACCTTGAGATTCACCCTAAGAGTAATATGTTATAAGTTAAAGGTATGCTAACAATAAATAACTGATTTTTCCAACGCATCTTTTCCGGATCATAATTTGTAGCTATGTTAATTTTGAAGGTACTGTAATTAGTTTCGACAGGCGTAAGCAGACAGCAAACAAATGTTAGTTGTTAGTTGATATAGTTCAAGATTCACCTCCATCATTATCTTAGATAGAAAATGAGCAATATTGTATGAGTTATTGTATAATTCAATTTATCTTTTAAATATTTCTACCAATCCCTTGTATAATTTTGATGGTAATTGTTATTACCATCAAAATTATTATAAAGATCTACCATCAAATGCTGGAGAAAGAAAACTCTCTATTTTGTCTTGACCTAGCGCTCTGCTAGGGTTTCGGAATCCTCTTCCCAAGGGCGGCGGTTTCTCGTATGCTCGTTGTTGCTCGTCAATGGCGGTTATGGCAGACTTGGGTCTGCTTATTCTCTTCTTCATTGCGCTGGGTGGCGCTGAGACGGTGTTGATTTCATGGGGTGGGGGCGCTGTTGTTTCCGTGTCCAAACTAGTTGGTGAAGTGAAAGATGCGGCCTCTTTTGCAGGGATGGCATCTAGGTGGCGGATGAGCGGTGATCCGATCTTGGGTTGGGATGTCGGTGACCTTGCTGTGGTGGATGACGATGATCTGCTGGTTTGCTTGACCTCGGGGTCTGCCATCTCTAATGGAGATCTGAGGCTGCCGGAGATGAGACCGACTCTGTTTCCCTCGGGCTCGGACTCTCTGTTGGTGGGGCGGATGACTTCTTTCTACTCATCAGAAGCAGCTGCTTTTGCTGGTGGTAACCCGGTGGCCGGGATGTTGGCTGCGAGCTCTGACATCGGTGTATGCGCAGATTGTGACGAAGCTCGATGGCAGGAAGGGTATGAGATCGGGTCTTTGGCGTTTTGCTCATCGTCTGAATTGGTTCGCCTGGAATCGGGCCCCACCAGTGAAGGTGGCAGAACGGGCGCCGTCCTCCGGCGGGTGGTGGTCGGTAGTGGGGGCAGGGCTGTCTTCTCACTTCGAGTTTGCCCTAGGTGGGTTGACTGGGCTTGGCATTGGAATTGGGCTGAGAGAGCTTTGCTTTGGGCTTGGACAGCTGTACTGTTTCCCATTTTCATTTTCAGTTTGGGCCTTCATCTTTTTGTTCTGAAAGATGATTGGCCTGATTATTTCTTGCTTTGAGTGGGAAAGATCGCAAAGAAAAGAGAGACCCTGTTGAGCCTCGTTTTTCGGGGTGTTATTTTTAATTCCTCAGGGCTCTTCTTTTCTTTGTTTGGGCTTAATACTAGAAGGTGGGTGTGCTAGGAGATTACTAGTTTTGTTTGCTCTGTTTAGGGGTGGCTTTGTAGTAGTTTCTACGGAACGGTTCTTTCTGTCGCCCCCATAGGGGGGGATCGTTTTTGTACTGCTTGCTGAGCTGCATAATGGATGACCTTTACCCGCAAAAAAAAAAATCAAATGCTGGAGAAAATAAAGAGTTGCTAATAGTAGTCGATCATGAAAAAATTTAAAAAATAAATAACAAAACAAATCAGACTTTTGTTTCACTTCAAAATTCAATAGTTCATTTTTAAAGTGACAAGAAATGGAATCAAAATGCAAGACTTCACATATTTGGAGGGTGATCCAGAGATACTGATACAAAAAAAATGCTGCATTCCTCAATATATATTTACTATAGATAATAACGAGTTTTTTGCATCTACTTCTTTTGTGGGCATTATATTTAGAGAAATCAACTTTGATAGTAGAACAAGATTACTTTAAAAAACTGACATTTACGGAGACCCTCTTCGTTTTTTATTTGATTCATTTAAAGATTTAGTTAATATTTTATTCAATCCTCAGGACACACTCCAATCCATCTTCACCTCAAGAATGAACCTAACTCTTATCTATTTAATTTCACTGATTTTTTTTTTTTTTTTTTTTTTGAGAATACTGATAATTTCCTTTTCTATCCAAAAGAAAAGAAAAGGAATTCCAATGCATGTACAGACTAGGATATCATCAAATCCAAGTGTCCTTCGTTAAACCTTGTCACAATCCACTGCCACAACCGAGCTACCCAACTTCACCACAGCAATGCCTTCCATAGCCAAAACCATCACCACCTCCTTCATTACAATCCTCATCCTCCTCACCTCTCCTCTCTCCTCCTCACCCCTCCCACATGAACAAGACCCAACACCAACCCCATGGCCCCATCAATTCCATTCAATTCTGGTGATGAACTACACCGGAACCCTCGAAATTATCGACCTCTGGTATGACTGGCCCAACGGTCGAAACTTCAACATCATACAGCACCAGCTGGGTTCAGTCCTCTACGACCTCGAATGGAACAACGGCACCTCCTTCTTCTACAGCTTAGACTCTTCCAAAAACTGCAGAAGCTCTCAAGTTGAAGTGGGTATTCTCCGCCCAAATTGGCTCGACGGAGCTGAGTATCTGGGTCAGCGCCACGTGGATGGGTTCCTCTGCAACGTTTGGAACAAGGTCGATTTTCTTCTGTATTATGAGGATGTTGTCACCAGGAGGCCTGTTCATTGGGCCTTTTACACAGGTAAGTGCTAGTAATTTCATCACTTGATCAATGGCTTTACGGTTCTTCTTTGCCAAATTCGAATTCCGAGTTTTGGCATTCGGGTTTATGGAATTAGAATTTGGAATCGATTTGGTTGTTTCGATGTGCAGGGAGGGAGGCACATGTGATGACATTTGAGGTTGGAGCTGCGCTTGAAGATGCAAAGTGGCAAGCTCCTATCTACTGTTTTGATAAGAAAGCTGAAAGTGATCACAAGGGAGCAGAGTTTCCGATCACTGGTCCTTCTGTGGGTGGATTGCTACGAGGTCCGTTTCGAATTGGGATGTAATTTTTTTTTATGTTGTTTGTTTTCTATTCATGTATTCTTATGATACTGTTAAGAATAAATTATTGTATAGTTTATTGCCCTGAACTAGGTGAGAATATATTAATCATGGTGGATATTGCACTTGTTAACTGGTCGGGAAAAGTATTCCTAGCTATTTCAGGACGCTTTGCTTTGATAACATTGTTGTCTTGGAGAGGGCAAGCAAGATATGACTAAACTGTTGAAAAAATCATCAAGGGGAAACTATAACTGGGTTTGAAAGAAAAAAAAAACAAAACCTTGAAAACAAAATGTGACAAAGAGTATATCAGACATGGTGAAGATTCAGTTAGTTCAATTTTTCTAATATACCTCGGAAACAGATCGTGAGTTCGGGTAATCAGAGATCTCTGAATGGGCCGGGAAACAGGACACTTTTTCTTAGTCCAAACTCTTTAAGTGCTTGCTTCAGTTGCACTACTGGTGCATGAGTACCACTGTACCAGTCCGCCAAAGAAAAAGAAATACAGTCTAGGAAGAAATAAAAATGAAGGCCAAGCAACAACTGATTGAATAACTGTTTCGAAAGTATAATTGGGTTTGAGAGTAGAAACCTTCAAAACAAAAGTTGACAAAGAAAGTTAGTACATGTATCTGAGAGCATGCTATATCCTTCAACAATCCACGGGCAAATAACCATTGCTAGATAATCTTCTTTTGACCCGAAGAAACTCCCGAGTGCACCAGCTCTTGGACACACACTTACATAGGAAAACAAACACATCCTTTGTGATATCATCAATATTGATATTCATCAGCTTTGATAATCATCTCTTTGTTGTTGCTGATGCTGCAGATCTTTCATCAATACTGTCTGTAGCAGGATTAATATCTCACCACCTGTCATCGCGGTAGGCAGAGAATGATCAAGGACTTGGCATCTTTTTTTTTTTTTTTTGGGTGAGAAGGATTGAAATTAAGGATCTGACCTTTTTTCCCCATGATAAACAGCTTAAATAAATAGTTTGATAAAAGAACAAAAAATACAGCTTAAATATGTTTGTAGTAGTATTATGGGCTTAAAAGAATCAAGGACCGCCCGTATAAGCCCAATTCTATCGGCTCACGTCAACAAAATCGCTAGAGAACATTCTATTTATTCATATAAACTCAGATTTTTTTTTTTGGAAATGAGGAATCTTATTACTAGATACGATTAGAATCGTACATGAGGGCATCCGGGATGAAATCTGGAGCATGAACAAACCAATCAAGGTGGACATTTGACTCATTAGCTAATCTGTGAGCTACAGTATTGGCCTGTCGAGGGACAAAACAGAGTTTAATCTCCATACTTGCCTCTAGTAGCGCCTTGAGGTCTGTAATCAAGGCACTCAAAGGAGAAAGGTCCACAGCTACTGAGTTTATAGTCTGCACTGCAAGTAAGCAGTCGCTCTCCACAACAGCTCGTGTGATCTGCATAGCCTGGAGCAATTCCAATCCATTCTTCAAGGCTAGTAGTTCGATGTGCAATGGGGAGCTGACAAACTCCATTCTACAAGAAAAGCCAGCAATGAACTGACCCTAAGAGTTTCTTATCACACCCCCTGTACCACCATACTGAAACGAAAGCAGGAAAGAACCATCCATATTCAACTTTAAAGAATTATCATCCAGAGGAGTCCACTGCTTCCTAGGTATCTATCGATCTTGCTGTGAAGAAATAGCAGTCTGATTTGCTTGCAGACACTCTTCATGACATGCCATAGCATTGGCTACTAAATTAGCGCTAGTTCTAGAATGATCCCTCCATAATATGTCATTCCTGTGTTTCCAGATACTCCATAGTAGAACCAACAGTTGATCAAATGACTCAGGGGCCAAAGAGGTTGCCCGATCCAAAATCCATTCTTTCCAACTTAGAATAGACGTAGGAATAGAAAAAGGTGGAGCTCCAAAAATTTCTCTAGCAAAACTGCATTCACAATAGGTGTTCTAAGGTTTCAACAGCTCTAGAGCAGACCACACAATGCAGTGTACCTGAATAACCTTTGGAGGTTAGAGCATCTCGAGTTGGGAGAAGATTGTGCACCGCCCTCCACCCAAAAATAGCCACTTTACTAGGGACTTTTGCTCTCCACAAAGCTTTCTAGATAAGTCCATATGGATCTCCAGTAGAGGTAGAAGCAAATAGGTTACCAACAGAGAAATCACATGCCACCCTATACGCCGTTTTGACAGAAAAGTGACCCCTTTTCTCAAGCTTCCACGACAACCTATCAGTGCCAAAATGATGACTTAATGGAATAGAAAGCACTTGGTCTGCCACATGAGGCTCAAAACAAGCATGAACAGCTGCATGGTCCCAAGTCAAGGAGTCACCATTAATCAAGTTTGAAACATGCTCAAAAACAGAGTCATCAGGTCGAGACAATGAATGATGGGAGACATTTGGAATCCACTCATCATCCCAAATGTTAACTACCTGACAGTCACCAATCCTCCATAACAACCCTGCTTGTAGAACCGGTCGAGCCTCCATTAAACTTCTCCAAGAATAGGAAGGCCGCTCACCCATATCTGCTGCGAGAAAAGATCCAAATGGATAATAAACTGCTTTAAAAACTTTGGGCACAAGTGAATTAGGTTTAGAAAGAAGCCTCCATCCCTGTTTCGAAAGCATGGCAAGATTATGAGCATGTAGGTGTTTGAATCCCATACCACCCTGATCTTTAGGTAGACACATTCTTTCCCTTGATCTCCAATGAATTCTTTTTTCTCATCAGTACTACCCCAAAAAAATTGACAACATAACTGTTGTAACTCATCACACATAGACTTAGGCAAAGCATAACAATTCATGACATAATTGGGCAAAGTTTGAGCCACTGCCTTAATAAGCAATTCCTTACCTCCATAACTCAGAATCTTGGAACGCCAACTAATAAGCTTCTTTGACAATTTCTCTTTCAGATAAGCAAAGATGGCTTTCTTGTTGTGCCCTACATGAATAGGCAAACTGAGATATAAATCATGTTCTTTAACACACTGCACCCCAAGAATAGCTGCTAGGTTGTTCCTGTTCTGCAAACTGACATTACCGCTAAACACCACACTAGACTTCTGCAAATTAATATGTTATCTAGAAGCTCGTGCATACACTTAGAGTATTTGTTTGAAGGCTTGACATTCACGAACTGAGGCTTCCCCAAAGAGAAAGCTATCATCTGCAAAAGTAGATGGTGGATAGTGGGAGCAGTAGGGGCCATGGTTAAGCCTCTAATAGTTCTATTATGGATAGAGGAGGAAATCAAGGCTGAAAGACCTTCTGCACGCAATATGAACAAATCGGGAGATAAGGGGCCTCCTTGTCGTATACCCCTGGTAGGCAATATAAAACCTGTAGGAGCGCCATTTATCAAAATAGAATAATTGACAGATTTAATTGTTGCTAATAGAGACCCAGCTTCGACAAAAACCCAGCCTGAGAAGAACAGCTTCCAGATATTGCCATTCGCCCATTCCAACCGGTCATAAGCTTTAGAGATGTCAAGTTTAAGTGAAAAAAATCCCTCAGCCTGCCTACGAAGCTTTTCCATAAAATGAGCAATCTCCGTAGCTACCAAAGTGTTATCCGAAATTATTCTTCCCGGAACAAAAGCACTTTGTAATGGGAAAATAATGTGAGGCAGAATTGTCTTGAGTCTATTAGCAAGGACCTTGGAAGAAATCTTGTACACAACATTGCATAAAGCAATTGGTCTCAAGTCAGAGGGAAGCTTCGGTTCTTTGATCTTCAGAATAAGAGTAAGATGTGTGAAGTTTGATTCCTAGGAAATATGACCCGTACTCAACACTTCCCTAACTGCACAGCTACATCATGTTCCACCACATTCCAAAATTTCTGGAAGAAGCAAGGGGACATCCCATCAAGACCCAGCGACTTTGAGGGATGCATTTGAAATAAAGCCTTTTTGATTTCAGCATCAGAGTACGGAGCTGTAAGCTCACAGTTCATCTCCTCTGATACCTTGGGTTGTAAGCAATCCAACACCACATCAAGTGCTACAGGATCAGAATTATCAGCTCGAAAGATCGAGTCATAGTACTGAAGTAAGATTGCAGAGACTTCTTCCGGTGTAGAAGTCGTCCACTGCCCTGCTGCATTTGTGAGACCTTTATTTCGATTTCTGCATCTGCAATTCGAAGCCCTTCGATGAAAGAATGCAGTGTTAAGGTCCCCTTCCTTTAGCCATTGAATTTTGGATAGTTGCCTCCAATAGGTTTCATTCGCAGTAAGCAATTCATTCAATCCGAATTGAAGAGCCTTTTGTTCATCAAAGTGACTAGGTTCAAAGTTCTTCTTCATCAGGGCTTTCAATTTACTCTGAATCAGTCTCATTTCGGTTTGTCTCTGTTGGAAAACACCGGAATGCCATTTCAAGAATAATTGTCCAGTATGTTTGATCTTCCTACCAACTTGCAGCATAGGTTCGCCAATAGTAGGGGGCATCCAACCTTGTTCCACTACATTAGCACATTCAGCATGAGTCAACCTGCCACATCTCCTCAAAATGAAACTGCTTAAGGTTTTGATTTGATATGGCCGGTTCAGAATTAACCTCGATCAGGATAAGGCGGTGATCAGACTGGCTAAGAGGAAGAGTGATAACTCGGGAAAAATGATAGAGGTCTCTCCATTGAACTGTTTAGCAGGCCCAATCAAGCTTCTCCTTAGTGAATCGATTAGACCACGTAAATCGAGATCTCACAAACCCCATGTCGATCAAATCACAGTTGACAAGGGCTTGTCTAAATCTGTGCATTTGGGCTAAAGGTCTAGGAGGACCCCCTGACTTGTCAGCATGGCATAATATCTCATTGAAGTTTCCAACAACTAACCAATGCAGATGAGTCTAGGTAGCTAGCAACCAGAGGAGATTCAATGTGATGTCTCGATTCGCTGTAATAGCTACTCCATAAATACCAGTGAAGCGAAAGACTCCTGTTGAACCCACAACACCGACCTCAGCATTGATGTGGTTTGCAGAATAGGTTCGAAGGCGGACCGGGATCTCGATGCGCTAGAAGAGAGCCAGGCCACGACAATCATCCTCCTTGGGCACACAGACGACACCGTCAAATCCTATTTGCCGTTGAACTGACGTCAGAAAATCCGGAGACGCCAAGGTTTCTGAAAGAAAGACAATACTAGGGTTTTATTGTCAAACAATACTCACAAGAACATCCTGTGTTTCTGTGTTGTTGAGGCCCCTGCAGTTCCAAGCCAGAACTTTGAAATCGCTGCATAATACTCGGGTAAAAAGAGTGCCAGCCACCGGCCGATCTAGGGTTTCGCTAGAGATGAGAGGGTTACTCTCCTAGGGTTCTAATTCTAATGGATTGTGGTACCCTACTACGATAAACTCAGAATTCTAGTATTTCTTTTTTTAGATTTATGTATTTATTATATATATATATATATATATACATACACGAAGACGTTCTGAAGAGGACGTCTTTAGATTTATGTATTTATTTAATATATATATATACACACATACACGGAGACGTTCTGAAGAGGACGTCCGCACTGTCGCCAAAGTGCGGACTTCTAGGATTTCTATTCGTTCAAGCGTCGATGGCATTGCGCCTCTTGCCGGACAGAGGCCAAGGGCATCCCGGACCAGTCTGCAGTCGGGTGAAGTCGCTGTCCAGAATCTTGAAGTTGCAGGTGAGGTCGCTGCCCAGAACCTTCGACCTTGATTGCTGCCCAGAAGAGGTCTGGGATGCCTCTAGCCTCTATCCGGCACGATTCGCGCCGCCGTCGCTGCCTGATTGCTGCAGAAGTATCGACGCCCACACTTTAGCGACAGTCCGCCCCAGAACGGGCATATGTATATATATATGTGTGTGTGTGTGTGTGTCTACATGGTCCTTCTAGTGAGGGATCCTTTTTTTGGTCTTATTCAATGACCAGATCTAATGACGAAAAATCAAAAGAAATCTTTGTCCTTTGATCAAAATAAGCATAAACTGAAGTTTGAAAGAATAAAAATCTTTCTATTTATAACTTCTAACTCTTTTAAAAAAAAATTTGAAGTCCGGCCACGAGGTCTGACTATTAGGGATAGGGCATTAGACTAACTTTTCAATTATATTTTGGCATCTCAACTGTTCAGTTTTTAGGTCTTAATGTGTAGATCACTTCTGCAATTTTTCAGCCAAATTGATTATCGTTAAGGCATTCAAAATGGCTATTTAAGATTATAAGTATGAACGGTTTAAGTTTGACAGATTTGGTTCGTCCATTGATTTAATCTAATTTGATACCTTAACGATCACTGATTTGGCTGAAAATTTGCAGAAATGATCTACACATTAGAACCTAAAAACTGAAATGTTGAGATGCCGAAATGTGATCGAAAAGTTAGTCTAATGCCATATCCCTATAAAAGACTAAAAAAAAAAGATCCCTTAGTGGAAGGGAGCCCTTCTAATGAGGACCACTATAGTATAGGACTATTTGAAGACTTTCTAATCAACGGTTTGGGAGACCCGGCCCACTTTTCGATTACATTACGACAAATCAACCGTTAGATGTTTATGTATGCATGAGTATGTCACTTTTGAAAATTTTCTTCCAAATTGCTAATTGTTCAGGTACCGAAGTAGATCAAATCAATGGATGAACCAAATCTGTCAAACATGAACTGTTCATGGTCATAACTAATAAATCACGATTATGAATGCCTTAACGATTTTAAAATTGCATAAATGATCTACACATAAATATCTAAACATCTAACGGTTGATTTGCATAGTCGTCACCGATCACATTTGGGGATTGCTCTATGAATGTTCACCTAGTAGGATCGGAGATCCAATAGAACCCTATAGTTTCAGAATTGATGCCCCAGATTACAAAATAAAAAGAAGCCATTAAGCAAAAATCCTATCTCCATCGAATGATTTAAGTCTCCAAAAGTGCGCAAAATTAATTTATTCTTCAGGACAAGAAATTTAAACAAAATCATATAAATTCATAAAGTAAAAATAAAATGGCTCATTATCTTGATGATGTTCAAGTAAACCCCTAATTTGTGTTTAGCCCAAACTCTAGGTTACTTGACCTAGTGGTAATAGGGTTTAATTAGAAGAATCTAGAGATTATCTTTTCTTGTATAATTCAGACTCTATGTATTGTAATCCTCTATATAAAGAGGCCCCTATTATCAATGAGAATACACAGCGATTTTCTCTCAATTTCTGATTCCCTAAAACACGTTATCAGCATGAAGCCCTAACCCTGAAACCCTAATTTCGTAGCCCTCAAATTCCAGCATCCACCGCCTCACATATTGAAGCCCTAGCCTCAAGGAACCCAGAACCGGCGGCGGAACCACCGGAACCGGCCGGAAAACACCTGAACCGGCCGTCAGAAAAATCGGACCGGCCCCTGCAAGCATCTGCCGAGTCCTGCCGAGGTTCCTGCACGCCCCTGCCGAGAACTGCCGACTGCTGCCGACAGTCCCCGCACACACCTGCATAGCCCCTGTCGACATCTGTCGACAGATACCGACAGCCCTCGCACAAGCCTGCGCGCGCCCCTGCCCTCGACAGCCCCTGCGACACCTGCCGAGCCCCGCGGGCAGCCCCTGCATCATCTGCCGAGGCCCCTGCCTATACCCCTGCACATCTGCCGACAGCACCTGCGCAGCCTCCGCATTGCCTCTGCACAGCCTCCGCTAGCACCCTGCCAAGCTTCGGCCACCACCGCCGGCCATCAATTTTCCGGCGACACCTGCACCTTTTTCCGGTCATCTTCAACATACTTTTCCGGTCAAGAATTCCGGCATCTTTTCAAGGTAAACTTTTCTAAAAGTTCCCGTTTTTGAAGTTTTTCAATTTCTTCTTCTTTTTCTCGGGGACTTCCAATATCCCTTCTTCTACCCCCCTTTCTTCTTCATAGGGGAGACCAATAGCCGAACTGTGGGGGTTCGTGCTCACTTCAAGCTTGGAGCTTGTAGAGTCCTCCAAACTTAGAGTTTGTTGAGAAGAAAACGATTGACCACATACATCGTTGTTTCGATCTAATCCAAAACTCCTCTTGGAATCGAATTTTCTTGGAAGCGACTACGCTCAGAAAATCCCTAATTTCTTGGAAGCGACTATGCTCAGAAATTTAATAGTTTTTCGTGGTAGCCTTTTTCGCTCCGAAACTAACCCTAATCTTGTGTTGTTTTTCAGGATGAGTAACCTGAACAAGTTGAACTTTGTTCCACTGGAGACAACTGGCGCTGGATACCATAGGTGGGTCCGAGATGTGCGCCAACATCTTAAGGCTGATGGACTTCTGGGAGCCATTCAAGAGCCTAGTCAGAACATGCTCTTCGTTGAGCAAGCTACTGCTGTTGAAGCAAAACAAGCTAAAGCTATCATTCTCATGACAAGGCACATGAATGACGCGCTCCAAAGTGAATACCTCAATGAGGAGGACCCAAGAAAGCTATGGGTTGAACTTGAGCAGCGATTTGGCAACGTTCATGACTCCCTGCTTCCTGATTTAGAAGTGCGATGGCACAGCCTCCGCTTTTGTGATTTCAAGTCTGTGCTTGATTATAACTCGGAAGCCCTTCGTATCAAGTCTCTGATGGAGTTTTGTGGCCAAGCCATAACTGATACGATGTTGATCGAGAAGACTCTCTCTACCTTCCCCGTCTCTGCCCTGATGATTTCAAAGAATTATCGGATTGATGTGAATGCAGGATGTATCACAAGGTTTCATGAGCTCATTGGCGCCATGAACGTAGCTGAAAAGCACGACAATATTCTTGTGAAGAACTGTAATGCTAGACCCGTGGGAACTAAGTCTATTCCGGAGTCTAACTATAGTCGCGCCCCCAAGGGAGGACGCAAGGAGCGAAACCCTAAGAGTAGGGACAATTCTGGACGTTCTGGTCCATATTCTTGCCCTAAAGAGGAAGGAAATCGCCAAGAGAGGCGTCCACGGAACCGTGGAGGTCAACATGTGAAGAGAGAGAGAGGTGGAGCCTCCGGCTATGGTGGTGACGCCACCAAGAGTAATAGTCATCCAAATCATGCACCAAAAGCATCTCGATCAAGGGAGCCTGACCATAAAGATATTTGTCTTCGATGTGGATCAAGTGGACATTGGGCAAAGAAGTGTACTGCATCCCAGAACGTTGCAAACGCATACAAGATGTATTGTGAAGCAAAGGAGGCAAACTACATGGAACAAGAAGATCAAGATGGCGATCTGGATCTAAGGGTGGAAGACTACAAGGATCAAGACCCAGAGGATCTAAGGGTGGAAGACTACAAGG
Source organism: Rosa rugosa (assembly GCF_958449725.1). Classification (NCBI taxonomy): domain Eukaryota; kingdom Viridiplantae; phylum Streptophyta; class Magnoliopsida; order Rosales; family Rosaceae; genus Rosa; species Rosa rugosa. Next base: position 12,196,676 of record NC_084824.1, on the reverse strand, counting down.
ATCAAGACCCAGAAACTGGCGATTTTGATTAAGTCTTTTTATTTTCCAAGAGATGTAGGCAATTGCCATATTATTTTTATAGTAGATGCCAATGGTATTAATCTTTCTTCAAAGTAGGCGTACTCAATGTAAGTGTGATGTCTAGGAAGGTTTTGAGATAAGTGGTACTTAAGCGAGCTTTGCTCCACCGACATCTCTCTACTAACCTGGTCACATTTGCATTGGAATTACCGAAAGGAGTTAGACGACTACCATTGTTTTGTATTAGCTAGTTTATTGGATTAGATTTTCTTTGGTCAAAGAAACAATGATGTAATTCCGTTTGGCTTATTAATAAAAGTTGAGTTCTTTTCTTTATGACTCCTTTTTAATTATGAGCTTTTCTTTTAGGAATGGATGAACTTCAATGTCTTGCGGATAGTGCGACTACGCACACCATTCTACGACATAGGCAATTATTCTTAGAGATGTTGCCTACATATTCCTCTGTGACTACGATGGCTGGGCCATCAGGTTTAGTTCAAGGACATGGAATGGCTCAATTCCTATTGCCAAATGGCACCTTGATTAAAGTCACTAAAGCTCTCTACGCTCCTAAGGCAAACCGAACCTTATTGAGCTTCAAAGATATAAGAGCCAACGGATTCCATGCGGAAACGCATAATGAGAACGGAAAAGAGTTCCTTTGCATTACCTCTAATGATTGCGGCCGAAAGCACATCTTAGAGAAGCTTATGTGTCAGTCTAGTGTACTTTATGTCACTACAATTCGACCTAGTGAATCCAATAATGTCATAAGAGAAGATCTCTTGGATTCAGACACATATTGGCTTTGGCATGACCGACTAGGACATCCTGGTCGTGATATGATGCTCCGTATACTAAAGACTTCACACGGACATCCATTTTTCAGAGTGAGAAGAAGCAAGAATCGAAAATTGATTCCTGGACTTAGCAAGACCGCAACAATTGCAGCATCTGGCGCTGCAGCCGTCTTGGGGCGCCATAGGGCCGCCCAAGTCCCATGTGATGACGCCACCAAAGGCACCAACCATGAGCATGACACCATGGTTGTTCCTCCCAATGGCCATGACGCCATAATCACCAATTCCCATGGCTCCAACGCCATGATGGGAGATGTAGTCACACACTTTGCTTCTAATAGCGCTACAGACGCTCAGGCCCAACCAAAATCCTCATTGGTTGATTCTAAGGCCCCTCGCTCATTTTGCAAAGCCTGTTCATTTGGGAAATTAGGATCGAGACCGTCCTACGCAAAGGATCCTAAAATACTCATTCCGTTCTTACAGAGAATCCAAGGGGATATCTGTGGACCAATTCAACCATCATGCGGACCTTTTAAATACTTTATGGTATTGGTTGATGCGTCGACACACTGGTCACATGTCGCGCTGTTGTCCACTCGAAATGCTGCTTATGCGGACCTTTTAAATACGGGCTCACTACCCTGACCATCCAATTAAGTCAATTCGACTTGATAATGCTGGGGAGTTTACATCGAAAACGTTCGATGACTATTGCATGTCACTGGGGATTGATGTAGAGCATCCAGTTCCCCATGTTCATACCCAAAATGGTCTCGCAGAAGCCGCTATCAAACGACTACAGATGATAGCACGGACATTGGTTATGCGCACCAATCTCCCTGTTTCTGCTTGGGGATATGCAATATTGCATGCAGCGACGCTAATTCGTCTACGACCCACTGCAACCCAATCTTACTCTGCGTTACAGCTAGTGACTGGGTACGAGCCTGATATCTCGCACTTACGCATTTTTGGGTGCGCCATTTATGTGCCTATTACGCCGCCACAGCGTACTAAGATGGGTCCACAACGACGAATGGGCATTTACGTTGGCTATGAATCTCCAACCATCGTCCGCTATCTTGAACCCTTGACAGGCGATCTTTTTACCGCTAGATTTTCGGATTGTCACTTTGATGAGACAGTCTTCCCGTCGTTAGGGGGAGAAAAGAACACAGATGTTCAACAGGAACGACAGGAATTGTCGTGGTCTGTCCCCACTATGTCTCATCTCGATCCCCGTACCGCATAATCCGAACTTGAAGTGCGACGAATAATCGAGCTCTAGAACATAGGAGACACTCTGCCTGATGCGTTTTCTGATGTTGCCAAAGCGATGAGATCACACATACCTGCTGCAAACGTGCCTGCAAGGATCGATGTCCCGAATACTGGACATCACGCCACTCCTGTGATACCAGGAGATGGCGCCATTGCCCATCATGGCAATGATGTGGTGTCTATGGCCGCAGGTCCCGCAAGGAAGCGCGGTAGACCAATTGGTTCGAATGATACTCGCCCTAGAAAGAGAGCGAATGAGGCACAAACAAATCATTTGATCATCGATACCCAAATTCCATCCCATGAGAATGTTCCGGATTATGGTTATGTCCAAGAGACATCATTGAGGGACGCCTCAATGTCAGAACCTATCCCTGAGAACGTAAAGATCTCTGTAAATTACACTAGTGTACATGGGACGTGGGAAAGAAACTCCATCATCATTGATGATGTATTCGCGTATTCAATGGCGCGTGAGATTATTGAGACCGATGACATCGAACCACGCTCCGTTGATGAATGCCAACGTAGAGCTGACTGGCCAAAATGGAAAGATGCGATCCAGGCAGAACTTGATTCTCTAGCGAAAAGAAAGGTATTTGGCAAAGTTGTACCAATACCGCCCAACACCAAACCAGTTAGTCACAAATGGGTATTCGTTAGAAAGCGTAATGAGAAAAACGAGATTGTAAGGTACAAAGCTCGCCTTGTGGCGCAAGGCTTCTCACAACGCCCTGGAATCGACTACGAGGAGACCTATTCTCCCGTAATGGACCTCATAACGTTCCGCTACCTTGTCAGTTTGGTAGTTTCTGAAAAACTGAACATGCAGCTTATGGATGTGGTTACTGCGTATCTATATGGGGATCTAGATACAAAGATATACATGAAGATTCCAGAAGGAATTTAGTTACCCAAATCAAGTGGCTCTAAACCACGGAGCGCGTTTGCTATAAGGTTGAAACGCTCACTATATGGATTGAAACAATCTGGACGAATGTGGTATAACCGTCTAAGTGACTACTTGATTGGTAAGGGATATGTCAACAATGAACTATGCCCATTGTGTTCATAAAAATGACAAGTTCCGGATTTGCAATAGTAGCGGTTTATGTCGATGACATGAACATAATTGGCACCCTTAAAGAGTTAAGGGAAACCGCTGAACACTTGAAATCCGAGTTTGAGATGAAAGATCTTGGGAAAACACGGTTTTGCCTCGGTTTAGAACTTGAGCACCGTAGAGATGGTATTCTGATTCATCAATCAGCTTATACCCAAAAGATGCTTAGGCGGTTCAACACTGACAAGATTAAGCCTTCAAGCACCCCAATGGTCGTCCGTAGTCTTGATCCAAAGAAGGATCCATTTCGTCCAAAAGATGACGATGAAGAAGTGCTAGAGGCAGAGGTGCCCTACCTAAGTGCAATAGGCGCATTATTGTACTTAGCACAATGCACAAGACCGGATATCTCACTCGTTGTGAACTTGCTAGCTAGATATAGCTCTGCGCCAACACGACGCCATTGGACTGGTGTTAAAGATATCTTTCGATACCTAAGTGGGACGATCGATATGGGCTTGTTCTATCCCTACAGAGAGAATATGGATTCGGACCCATCAAGTGCCAGGGACACCACACATGGTGGATTTCGTTCCCTCTCCCCATCCCAAAACGATATAAGTGTTTTGGAAGGTTTTGCTGATGCTGGGTATCTCTCTGACCCACACAAAGGTCGCTCCCAAACTGGCTATATATTCACCATGGGAAAGACCGCGATATCTTGGAGGTCTACAAAGCAGACCTTAGTCGCTACCTCTTCGAATCATGCAGAGATTATTGCTCTTCACGAAGCAGTTCGTGAATGTATATGGCTTCGATCCATAGTTACGCATGTTCGAAGCAATTGTGGTATGAAGTCTACCACAGATGAGCCAACGAGCATTTATGAGGATAATGCTGCTTGCATTGAACAAATGAAGCAAGGCTACATCAAAGGCGACAACACCAAGCATATATCGCCCAAATTCTTCTACAATCAGCAACAACAGAAGCTCCTCAAGATCAAAGTGAACCAGGTTCGATCTGAGGACAATGAGGCAGACTTGTTTACTAAGTCATTGCCCAAATCCACGTTTGAGAAATATGTGGCAAGAATTGGCTTGCGGAAATTATCTGAACTCCCATGATCGTAGTCATCAGGGGGGGCGCAGACATCAGGGGGAGATGTCTACATGTTCACCTCGAAACGTGAAGGGTGTGTTGTGCTCTTTTTCCCCTTCGACCGAGGTTATTTTTGTCCCACTGGGTTTTTGTTACTCGGCAAGGTTTTTAACCAGGCAACGAGAGAAGCACCGCGTTTGGGCAACACAAGGGGGAATGTTCAAGTAAAACCCTAATTTGTGTTTAGCCCAAACTCTAGGTTACTTGACCTAGTGGTAATAGGGTTTAATTAGAAGAATCTAGAGATTATCTTTCCTTGTATAATTCAGACTCTATGTATTGTAATCCTCTATATAAAGAAGCCCCTATTATCAATGAGAATACACAGCAATTTTCTCTCAATTTCTGATTCCCTAAAACAAATGAATTTTTTTTAGATAATTAGTTATAAGTCCAAAAACCATGACCTGTTTTGATTGTAATCCGGATGAAAAATTTTGTTAATTGCGGTCCAGTGACTAAGCATCCACATCAGCTTACTTTCCTATATTAGCATGATGAGTCAACTTCTAATTTTTCACATACTAAATTTACCCATAACAATATTACTCAAAACAATCAATAATTTATGCATCAATAAATTGAGAGTTAATGTTGTTTTTCAATCAATTTGGTATTCATAAAAGCCATATCAATTATAATATGTCATCAGCACAATAAAATCCTTAATTGATGCATCGTCATTAAAAAAAATTATAACTTATATAAAATGATCATACCTTACCATCATTTTTCTACACCCTATATTTTGTCTCTTTTCTTCTCCTTTATTCTGATCACTTTCTTCGTATTTCTACACCTGTATTATAGAATTGTCATGTTGTTCAACTTCATTATCCAATCAAATAGATATTCTAGCTGGGTATTCATAAGAAGGTTTTGATCCATCCAAAGATTGTACTATCTCTACCTTTGCACCTTAGGATAAATCGTACAAAGGAAAGGGATTCTAGACAGGGAGATACATTTTTCATATCTTAAGGGAAAGGCAAGTTGCTATGGTTCTTTTTTTTCATACCTTTAGATTAGGAACAATGTCAAAAACTAAGTTGCTCTTTTTTCATTACCTTGTGCATAGATATGTTTGCAATTTTGATATCTAGTACAAAGGTAATTTCTTAAGGGGAAAGGCAAGGTGCAATGATTCTTCTTCTTCTTCTTCTTCTTCTTTTTTTTTTTTTCTACCTTTTTATTAGGAACCATGTTTAAACTACCTTAGTCTAGTATTTTTTCATTACCTTGTGCATAAAAATTTGCACTTTTCATATCTATTACAAAGGTAGAGTAGTGTTGGTTTCTTTTTCTCTACCTATTAAATAGGAATAATATTAGAACTCGATCATGGACTAGTCTATTACTATATCTCTAAGTATTGTTGTGTTAATAACGCTACTTAGTTTGTTTCATTTTTTCTTTTTTGACTCTGATATAGATACACTACATTGTTTAAGAATTTATTGACCTTTCATGTAGGTACACATGATATGTTTACATAGATTTAAATGCCATATTATTTATTATAATTACCTTGAGTAGATTTTAGGGATTTGAAATTCAAAATTTGAATATTTAAATTGAAAAATAAAGTCCCCAAATTATGAGATTTTGATTAGTTTCCTTTATTTACCTTGAAGGGCAAAATGGACAACGAAAAAAGTGGTTGGACTGCAATTAAAAATAAAAAAGTGGTTGGACTGCAATGAAAATTGATGTAGCAAATTGGACCTTGATTTAAATACCTCAATTTTTTACGTAGAGCAGACGTGTCACGTGGCTGGTACGCATAACCAATTATGTTTCTCTATTTTTAAATTGTATTATGAAATTACCCATGTTTAATTAAAATAAAATCTTCAATAACACCTCCTACATAGATACTGATTGACTGGAAATCCCGTCTCGTAACACGCCTGCCCTACTTAAGAATCTCTCTACCTTAATACTGCTCTCTCTTATGCGTCTCCAATATAAAATGTTCACCCACAAAGGTCGGAAATTCAATGAAACCCTCTACCGGTTTGGAAATTTGCATTATAAAATGGAGCCATTCATTAATGGCAAAAAAATATTTTCTTTTTAGAAGAAACTAAAAAAACAATAAGCCGGTCCAAATTGATACAAACCAAAAATAAACCGGCCCTTGCATATCTCTGGGTCTTGCAGACAAAATACTAAGGGAGTAAAGACTAAAGAGTAAAGCTTTCTCCTTTGTCATCTAAAAATAATGTATTCCTCTGATTGAGCCCACCCACCTTACTCTTATTCATTCTCTCTACTCTGAAACTTCCCCAAAACCAGAACCCCTTTTGTGGACTCTCTCAAAGTCTTCGCTTTGAACAACACCCTCTTCCTTAAAACCTTCATCCTAATCTAATCGCTTATCCACACAGCTCAACACAAGGTACGTTACAATCTATCTCAACTCCCACTTCCCAGCTTCAAATTACAAACCTTTCACTGCCTTTTCCAATTAAAAACCCTCTCTTTTTCTGGGTCTCCGCTCAATTCTTTGAATGTTCTTGTGCTTATCTTGAGAAATTTCATCAGATAATTAAAGAAATAATTGTTCAGGTACAACAAGTTTTTGATCATGGGTCAGTGTAAAAATCGGTGCTTTTCTTTTGTATATGTGATTCACATTGTGGGTGAGAGAGTGTCTCAATTGGGGGATTCTCAAAATACGAACAGTGCTGTGAAAAATTATGTATTGACAATTTGAGATGAGCCCAGAAATGTTAACAGCCTAATATAATTTTTTGTCTTCATTTTAATTTTTGCTGACGTTTGAAAATATTGAATTCCAGGAAGTCATTGGGATTAAAGGAGGAGCATTGGTGAGGAAAGAGTAGTGTTTGTCTTTGCAGTTTCTGTGTCAGCTGTTTCGTGTTTATTGGGAAAATCATTGAGATGGGTTCTCTTTGCTGCTGTCCATGTGGTGATGAATTTGAAGAATATGCTCTTCCAAGCAATCCAGTGTACAGGCATTGCGCGTGCCTCAGATACTTCTTCCACCAGCTATTCAGCGGGGTAAGCGTAAAGCCATGAGCAACTCAATACCATTGTTGCTCTTCCATCGAGTAACTCTTATTGTCTAAAGTTAGGGACTTTACATTGTCTTTAACATTTGTGACACTAAAGAGGATATTGTGAAAATAATGGACAACCAAATGAGGAGAACTGATCAACAATCCATTTTCACTTGAGTGCTAGAAATTTGTCATGTTGATAATGTCTTTAAGTTGAGAGTTCCAAGTCATTGCATCGTTTGCATTACTAGGCCCAACATTATTGACTAGAAAGAAATTGTCAAAAGCGATTGTAATTAAACTTTTCTTCCAGATATATTTAGTTTATGAAGGTGATTCCAGTTAGATTTGTGGTTTGGATTCACTTCAGTTTTTTCTTTAATATTTTGTTTGATTTGGCTTGTTCCCTATGTTCTTGCAGTATAGTGCACCGTTTCAAAGGCTTGATGGGAGATCAGTCCCGTCACCTAACCAAGGGGCTACTTCTTCTGTCCCATCTGGAACTGGCACAACAGTAGCTAATAACTCCTCAAATGAGACTCAATTCTCAGTGGCCAGGCCATCACCCTTTGATGCCGATCAGAGGTACTCACGTTTGCAGCGCGACGGCTTGATCTCTAGGCGTGAGAAGTCAATGACACATTTGCAGGAAGATGCACAACAAGTGAGAAGAAGCAGTTCTGGGACAGAGTCCCTGGGTTCGGGGAAGAAACGGAATGGAGTTGATACTGAAGAAGATTGCAAGTTAGGTCAATCAGAGACCTCAGAAAAGGATCTAGCATCAAAAGTCGCATATGGACTAACTTATGTGCAGTCATCTTCTGAAGATGATGATGTCTGCCCTACATGTCTTGATGGTAAGTGCTTTAAGTTATCATTGTACAACCATTGATCATGCTATTTGCTGCGGTGCAAAATATAGAGAGTGACTTTCTTCAATTGTTCGCTGTACTGAAATAGTTCACTTACATGATTGCAGATTATACCCCTGAAAATCCTAAAATCACAACAAGATGTTCTCACCATTTCCATCTTGGCTGTATTTATGAGTGGTTGGAAAGAAGTGAAAGTTGTCCAATGTGTGGAAAGGTATGTTCTATGCTAGAGTTTAGAGTTCCCTCTTGTAGTTCAAAGCATCATCTTAAATTTTTAATATATGTGAGGATGTAATGGACAAGGAAATGAGGATATTTGTGACACTAAAGAGGATATTGTGAAAATAATGGACAAGCAAACGAGGAGAACTGATCAACAATGCATTTTCACTTGAGTGCTAGAAATAAGAGGGAACTTTAAACTGGGAGGACTGGTGCCTTTAGCCCACAAGTTGATTTCCCAACCATCTAATTTGATATTAGGCTATAGACTTTGAGCTATTTATCACATCCATAGATACTGCATGGTGTTGTGCAACAGTTCCTTCACTTGTTACTTAGAGTATATTTCCTCAGTTGATCATATTTTGACTGTTGATTTCTGGAATGTCAGGAGATGGAGTTCTGTGAAAGCCCCTAACTTTTAATATCTGATTTCAAAGCAATAGAGCAAATACATATAGCAGCTATGAGTTTCTGTAAATAAAAGTCGTGTTGTTTATAAGGTTTGCAAAGATGGAACCGATTGTTCATTTGTGTCTAGTTTGTAATACTTCTTGTGTTTCTTCAGGCTTCATGTTTGAATGCCCCATCTTACTTCTTGTATAGAACTCCACAGATCAGTGTGGTACCATATTCAGCTATTGTAAACATAATTGTTAAGAAAACATCTGAATGGCAGACATCAACTCTTTTTTCTTCTTCTGATAGAAAGATCTCAAGACAACACACCATTTTATGAATTTAGTTAGCATGCAAAACAAACATGGTAATTATTTTCCCATATAGTAATTGATTTTGCAATATCTAGATTAGTAAGAAGGCGAATAATGTCATTCAAAAAAAAAGAAAAAAAAGAGAAGAGAATAATGAGTGTTTTCACATAAATAGTTCATGCAACCAATTGGTGCTCCGTCTATTGCTCCAGTGATAAAGAGATACAATTACTGCTTCTTTCCATGCTTCTTTCCATGGATCAATGTATAATGCTAAACACAGTAATTCTTGTTTTGCTTACTGCTTGAGCTTCTCCTTCTAACCAGTACACTAGGTGATAGGAATATCATTAATAAATGCGTTTCATCTTTTCGTTCTAACTAGTACACTTCTTACATTGGAATATGTTATCCATGGATGAGTTCTTCTTTAATCTTGGTTACAGTTTGCTGCTCTGCCCTGTACTTGTACCTATGTGCCGAATACAGAAATATGCAGAAATTAATTACACTCAGAACTGTAAGTATCCAGTAGAAATAATCAAATCTACCAGTATTGATATTCTGTGACAGCCAAGATGGTTTCTCTGTGCTGCCTGTGACAGATTTGATGATGCTGTTCAATATGCTGGCAATAAAGCACCCTAAACCCCCGGCTAGTGCAGCGTAAGCAGATCCGATACTTTTCATGGCATCTGGGGCTTCCTCATAGAGGAATTCTAGTAATCCCACTATGCAAAACACTTCAGCTATGCCAATGAGGCAGTACTGGATCAACAACCAGTATGCACTTAGGCCAGGCATTGCAGTTAAGAAACTAACCTCATAGTCATGCTTTATTGCATAGTTTCTTCGGTACCTTTCAAAAATCGCAGCCCATGCCACGGATAGGATTGAAACTGCCAGACCTATGCCCACCCTCTGTAGCTGAGAAGCACCGTGAGGATGACCTGTGATGCGCCGCGACAGGGGGACGAATGTAGAGTAATAGAGGGATAGTATGAGAAATATGCTGAGGCCTGGAAATACTGGCATGCATGTTACAGGAAGCTTGAGGTGACCCATATGGGTATTTAAAGTGTATGCTTGCTGAACCGAGAGAGTCAGATACTCAGTTAAGACTACACTCAGCATTATTGTGCAAGCTGGGACTGGAATAAGTTTCAATAGAATCTTTACTTCCTCTACTTGAGTCACAGTGCAAAGCCTCCAAGGACTTGGGTCCACACCGTCTTCCTTCAGCTGCAGAGCTGCTTTGTCTAAACATCTGTAATGCCGAAAAACAGGATTTAGCTTGGAGAGCTAGATATTAAAACTGATGTCACGTATATAATTCTAGAAGAGTAGTAAAATTAAAAAAAAGAGATACCTAAATTCGTTGGTGTGATTGATCTTTCTACTACCCTTTATAGCAGAATGTTTTCCAGGAACCTCATACAAGCCTATTAACTCACTGCTAGAGAAAGAAGCCTTCCTCTTCCTGTAGGCGGCCACCAATACTTGCGCAACACGTGTCAGAGGGCTGCCTCCGGGCAGTCTATGCCGGTATAGAGGTGTACCAAGAAAGAACACAAAGTTCGATAGACCCATAGCTATTGCCAGTGACCCAAAGGCAAGTCCCCAACCAAGTTCCATTTGAATGTACACTACTGCAGTGAAGGCTATAATAGCTCCAATGGTGACAGACAGATAGAAGAAGTTGAAAAACCTATCCAGGTGAGACTTGTAATCCGGGCTTGTTTCATCGAACTGGTCTGCCCCGAAAGATGACACACATGGCCTTATACCAGCAGCTCCAAATCCAGTTAAGTAGAGAACGGAGTAGAGATAAAGCATCTGCCATGATTTTGCTGGCTCACAATTGCCTAAAAGAAGGGATATCTGCTCACATTGATCTTGGTTCGGTTTCAAAGCGTCCATTGTTGCACATAAGGTTATCCCAGTCAAACCCTCCATGAAAACAAACAGAGAAATTATCAGCTCAATTGTAATCACTGGTTTAAAATATCATATGCAATTCATATTTGGCTACTTACTGCAAGATAGATAGTTGTGAAGATTGCTATAGTCCAGTATCGACCAAGATATGCATCAGCCAGAAAGCCACCAAGAACAGAAGAAGCTTGTGATATCCCCAAGAAATTGTTAACTGCATTTGATGAACTGCTAAAGGGTCTATGCATAACATAGAACATGAAGGCCACCATATTGACTGAGAGGCCAAAATAAGCCATTCTCTCGGCCATTTCATTTCCTGGACAAAAATTCACAAGTAAACTTGACAATATAAAGTAATCACATTCCACACAACATTTCCCATAAAATAGGCTTTGTGCTTACCAAATATGAAGAAGGCAGCAAACCAACCACCCGTTTTGGAAAGATCAGCGATTGGTTTGCCGTGGATATTAACCGGTGTAGTTCCTCCGGTATATCCCCGTCCGAAAGCTGTCCTCCTGTCATCGGATTCTATGAAGTAAAAACCAAGCTTCTTCCTCGGATTTGTGTCCGAATATTGTTCCTCCAAACTAGCTGGTGTCTTTATCCCTCCTTCAGGGGACTTGATCTCTCTACTTCCCATTTTTTAACTCCCTCAAATCCCAAATCCACAAGATGTTATGGTCTGTCATGTAACATGAGCATCAAAGTAAGTAGTATTTTTACCCAAAACTAAGAATTATGAAAAGCAAAAAAATAAAAAATAAAAAAGCTTGATATACTTCAAACAAAGATGACAGCCTGAAAACACTAGTAGCTAAGAAAAGGTAATTTCTTCAAACCCAAACTCTAGTAACTAACTGAAAACCAGAGCTTCAGAAACAATCTGAAAACTTACGACAACCGCAATAAAAGTTCTGTTTTTTCTTTTTACTGAATCAGTCATAGAAATAATGAGTGAAACATGAATTCAATGCACAAAGTCACAAACAATTAAAAGAAAACTATTAATATTGAAGTACTGAACTTTACTCTACATAAGAACCATACGCTGAATTTTGCAGCCTTTGAACTGCAAGAGTATGGAGATCAAAAGTGGGACGATGGAGCACTATCCCCTCCCTCGTCTGGAAAACAACAAAAAAAATCAAAACTTTAAGACGATATGGAAGAAAGAAAGAGATTATCTTTCTTGGTAGTTAATAGTTAGTGAGTGCTATGATTTCAACAATAAAGGGGATCCAACAGACACGTGAATAAGAAGTGGGAGTGGATCCAACGGCAATAAATGGTGTGTCAAGACTTATTTAGTGAAAAATGAAAATCAACATTAATGCCCACCAGTGTTGGAGGTTGTGTGTACAGAAAGTAGAATCATACTTACTGGTATTGTTGGACTAATGAATATACGAATGAATGAATTTAAGTCGGTGGGGTTAGATTTGCACTGTCAATACTACTCACTAAACCTACCATTAGTGATAATGGTAGGTTTAGTGGAGTTGAATGCCAATGGGGATATGCTATCTTGCTGAACTGGGTTGGTGAAAGAAATGGTGGGAATTGATTAGTCTTGTCCTTCTGTGTGGTTATTTTCTGCCAAAGGGTGGGTGTGATGGGTCGGCTGAGTTCATGTAGAGTGGTGACACTGACAATTTGAAATTAAGGAAAGGAATGGAAGAGAAGGACGATGAAGTGACGGAAGGATGATATTTGAAGGTGTGAATGTGAAATGCTTCTAATCCCAGTGAACAAGTGTGCCCCCTAGCTAGGAAAAGAACAGGGAGAAGTACATTAATTGTAGTTGTGGCTTGCGGATGTCATATCCATTATCAATAATGCAAGGCGATTATGCGATTGAAGTAGTTGTGGAATTTATGACGATATCCTTTTGTAGTTTTGTTGAAGCGTAGCTACCATTGTCAAAGTAGGTTTTGGTTTTGCATGGAACATTTTTTGGATATTTCTACCGTGGCAATTCAAGCAAGCTTTGAGTGCATAGAATCGTGTTAAAATGTCAATCCAACTATAGTTTGGATCCACACCGGATTTGGTCTAAACTCTAAACTCGAGTTTAATTCAAGAATGCTAGTGTTCGAGTGCTAGCTAGAATGGAAGACATGGCACATGGTAGCAAGTGTTTAAATTATATTGTTAAATAATAGTATTGATCTCCGTTACTTTTTAAACACGTATTATATTTCATCTAAACTGTTTTGTGTCTTAAATGTTTTTATCACTTCAAAAGGTTGGAACAATCGTCACAACAACATTATGTTGTGCTTGACACTTCAAAATGTTGGGAGCAATATTTACTGAATTAAACTATCAAGTACTATGGTGATGTAGTGACTAAAGAAGTAGTAAGTTTAGTATATAGAAGCTACGTCTCACTAGCTTTTATAAACTGACTAGCAAGATAGCCCGCGCGATGCTGCGGGTTTGTTTGCTTGTCGCGGTGTTTCTAATCCAACATTATTATGTTTTGTCTGAATTTTCTTGTACATATTTCTGAATTCAAGTGTATAATGAAATAGGAACCCCAAAAAGAAAAATAAAAGGAAAAAAGATGATGTAGAAGCCAAGATTACAAAAATAATGTAACTGATTGTTCAAAAAAGTACATGGAAGTACCTATACCTAGAAACCAATCTAAAACAAATCCAAAGACGGAATTATGGTCAGAAAACAATACCACCTAATATCCAGTTGCAATAAAAAGATGTCAAGTACAAAAAGCTCCGATCTAAAAATAAAAATTAGTAGAGAACCAACATTCATAAGACAGGGAGATAACAATCACCAAAGCTATAGTAATCAATTCTCTAAACCTTTGCATACTTAGATTTCATGTGTTGAAATTCCTTGGCTAACGTCCTCTGCATGTGCTCACAATCTAAAAATCCCCCACTGAACTAATTCTCTAACTCTCTACACTGTGTTCCTGCAATAAATAGAAAGAAAGTTACAGTCTTGGCTTCCTCTACATATTCAATTTCTCAATCAGAGCATGTAGTCGTTTTATGTGTAGTACTTCTTTCTTTTACTTAATTTCACAACATCAGCATCAATTTTTTCGATGTAGGAATTAATGACTGTGTAAGAGCCTTATCTTCGAGAGGTTCGAATGATCTTTCATATCCCAGTAGTTTCAATGCAACATCTTGGTCTACCCCAAAAATCTAAGCTAATGCAAGCTGAATCATAAGCAAGTCATATTGCAAATATTGAATACAGATTCTCACAACTCTAAAGGAATTGATAAAGAGCAGGGCTAATCGTTAACGACTTTTACAAAATCGGATAACATATCAGATGTCTTTTAACCCAAAAGAGTTTGAAGTACAATACCACCTTTTAGACACGAAAATGTCAGTAATAGCTGCTCTTAAGTGTCATGACATATCTTAGAGACCAAAAGTACTACCGAGTGATTTACCTTCCAGCTTTCTCATCACAAACCCAATAGTGAACACCATGTCGGCCACTGTATACCCAAAGAATGTCATTGAAACCAAAGTCATCTGCAGAAAAGAAGTTCACAAAAGTGAAAATTCAAGGGTTTTAAGTTCTAACAACATATAGATCAGATGCCAATGGAAAAAATATTCCTACCTCAAAAGGCAGTGTCAATCACTTTAATAGCAATTGTCATAAGCGGCCAGCATTCCAGGCACACATCAGCTCCTGAGCAGCTGCATCTAAGATCATCGTAAAAAATAGCTTGTCAAACATGTGGTAAAGCATTCATGTCAAAAGTTCAGTTAGACTCTGACTATTTACAACCTTCATAATTCAAATGGTTGATTCCCTTACTATATCAAAAATCAATTACCTCTCCTCAAGGTAGCAACCGTTTTAAGCATAAGAATGCATCTTTGCAGGCTGAAACATAAGAAAGATTAGAACTGAAACCAGAGACATGGCCTTGTCAGAAACACAACCATACACAACAGTTAAAACCAACCATTTGAAAACAGAAGGGAAGAACAAAAATACCATGCATAGGAATTGATTTGATCTATTGGTGTGCATTTTTTTAAACTTCAAATAATTCTTGTTTCTATATGCATTCCAATAGCTACATGATTCACCTATCTACAGTAACGGCCTTGTCTTGCTCGTTAATGCTTAGTTTTGAATAAGCACATTTAGGCTATTCTAATATAATATTGAGTTAACAATCTTATTCAACATGATAACAATCACGTCAAAAATGAAACCCATCTAAATTTTTATTTGGGGCCTGAAAAGGACTATGACCCGCATGATGCCAATACTATCGTGAACTGAAGAAAGCAACACAGATTTGCTCGAAATAGTGACAGTCATATCTACCTCTATATCCTAAACTTCAACTATACAATTATTCAACTACACACCCAAAAATTCCCCTTACTAACGAATTTCCAACCTTTCAAATTCAACCATGCAAGAAAACCAATCACAGATCTGAAAAAAAAAATAAAAAAAATAAATAAAGAAGTTAAAGAGAAATTAACTCACAGAATCAGCTGTACAATTAGGCAATTTGATTTGAGTGCTGCAGGGTCAGCTACTGACTCATGACAGGTGAAAACAATGGAGACCTAAAAGAAACAGAATCCTCAGAAACGATATTCAACCAGGGTTGGGAAAAAAAAAAAAAAAGGAACAAAAGCTAGCTTAAGATTGGATTCATTTATTCCTTCATTTCAACCCCAACTAAGTTTCACACACTATTCAATTAAAATCAATATCTCCCATTCAAAAGGCCATGAATCATTATTGGGGAAAAAAAAAAGGTTTTTGCATTGAAAAACATATTCATGCAATTGAGAAACAAAGTGAGAAAAAGATAGAATATAAGCCACAGAATAATGCACCACCAAAACTGATTCCATCTCTCTTTTCTTTCTAACTTTTGATTCATTCATTGATGACTTGTATGCAATAGCAAAATATCACAGATCCCACAAACCAAAACCAAAACCAAAAACAGGAGCAATTACTTTATGAACCCAGGAAGCAAGCAAGATAAATAAAAAAATTGAGGAATTTGAGTAGTGATCTTAAAATTCGAAATGAAAAGTAGCAAGATTGAGAACTTAGTTCCCATAATTGCATGAATTGTTACTCAAAGATAACAATGCAGTTCAATCTAAAGTAACTTGCAATTACTGTGAAACAAAGAAATGCACAAAAAAAAAAACTTAATAACAGGTAGATACCTTAGGTAATGGCCATATCAATGAGTGAGATCCCCAGTCAGTGTGATCAGGGTGCTTGCTTGCTTGCTTTGTCTTAAACCCCTAATTTTGGTAAGCCCCCCTCTTCTTTTCAATCTTATCTTTCACTTTCTGATTCAATATTTTGAAATTTGACCCAGTCAATCTTAGTTTCCCTATGAACCCATCATGTTCAATTTTGTATGTCAACATTGATACTCTCTGTGCACTGGTACTTCTGCTCCTCTGGTTATTTTGATTTAACAATCTAAACTTTTTTCTCAAATTTCACTTGTTATGAACTAAGGAAACTTGGTCATTGTTGCATCTTGTGTATAACTCTTTGGAAACATATAAGGTCCTTCAACTGAATTCATAGTAAGTTTCAATTATACCATGTTTTCTTATTTAACCTTTATTCCTTCAGTACGGGATAAAAATAAAAAATCCCTGTGTTCATTCCTTTGAGTTTGTGTATTACTTCCATGTTAGACTCGAAAAATAAAATAGTCAATTAAATAGAAGCAATCCCTTCTGTCATTTTGATACCAACAATGTAATATGAAAAGTGTGAATTATCATTTGGTAAATCATAAGCAAAGTGATAAAAGAAAGGAACAAACTTAAGCAAAAACAGTAAAACCAAAAGAAGCATAAAATCAAAGTTAAAAAGCAATAATAATGCAATTACTAAAGCATTCACACCCAATAAATTCTAAGATATCAGTAAAAGCTTGAAACCGAAGGAAGCAACAAACTTCCCAATTAGAATACCTTCTGAAGTTGAAGAAGAGCTCATTTTCCCATTCATCTTCTTCAATCAGCAAAGCTAAGCACACTGCAAAAATATCAATACATATCGTTTAGGAAAATTTAGAGAAAGAAAAGGCCAAAGAACCAAATATCTATTCACCAAAACATAAACCTAAATCCAATCCTTCACCGAAAAATTTTAATCAGCAAAGCTGAGAAGGATCCAAATCTACACAAATACCGGAAATCCATAGCAAAAGACCTTTCTTGGCCAATAGAACACCTTGGTGTCCACGATTAAGCCTCCAATGGCAAACTCCACCCTAGCGATGGACACTGAAAACCCAATTCCCAATCAATCAATCCATCCAAAAAAAAAAAGAAGAATTCTTCGCAAAGAAATTAAGGAACCCAATTCCCAATCAATCAATCAATCCAGAAAAAAAAAAAAAAAAGATGAGTGATTTGCAGTGAAATTAAGCTTTGGGGAGTGAGGGTTTCGCTTACTTTTGAAGGGATGGCCTCGTCTTCTCTCCTTTCTTCCTATTTACTTCACTCCATCTCTCTCTGGGTCGAGCAAATAACCAAAACCCAAAAGATGAGGCCCTCTGTCTGTGTTGATAGTGTAGAACCTACAGGTGGCAGGAGATAAGAACGTTATAGAAGAATGGCAAATTGTAATTGAAGGAAAATGCAAGGGCAAAAGCGTCACTTCATTTCGGGCTTGAGTGAACACTAACTCATCTTTGGTTTATAGTAAATGTGAGAAGTCTCAACTAAACTGTATAAATCTAGTGAATAGTGATATGTACTTTTTTTTCTTTCTCGAAAGTAAGGTGGCCGGTCGAACCCGATCCAAATTGCCGCCATCCCAAGAATAGTTCGGGTTCAGCAGTAGAGCCCATCATGTTACACAATGGGCCGAAAACTCAAAAGAAGGTGGACAGGGGTGATTTGGTAAAAACACGAATCGAGGTTTAACAATTCCTAATTCTCCGACCGCAGCCGCGTGCAAAGCAAAGCATCACTGCCATCTTCCTTGGTTCTCAAACAGGTACTACTCTCCTTCTTCTAGCTTCATCCCCAATTTCATAAATATATGTATGTGTTTTTGGGATTGATATTTCTTTTGTTTGAAGAGATAGTGTTTGCTTGGAAGTTGAGCTGAGAAAGAGAGAGAGAGAGAGAGAAGAGGCTGGAATGGAAGGCTACAAGCCTCCGGCAGATTTTGAAGAGAATGCTAAAGACCCACTGCTCGATTTCAACGTGAACGATTCTACTGAGCTTTGGCTCATTCAGTGGCCTAAAAATCAAGTATGTTGCTTTTACTGTGAAGGAGCCTTTTTTTTTTTTTTTTTCCTAATACTTCTGTTTCAATCCCAATTAATAGGAAGAATGATTAGAAGATTACAATACTGTGTTTTTGATTTGGGTACAAGGTTTATACTGTTGGACACCCAATTTCTGTTGAAAAACAACTTGTTATCTTTTGTTTCTCGAATTGGATTCCATGGTAGGGGAGTTCTTAGGGTGGAAAAGGAAGGGCCGTGTTATTAGAATTATTGATATGATTGAATATAAGGTATAGACAAGTTTATTGAGCAACGAGAGCTGCTGGCTTTAACTAGCTGTCTGCATTTGAGTTTATGGTTGCTGTTATTTTTTGAATGACATTATTTTTCCGGTCATTGGATTAACTGACCATTTGTATTGCAGAATCCAGATTATGATGGGAAAGAGCTGTCGCTTCAGCTTCATGGTGATGGAAAGTTGGCCAGTTTTGAAGGCGCATCTGGTAATTATACTTCAATTCTAGTGGCAGAGGCGGAATACCCATTTTGTTTTGTCAGGGCGTTTTTCATTATTTGAAGAAGCTGTTTTGGGTGATATAACCCTGCAATGCATAAGCTCTGCTACTTTTGAGACCTAATATGATGTTTCTGATTTTGGCAGGGAAAGAATATGACCTGGTCAGTTCCTCAACTCAACAGTCAAATGCTACAGTTTTTGTATCTTCTGCCTCGGGCACAAAAATTGGTAAGCTGACAACCTACCAAATTAAGAATCTGCACTGCAGATATGAATCTCAACTTGAGTTGTGATGTTTACTTTTCTGTTCTGTTTCTTATTGAACCAAAATTTGCACTAAGCCATGGCAATGCATATACAGTTTATTCTGGGCAAACTTCAACAATCAATACAAATCGAGTTGCATTTTAACATTGATGCACTATCTGTTCCTAAAAATTTGACATTTTGGTTCATATGCTGGCTGTTGCTTTCAAAATTCTTAATTCATCCAGTTTTGTTTACCACAGGTGATTATTAGCTTGTTTTGTTATTTGGTTGTGTGAAGTTCTATTACCAAGGTCTATTTTAAGTTTTAGCGGTATTGCCTTCAGAACTCTTTTTGAACCCAATTTGACATTGGTATTTACAGTTGGATGTCTGGCAAAACTTCAACAACCAATGTGAATTTAGTTGCTTTAGTTATTATCACCCTAGCTCCTATCTGTTTCTAAAGATTTGACATTTATTCAGATGCTGTCTGAATAGGTTTAGAGGTCTTTATTTATCCAATATTGTACATTAACAATAATATACGGCTCGTTCTATTATTTGGTCATGTGGAGCTCTGTTATCAAGCTCTTGGTCTTTCTGTCAACAGGGCCAAGTTAGTTTTAACTTTTAGGTATTGCATTGCCTATATGGTCATTTTGGTCATGGTAGGTTAAGATGACAAAATAAAAATTTCTTGGACCTTTCTCCCTTTTGTGTGTTATCTGTATTACAATTGTTGCTGCCCTATTTACTGGTTATGGGATCAGTGTGCTCATATGTTGTAATCATTATGTGTTATGACTTGGCAGCTGGAAAGATTTCACGGCGAGTTTCTCTGGTGCATTTCCCC
The DNA here is from genome assembly GCF_958449725.1 of Rosa rugosa. Lineage (NCBI taxonomy): Eukaryota > Viridiplantae > Streptophyta > Magnoliopsida > Rosales > Rosaceae > Rosa > Rosa rugosa. The sequence continues at coordinate 12,176,699 of NC_084824.1, read as the reverse complement.
GAGCCTAGTGAGCTTAAAGAACGTCAAGAGCTTCAAATGGCAAAATTCCGAAAAAAGAATCAGATATCGTCCTCAATGGCATTGACCCATTCTTCCCAGAAAACTCCTTCACGCAGTACGAGAACTACAACTACTGCAACTCCTACTCCTATTCAAAGTACGTTTCAGAGAAGTTCGCGACCAATAAATGGACGCGCATCCTCCCCTCATAGTAGTGAACATAAAAGTTCTGTTAGTGAAGCTGGGGAGCAATCACAGCTTCGGAACAAACGGCATGCTTCCCCAGGTCGAAGTCATAGTGGCGTTACTTCATCAGGACAAGGTCGTAGTTCTACTACTACTTCCTCAGGAGAAAGGTCATCAAAGAAAATCAAGGAAAACCATAAAAGATGAGATGGCAAATCTCTAAGATTTTTGCCAAATGCATATCATGCAAATATGAATCTTGATGGTGGATGAAGTAACCAGATCCTGTCTGCTGCTTCTGGGTTTTGTTAGACACTTGAAGCAGCATTACGATGTGTCAAAACTTTTTGCCGCCAAAGCTTGATGATTTAATACGGTTTCCAGTTCAAACACCTCAGGCAAGGAGAAAGCATACATCCTTTGTTCATTCTACTGTTTGAACTTTCTTAGTGCTGTAGCAAGTTAATTTTTTCTTCTATTCGGTTACCAAATGCCTCTGCCAAATTTATCTAGAAATTTGTTCTAACGTTATGCACGCAGAAGGTGTGAGGTTTGTTATGTTGGTCATTGTATTATTACGGTCGAATCAGTTTGCGATTTGGGTTTCGCATAGATAACAGAGTTTTGTCACTCTTTTCCTCGCACTCACCCGTCAGTTCGTTTTCCTTTAACATCATCACATTCATGAGATTTGTACAATACATTTTGTGTTCCTTTATATACTCTCATTTGTTCTACTGTTTTATCGATTGATTTTCGGTTAATTTTCGATGAAAAAAGTTTGTGGAATATTTCGTACACTGATGTTTTTAAACTTGTGATCAACTTCGTATCGAGTTCGAGGCGTGGCTGTCATTACGGGGTCACATACTATCACGAAAATCTCCACCTGCCGACTGACGACAGACACCACCGTCGGTCCGAGTCCGACTGCTTCTGCAAATCTCCCGCTCTCGTCTATCGAAGAAGCTCATCGATCAGCTGCTCACAAAACTGGTCACGTGCTAGAATCGTATATAAAACTCCAACCTCCTATCAAAACCCTACACGTGTACGACAATACCACCTCACGTGACATAACCCACCGTTTTCTGGATCCAACGAGCGCAGCCTTACACTTGTACCGTGTTCTGCGCATGATTAACAATATTCCAAAGATTTTAATCTAGCAAATCAATAATATTTAAACCCACAGTTGAATCGGACTAAGCTAAACTCTCACACTTAATCTCACACTCCCACCACTGCTTGGCTTGGCCTTTTCAGCTTTTGACTAGGGACTACTATATTGCCGTCTCTCTCCTCCTATCTTTTCTCCGCTCCAATCTCTAATCTGGTACACAAATCTAATTCCCCTACTTCTTCTCTCTAAACTACTAAACTACTTTGCTTTCCCTACTGCATTGTCTTTCTGCTTTTTCTCATTTCAGATTCACATTCTTTTCAATTGCCGTCAAAATCGAGGTTTCTTCTCAATTTTCCACCACCCATTTTTATAGGTTCGCTTAACCTTAGATCCCATCGAGTTCTATGACTCAAAGTTACAAACTTTTTTCATTGTGAAAGTTGCGTACTTTTTTTCTTCATTGCCAAAGTCACTGATTTTTTTTACGTCTGTGTGTGTGAATTTTGCTGAAAGTTGCAGACTTTTTATGGTGGTCACGGAAAAAGTCCACTGATTTTGTGTGTTATTGTGTGGATTTTGCAGCCAGGTCCCTGAAGTTGGGCCAATTCACAATGGATGTGGATACCAAGCTTCTAGACGGGGCTCTGCCGATTGTGGCAACTCTGGTATTAGCTGTCCTAATCGGAGTGATTATAATCCGGCGCAGATCTGGACACCGGCTTCCTCCTACTGTGAAGGCCTTGCCTTTGATTGGGGGGTTGCTTCGGTTCTTGAAAGGCCCCATTGTGATGATTAGGGAGGAGTACCCAAAGCTTGGGAGTGTGTTCACATTGAATCTGTTTCACAAGAAGATTACGTTCTTGATTGGTCCTGAGGTTTCCGCGCACTTTTTCAAGGCGCCGGAGTCTGATCTTAGCCAGCAGGAGGTGTACCAGTTCAATGTGCCCACTTTCGGACCCGGAGTTGTGTTTGATGTGGATTATACGGTGAGGCAGGAGCAGTTCAGGTTCTTTACGGAGGCTCTGAGGGTGAATAAGCTCAAGGGATATGTGGATCAGATGGTTACAGAAGCAGAGGTACATTTCGTTACTAATGTTGGAACTTTGATTGGTTTATCACTGCATTGTTTGTTTGATCTGCTTCGACATATTTAGTAACCTGTTTACATATGCTTAGGAAGTACCAGTATGATTGAGTGTTAGTCAATGTCTGACAAGAAGAATCACTTGGTCAGTTTGTGCAGATAATGTGTCAAATGTTGTGGTTGTTGGTTTTATGAGAGAAACATTAACAATCATTGGCAGGGTTTGCTATTCATTAAAGACTACTAAATGCAAGCAATTGAGTAGCCTTTAAGACTGGTGCTTTATGTTTTTGCCCCAAAAAATAAAATAAAGAAGGGAACAAATGAAAATGATAGAAGTGTGACTTACCAGTGCATATATTTGTGAGTAAAAAGGGAAGACAAAATGCAGCGTGTGTTTTAAGGTTTCTGTGGTGAGAGAAGGATAACAATCTTGAGTTCTCTAATATTTTGTAACTGGATTTTGACAGTTCCTCCCCCCACTGTTAAAAAAGCTTTATTAACCTTCTAAGAGTCAGAAGACACGGGCCATTTTCTTCTTTTCTTTTAAGATTCATAAGGAAAGTCATTCATCACCAAGCATCAAATAGATGCAAGTAAGTCAGGGAAAAGAAGGATTTCTTCAGTTGCCATCTCTTACTAATATTCAGTCTAAGCACTCACTCAAACCTGCTTTTGTGTTGTTTATTTGGTTCACTAAAGACTCTTCAGAACTTTGAACTTTTATTTGTGCACGGTACCTGGTGGCAGACTACTCGTACATAATGTAGGGTTAACTCATGTCTTCACACTGTACTGGACAGGATTACTTTTCCAAGTGGGGAGACAGTGGAGAGGTGGACTTGAAGTATGAGCTGGAGCATCTGATTATCCTGACAGCCAGTAGATGCCTCTTGGGTCGTGAAGTTCGTGATAAACTCTTTGATGATGTTTCGTCTTTGTTCCATGAACTTGACAATGGCATGCTTCCCATTAGTGTCATTGCCCCATACCTGCCCATCCCAGCTCACCGCCGCCGTGACCAGGCACGCAAGAAGCTCACAGCAATCTTTGCAAACATCATAAACTCCCGCAGATGTGCTGAAGTGTCTGAGAATGACATGTTGCAATATTTCATCGAGTCTAAGTACAAAAACGGCCGAAAAACAACTGATTCTGAGATCACTGGCTTGCTCATTGCTGCTCTCTTTGCTGGGCAACATACAAGTTCAATCACTTCCACTTGGACTGGGGCTTATCTCCTCCAGAATAAGCAGTACCTATCTGCCGTGTCAGAGGAACAGACAAGGCTTATGGCTAAGCATGGGAAGAAGATTGACCATGATATATTGTCCGAGATGGATACACTGTATCGTTCCATCAAGGAAGCTCTGAGACTGCATCCTCCACTGATCATGTTGCTGCGACACTCGCATAGCGATTTCAGCGTACAAACTCGTGACGGGAAAGAATATGACATCCCGAAGGGCCACATAGTTGCCACATCACCAGCTTTTGCCAACCGACTTCCTCATATTTTCAAAAACCCAGACAGCTATGATCCTGATAGATTTGCTGTTGGAAGAGAGGAAGACAAGGCCGCAGGGGCCTTCTCATATATCTCATTTGGAGGTGGCAGGCATGGATGCCTCGGAGAGCCTTTTGCATACCTGCAGATAAAGGCTATATGGAGCCATTTGCTGAGGAACTTTGAACTGGAGCTGGTTTCACCTTTTCCAGAGACTGATTGGAATGCCATGGTTGTCGGTGTGAAAGGAAAGGTGATGGTGCGGTATAAGCGAAGGGAGCTTTCAGCTAATTAATGGCAACGGCCATTTGGTGGTTTCCAGGGTTAAATTTATGTTTTTTGTTAGGATGTTTTTGGTCCCTCTTGTATGTGTTGATTTCCTTCCTCCTTTTCTAATTAACTGTTAATGTTATGTTGCTCTCTTTTATTGGATTGTGGATCCTGTTTTATTAGTCATAAATTTATGATGATGAATGTTATAGCTGTAACTTTCTGGGTAGTTGGTGGTAGTGAAAACATTATGCTACATGTACAGAAGTAATGCTTTCATCACGACGGCCAGTCATTATAGCTTACCTGTTACAATTGCAATCCTTGACTACATAAATGTGCTGCAAATAAATTAAAAGTATACATTGCATCTGAACTGGAAAGATGATACAGGTAGGTAATGCTGGACATTTGTATTCTCTCATGATTCATGGGAAATTTATTACCTGTGACAAGCTTTCATTTCAAGCAATGGGAAAAGCACCAAGCAAGCTTGGCTTCATAGAAAAAGAAGCTCTGTGTTTGTCTAGATTCAACAATCCAGCTTCTTAAGCTGATTAGTAGCGTTCAGCATTCTGAATTGAACAAGAAACTCTTGATATATCGGCCAAAATCATTGGCCAACAATGTGATTTCCCGTGAAAGATCTTGAATTGAATTTGATAAGAAATCAGTTTGGTATGATCTTAATCAGCTCAATATCAAACAGAAGAGTCTTGTCTATCAGCCCTTGGTTCCCCAGCACAAAATCCAAGGCTCGTTGGCCCTGTGAAAACATCAGAATTGCACCTTTATAAGAATTAGCAGAATTGCATTACAAGAATCACCAAAAGAACACAAGAATTACCGAAAATGTTGTGGGTCTTGGGCCACTCTTGTTGTAGTCATTGTCCGGATATCCCAATTCTGGAGGCACTATGATCCTGCATCACTGTGAGCTAGAATGTGAAATTTGCATATAATATGTGATAAATTTTATTGAGCATTCAATCCAACTGCTTGAAAATTCCATAAGCAAAAGCTGTAAGCTACAGAAAACAAGATGCAGCACCTTCTAACGCCACCAAGAGACATGCCTGCAATAGCTTCCTCAAAAGCTGGTATCACCTGAAGATTTAAGAAACACACAGTGCCATTAAAGTCGCTGATCGATTATTAGTTAATTACATACCGACAAAGCAAATACAAGTCTTATCAAAGAGAAAAAAAAAGGGAAATACAAGTATTCAATAGTTTCTCCTTATTGTCCGAACTGAATCCTAATCTACACTATGTTAACATCAAACAGTGCTTGCTTATGCAATCTCATAGATTTTAGAGGACAAAAGAAACACATAAAACAGTTTAATAGCTACAACCAATAAGAACAAATTTAGCTGCAACAACCACAACCAAAACTTGTTCTTTCAGTTCAGTTGCGTCACAAGTTTCTCACCTCTTGAGATCCTACTCTGAATTTGAAAAAAGCCTTGTCATCACCCTGCATTCAAGAAACCATGAAACACAAACTGTTAAATAAGCTTATGCACCCCGAAATAAGTCCCCAGTAAACAGATCATAAGTAATCAATACCTCAAATGAACCACCTTTTGTTTTATTTCGAGCTTCAAATATACGACCGTAGTATCCAATGGTATAACCATCCCAATCAATCTGAAATGCACCCAAAGATCACAAATTACTACACCGACCCAACTTAAAAGATAAATCAATAGCATCAAAAAATCGCACGAGTCCATGAATCTGTTTAAAGCTTTACGCTTTGCCAATAAAACTGAAAAAGGTAATATAACTAACAACTGCCTTTCCGAGAGATTCCTAGGTGGAGTTCAGCTAATGGAACCTACTCGATAGCAAAATCACCCTAATTGCAAATACAAACCTTGTGATGTAAGGTTGCCGATTACTACATTACATAGAGACAATCTAAAACCGCAACTAATCAAAGCATGTGCTCAAACAATGAGTGGCTTACCACTACTGTATCCCCAACCTTGGGTTTGGGGCCATCTCCTGCTCGCAAGTCCTGCATTCTTCTTAAATTCATAGTTAAAAACAAAGTAACAAAAACTTTCAAGAGCTTGTGAAAGTTATGATCTTCCAAAATATAACCTTATACTGAAGACCCGAGTCAGTTTCGGTGTAGTCCGGATAACTCATCTTCGACTTGCCGTAGTCCTTTCCTCTAATTGCTGGCACTGCAAAGCAGTTCAAAACATTTACAATGCAGTAAAAACGAAAATATATGACAGTAACAAACCTCAGAACTCCCAAAAAAAATCACTTACTGTCTGCAAACTGAGATGCCAGGGCGAGTTTATCCTTAAAAGCATTACAGAAAGCCGCAGCTACAGTTCCGATGGATGAAAACACAAGTTTTCTTCGCTCGATAAGATTGCTTCCGCCTACCCAAAATCCGAAATTTGATAAACTCATAGCAAAATACAATATTTCAATCACAACCAAATAAATATGCCATGGCTGATTTACTGACCGCCTGCACCTGAATCAGAAGATTTCTCGGCTTCCGGGGGAAGAAAAGATTTGGGTCCGCGCCGTACACGGGTTCGAGATTTTCCGACCGATGAGGTTAGAGGCCGCTGAGGAGATCCAATGGCTGAGATTGAAGCCATTTGAAGGTAGGGGAAGTAGTTGATTAGGGAGAAAGAGTGAGAACGGTGAAGGGGTGTGACTGGGAATGTGTTTCGCGGGAAGATAACGACCTCAACTTGCCAACCGCTTTATATTTTTTGGGTGGTGACCACTTACTCAATTTCAATTTAAAAATTGTCCACTTACTCTACTTAGAGTTTTTTAATCTCATTTACTCAATTTAATATCTATTGACAGTTTTGCCCATATTAATTAAATTGAAACTCATCAATCTCTCTCTGTCTCTCTCTCAAATCTGCCTCCTCACCCAAACCAGCGTCGTCGATCTGGCAACAGCTTCCTTGGCGGCTTCTCGGCCATCACCGCCAGCTACTCCATCGTAGGAGACGACGAGCTGCTCATATTCAAGTTCTCCCTCAAACCCTCTCACTTCAGACACCTCTCGATCAAATCGACTCTCATCGCCGTCGGTGAAGACAGCAATACCAAACCCGTCGACATCATTGGTCACAGCCGCACGGTTCCGTCGTCTTCACCGCCGCCTAGTTCAAATAGTTCATCGCCGGAGGTCCTCCCGAGTTGCCTCACCGATCCAACATCGTGAAACAAAGTTCTGATTTTGATTACAAAGTTTCGACTTCGATAAGGCGGTGAGGGAAAACAACGCCGTAGTGGGTGCGGAGGAGGAGACGGGTTGTTTGTGTGAGGGGGAGGAGGCGAGCGGCGGTGGGGGAGGAGCAGTCTGTTAATACCACTGATCCGGCTTCAAAACCCAAAGCAACAGGTTACTGACCTTTCAGATTAATCAATCTCAGATGGAATTGCATTTATTCAATTTGGATTAATCAATCTCACAGCGGTCGTAAAAACGAGCCGGTCTCACACTCCAGTGGGTGCCTAGAGCATTTTCTGGGTGGCCCAATTTTTTTTTTCTTGGAAACTATGAGCTCCAAGAATGGGGAAGGAAAAAAAAAAGTGAACATGTAGAATTGAACATATAAATTGATCAATTGTGTCTGTAGTGTATTCATTTTGGTTTTGGGAGTTTATGCAATTCAATGGAGGGCAATAATATGATTATTGGAGGGTAATAATATGATTATTGGGGGCAATAATATGATTATTGGAGGACAATAATATGAGTATTGGGGGGGGCAATAATATGTTTACTGGGGGGCAATAATATGATTATTGAGTATTATTAGGGGGCAATAAAATCAGACACCGGAATCCCGTCACCAGTCCGGTAGCCGGATTCGGGATTCCGGTCACCAGTCGTCGAAGTCCGGCAAGGTCTCTGATGACTTCTCTCTCTAAGTGACAAAGAAGGAGAGGGCAAAATTGTCCGAAAAATAAATAAAAAGGAATAAAAAAAATACTTAATTAGGTATTAGGGAAAAAAATATATTAAATATTGAGTAAGTGGGCAATCTCTTAGAGTGTTTGGGTAAGTGAGGTTAATTAACCCCAAAATTGGGTAAATGATCATTTTCCTCCTTTTTATTTTTTTATATTTTGTTACACGAACAAACTGGAACCTTCTTTCCTCTAACTTTGGTTAAGTACCCTTATTCTCTTTGGGTTCCATCTTCAGATAAGCTAATTTTGTTACGGGTGCGTTTGCTAACTTAGGATATGGCTCCATCGAAGAAAAAGTTTAGGAGAATTCCATTCTTTTTCAACCTTCAAAAGCCCTTTATTTGACCGTTTAGAATTGGACTGTTCTTAGATTTTTAGAGACTCATGTATTTAAACTTGTTGTAATTTCTTATCAAAAAATTATAGAAAAAACTATTCATTTTAGATTTTGCCGTTTTGGGTAGGGATGACAAAAATCTCCATAGGGTCAGTCACCCTAACGGGAATTCAGGAGAAATCGGGTAACGGGGATGGGGATGGTATTCTGATTTCAATCCAGAAGCACTAGAGTGGAGTCACAAAAACATTGTTCATTACAGCCTGCCACTTATTTTTCTTATTGTAGCTCATTTCAGTCCAAAAATCATTGTTCTTAGTTGCTTTATTTAGTTATTGGTAGAGTAAAAACAAAAGAGGTTTCGAGTTTCACCTCTCCTAGGGTGAACAAAGAGTACTTTGAGTTTGGTTCTTATTCTCATTGCTTCTGTTTAAATGGACGATTACTTGTAGATCTGTTTACCATTGAATTGTTATTTCCTTTGTCTCAAATTGCTGTTGTTTACACTTTACCTGTTTTAATTAGGTTTTCGACTGCTGTTCGCTAGGGACAGTGGTCACTTTTGTGACATTGTTTTGAGTAGTTATAACCTTAGTCCTCTGCGGGAAAGACCCTTGTTTACCCTTGCTACAATTGACAATCTTAAGTGTGAATAAGGAAAATCAATAGCTTATAAATTTAGCTATCACCTCTTTCCAATTTGGCCAATATTATAGTTTGTCGACACAATGAAACGTGGTAGTATACAGCCCTTGATGATATTTAGTAGCTACAACAGATGAGATGTCATCAATGATCATCAATTAGAGATCTATCACACATTCAAAATATATGCATGCATTAGCTATAATAATCTTATTCTTATTAGAGCATCTTTAGCAATGCTAGCTATTTTTGAGTTAAATTTTAGCTAAAGTAGCTAAAAAGTCATTTTGGCTAGCCATTTTAGAAATACGTCTGCATCAGTGCTCTCTATTCTTGCTAGTTTTGAATTTATATTATTTTTTAAATGAAGATTAAATAGTTTAAATATATTTATATGTTATATAAAATAACTCAATAGGAATGTTTTAAATTATAAAGAGCCTCATCTCGCTCTCTATATTTAGGAGCGAGATAGCTAAAAGTTATAATAGAGAGTCATTTAGGAGTCTGGTGCAGCAGCTAAAATATATAAAAAGCTAAACATGCTCTCCAAAATAGCTAAGGAGCAAAAATAGAGAGTCTGCTAAAGATGCTCTTAGGTACCCATGCCTCTTTTAGGGAATTTGTTGTCTCTCAAGGACAAATTAATTAAAGAATGTGGATCTTTGTATAACCTCATGAAAAGCGTTATAGGGCTTGTATAATCTTCCCTTACAGGGAGCTTAAAACATTGGACTTTGTGGATATATTCCACATAAAATCGCGCCGTTAAATTAGTGTTTCCTCTAGACCTATAAATGGACCCGATTTTGATCTGGACCCGCTCCAGATCCGTGGCTATTGGACGGGTTTGGATCGAAAATTTTGATCCATTGATCCGTTAATAATCCGAATCCATTAACCCGTTTATTTAACGGATCAAATACGGATTTAGGTCGATCCGATCCGTTAATGATCCAGTCCGTTTTCGTAATAATAAAATATTATTTTTTATTAATATATTATTATTTTAAAAAAATATATAAAATATAAAATATGAAGAATTTCTAAATACAATTTTTTTGCAGAAATCTGAGGGACAGCCCATCATCGAAGATTCCAAGAAGCATTAAGAATTTTGATAATGTAATTCTAGTTTTGGTAATATTTTTCATGTTGTTTTAACATTTTATTAATATCTTATGAGGTATCATGATATAAATTTAATATTACTATTTAAAATTTTAAAATATTTGAAATTATAAACGGGTCGGATTAGCGGATCGGGTATTCGTTAATCCGGCGGATACGGATTTGGATCGAGCTATCAATGATCCACCGGGTTAACGGAGAGGGTTTCGATCGAATTTTTTTTTAAGTAAACGGATTTGGATTTAGGTCGATCCGATCCAAATCCGGTCCATTTACAGGTCTAGTTTCCTCCCCCTAACGGCGAGAATACTATTAGATTTAACCACACCAAATATGCATGTGTTTATAAATATTGGATTGAAAAATCCTTTGGTGGGTGGCAAGCCCAAACCAATTTTTAGGTCAAAAACTTATAGTTAATGATTGTCACTTTCTCAATTTCTCATAATTGATTGAGATTTTCTCTTAAGATAAGAATAGGATTAAATTCTGTTTAGTCCATGTACTATGACCATTTTTTCGTTTCAGTCCCTAACATTCTCAATTAATCTGAAAAGTCCCTAACGTCAAAATTTCCGTCTGATTGGTCCCTCCCGCGTCAAATTAGGAGTTGGCCTTAGGTGAAATGTCCAATATACCCCTCTGTTATTTCTTTTTCTTTTTTAATTTCTTTTTCTCCTTTTTTTTTCTTTTCCTTTTTAATTTCTTTTTTTTTTCCTTTTTTCTTTTTTCTTTTTCCTTTTTAATGACCATTGTATCCTACTGCATCGGTAGCGCCACGTCGGCGAACCAATCCAGATCGACCCGAAACCCCAATTCTTGTTCTCCATGCCGGCGGCCCTTTTTTTGTTTCCTTTTCTTTTTTTTGTTTTTCTTTTTTCCTTTTTAATTTCTTTTTCCCTTTTTCTTTTCTTTTTTCTTTTTTCTTTTTCCTTTTTAATGACCATCGTATCATGCTGCATCGGTAGCGCCACGTCGGCGAACCAATCCAAATCGACCCGAAACCCCAATTATTATTCTCCACGCCGGCGGCCATTTTCCTTTTCCATCACTATTCTTCTTCTTCACTTCTGGATTTGGTCAACTTGGCCATCAAAAACCATCATTTCAACCAGACCCAAAATCCAAATCACCATTTTGAGCAAGACCCAAAAACCGCAGGGTCTGAAAAAATGGTAGTTTTCAGTGAAAAGTTTCCAGATTGAGGCTTGATGTGGAGAGAGAAAGTGAGATTTGAGTGGGAGAGAGAGAAGTAGGCTGTGAAAACAAGAGGGGAGTGGTTTAGCGGCGAATTTCCGAGCTGATTGGGATCTGCTTGTGTTTGGGAGATGGCGTCGGCGATGATGGAGGCAAGGGCGGATCCCAACAGAGGGAGATGGCTTCAGAGAAGGTGAAGAAGTGATCGATCAGCTCCTAGCCTCTTGCTTTTGCTCGATGTCCATATCTGCACCGCCAAGCTAGGTCTTTGCTGGGTTTGGTTTCAATTTCGGGAGAGAAACAGATGGATTGTGGAGTTTGATCGGAATGGGATTGGTGGGTTGAGGAAAGAGAAAGTAGGCAAAATGAAAAGGAAAAAAAAAGATAAAAAAGAAATTAAAAAGGAACAAGAAAAAAAGAAGAAAAAGCAAAAAAGAAATTAAAAAAGAAAAAAAGGAAAAAAAAATTAAAAAGGAACAAGAAAAAAAAGAAGAAAAAGCAAAAAAGATATTAAAAAGAAAAAAGGAAAAAAGGAAAAAAAGAAATTAAAAAGAAAAAAGAAAGAAAAAAAAGGAGAAAAAGAAATTAAAAAGAAAAAATAAAAATAAAAGGAGAAAAAAAAATTAAAAAGGAAAAAGAAATAACAGAGGGGTATATTGGACATTTTACCTAAGGTCAACTCCTAATTTGTCGCGGGAGGGACAAATCAGACGGAAATTTTGACGTTAGGGACTTTTCAGATTAATTGAGAATGTCAGGGACTGAAACAAAAAAAGGGTCATAGTACAGGGACTAAACATAATTTAATCCATAAGAATAAGACACGGTGGATAAATATCACACACCAATTCATGTCATTTTTCATAAACGATATGCTCCCCCTAATGGTGGGAGGATTGTCTTATTAAAGTGACAACTCGCAAATATGCGATAAATTATAACTTCCTCGTTAGAAAAGTTTGCAATTATTGTTGGATTATACAACAATGTAAAGTATGTAGATAAGTCTACATGACATAGTAGATAAAATAATGACACATTGGTCACGCCAAAATAATTTTATTTGGCTCAATGAAATTTTTAATTCATGATATAGTATACAATAGTATACTTATAGTTGATTAATACAACATAAGTTAGGTGGAAATTTTATCACCAATATATGCAATGGTATTCCATATAGGTAACATAATACAAGCTCAGTTGGAGCCATCAATCAAGATCTGCATCTCTTGAAATGATTGTTACCTTAGCTTTCTGAAGCATCAATTGTAAAAAATTATCAACAATTGCAATGGATCATGTCCATAGTTTCATTATATGCATGCAAGACAACTATGTTTGTCATTATATTTATCATGAACATTCATGGTTCAAAATGAATTTATTGATGAACACGTGGTTCATATTATTGTTTGACATTGAAAACAAATGTCAAAATTATATACTCAAATTTCGAGTCTGGGACAGTAGTCCATATGGGTATAAGCATATACTCCAATAATAATAGATTTAGGGACCATAGCCCTCATACTCAAAACATTTGGTTTGAGTCTTCACAATTAGAAGCATGTTCTAAAAGTGGAGTGAACAGAGGTTCACATGTACTCATAAAGAGAAGGGACAAAGGTCCTGACATAATTGGAGATTAAGAAACAAGAGGTTTCGATCTATTTGATTGTATAACAATCAGTGGAGGAATTTTAAGTCCTCATGAAATTGAATCAAGAAACATGTAGTTTCGATCTCATTATAAATTGACAATTTTATATCAAATTATCAGATCAAACAATAAGAGGAAACCAAATTGAAGTCGTCAAACTAATAAAAATACATACCTCGATTCTGTAGGAAATATAATTAATACTGTTGATATCAATTGGTGAGTACCATATGCCAAAATAGAGACAGATTCATTTAGAGTCATAATTGAAACATGCATTAATATAACATTATAACAAAATAATCATAAATTTGTTGTAGTCTAGTTAGTTAGGATATTTGGTCCCCATAATTTTAGTTGGGAGGTATTCTGATGCATAGCGGAATTGAAATCAGTGATAGAGTTGAAGTTCTGAAGGCGCAAATGCGTCCATCAATATCGTGCTCTAGGTAGAAAAATGGTTTTCTGGTGAGCAAATCGATCAGCCAATGCTTGCCAAAGCTCAAGCGGGTTTTTCACAGTAAGGCACTCATCTTTTAGGCTCTTGTTAAGATGATGATGCAAGAAAATCATAGTCTTGGCGCGATCTTCCACAGATGACTTATTATCAACTTTGATGGCATCTCCAAGGTTGTTAGCCATAAAGTGAATTTGGCATCAAGAACCCAACTCAAATAGTTATTGCCCGAAATTTCAAGATGATCAAAGTCCAATTTTGTTAGATGCATCATCTTCTACAAATAGAAAAGACGAGATATATTATGATCCATAATTATTAGAACAGTATGTTCTATGAAAAATGATAGAAAAATTCATATACGAAACAAAAGTTTCGAAGAGTTCATAAATATGAACAATGGATCCCATAGGGAACACACGAGAAAAACATTCGTGTGATGTCTATAGGTTCTAAGACAACTCGGTCAGAGGACTCGAGTCTTAAGCAATGGAACATGTAGTTCTCATTGTCGTATATGAAATATAAATTTTCAACAATTATATGAACGCATAAAAAAAATTGATATTCATCTATAGAGAAAAAAAGAAACTCATAGATCATTTGCCTTGGTATAAGCAACTATGTTGCACCATAAGACTTGCAAATCATCATGGAGTTCAAAGAAGAATAAAAAAATAAGAGCAAATGCGTGCTGATAACGTGTTATAAACTAGAGAATAAGAGAGAGATAGAAGAGAGAAACATAATATGGAAGAGGTAAAGGTGTGTGTTTCATTCTCATTAGACCCCTTTATATAGGGGTAGAGTTTACATCATAAGGACGTAACTAATGAGTATTTACAGTGGACAACCACATATATCTATAATATTTACAACATTATGCAATATATAATTTACAGTGAAATAAATATTATTATTATCATGCAACTGACAAGGATTTTTCCAGATGACCAATATTATGCATGAAAATTTAGTAACAATGTCGACTAAGGTAAAGATATCTGCTACTCAACTAGTACCATAGTAGCAGTTCTGGTGGGTACGAAAGATCTTGATAGAATACAGACAAATATGTATTATACTTGGGAAATATAACAAGTTAAGTAAGGCTTTCACAAGGTCATCAATCACAAACCGGCAGTTAACAATCAAAAATAATTGTAATTGTTTAGTTGTATATACATATATGCACATATGAAGGTATTCAACAACCCAAAAATTGTCACTAAGATATGAAGGGAATGATAGCTTCATACAATAGACATTAGATATCCGATGGTAGAATAAACAAGAGACAGTAGAATAGAATTAATGACAAACCATTTCATACTCCCTAGTTATAACCTTGATGTTAAATGATAGGACACCTAATTACATGTTGCGGTTTGCCATAGTTGCACAAGACCATAATGCTTGTATTACTTTTCTTTTAACTGCGGCTTCGGAACAAAACTTGCAAAATAGAAATGACAATTAGTATAGGTGACTAATAATATACAAAAATTTGATTAACAAGTTAACAGAGATTCCGTTTGAATCTCTCTTAGATGTAAAAAATATGGGACGGAATTCCTGTAAAATTAAAATAAAATAATATGGAAATATCTTGGGAAATAAGAATGAAAATATAGATAAAGAAATGAAATAAAGTAAGAAAATAATATAATATATAGATTTTTATATAGGAAAACTTATCGAATCGAGACGTGCAAGCGCACTGTTCTAAGAGAAGATTTGCCCCCTACTGCACAGGGTTGAATGACGAACTTCCCCCAAGATACAACAACTCTTCGAGCTCCGTCGTGCAGCTAAGAAGCCCTATTGAACTTTAATCACCCGTGCACTCAAAACAGTGTATATTTAAAATAGATATATGTATAATATGGAAGAGGACTTTAGGTGGATAGGGTGTTATGCTAGAGTGGTTGCATGATGGTGGAGTGTCTTTTCTTCTCACGACATCCCTCATATGTATCCGACCATTACGACATTTCATATCCGACAATATGTCCAACCACACATACCTTCCAACCATATGTCTTCCAACCACATGCCTTCCAACTCTAGCCATGTACCCTTATATAGGCTACACTTACCATGACCATCAATAGCCTCATTAACCATATAACAGTCAAATAATAATCATATATTTGAAACATAAAACCGTTAAATCATAAATAGAGAAATAAACACAAAATGAAAATAACTCCCGACATAAATAATGAAATAAATAAAATATATTTTAATTTTAAATCATAAAATTTCCAACATTACCTTCTCTGTTTCAAATGTGAACACTGACTGGGATGCATGCCCACTAGTTCAAGGTGTCTAAGATTATGAAGACTTAACCTATACCTAAAATAGGACAGTTTTACAATGTGTTAACGTATGACATGCATACAATTGCCTTAAAAGTGGTAAAATGAGTCATCAAAATAGTAATATTAGTCCTCAGAGTGGCACATAAGTCCTTAAAGTGGTAAATTTTCTTAGTTACTACATGAGTCCTCAAGTGGTAAATTGAGTCCTTAAAGTAGTAAAATGAGTCCTCAAAGTGATAAAAATAGTTGGTGTATGAGAAATGTTAACATACTATAGCCTTACCCCCTAAAATATGCCCAGGTTTTCCAAAATTGGTCAGCTATATGTGTAGCTGGGCTTGATTGGCTTTGTTTTCATTTTACGCTAGCTTTAATTTTGTGGTTTGGTGCATTGAACTATGCAGCACTAAATAGATGTTTACAAGAAAGCAAGGCATGATTATGACAATAATACCAAGAAGGGAGTATAGTACGTAGGAAATAGTAACGAACCAGTAATAGATGACATTTGTTGAACCAAGAATAGTCCATAATGTGATTGAATCACATTATGGACTACAAATCTGATATAGTGTACATCAAAGTTTTGAGATTAAGATCAGGCCTCAACACAACAAATGATGGATTACAACATAAATAATTGGCAGCAAGACTCCTCTAACTCCTTTACACTTGTTAATGTCCTCCAGACAAGCCAAAATTGCACACTTCATCTGCTCCTGATCAGTAGGTATACAAGCACATCTCATATTCTAGCTGAGCCAAACATATAGAACAACAACAATCTGCAAATCATCCAGCCAGGAGGTCCTTTCTGAAAATCTCTTCGAGTAGAAATCATTTTCCTCAAAAATAGATGAACGACGATCGAACAAAAATAACGGCACTAGTTCAAAGGCACTGGCATAAACAATAACAAAACATGCAACAGTTACTTTGAAGTACTGGGAGAGTTTCGTACGTGACATGGAGGTCAGCTGAGTTAATCTAGATTTACCATGTTAACTAATGCTCTCACCATATAGCCCCTGCCGTTAACGACGGTCCTTGGTTGCCACTTTCTCTCTCGGAGTATTCCAGCTGCTTCCACATCTGTCTGCTCTAGTGATCATCAGTTTTTTCACACTAGTCAAGAATATCCTGTTTCAAAAAATAAAATTAGAAACACATGCAATTGTAAAAGAAATCGCTATGGACTTGGTAAAAGAATTAGAATTGGGTTTAAGGTGCTTACTCCCAAGGCACATCTCCAACCAGCATCCAATCCCCTTCTTGATCTTCGTAAGTTAACACATGATTTTTCTCTGAATAAACTTGATCAGGACCTGCTTTTAACCAAAAGACGAGACAAAATTAATATTAACCCAAATATTATTTTTGATCTCAAAATTAGAGGTCCTATATAACAATTTGTGTTTGCGTCAATCTTACATAGAATGGTGATCTTGAACATGAGGCTCAGAGATGTGATCAAAGAATCATAACCATCATGAGCAAACAGATTCACTTTTCTGCCAATTGGGATTCCCTCCATGTAGACCTTGACAGATAAAGAAGAATTTTGATGATGGTAATTCTCTGCTTTCCCTGGAAGTATGCTCCTCAATGCTTCTTCCCTTGAGAAGAATTTTGAACAGAGAAAAATAGAGGATTTATTAGCTAGGAATGACGGAGCAAAACAGAGCAACTACGAATGATTTATTAGCAAAACACTACACGTACAATCCATTCATACCTTGGCTTTGAAGTATTGAGGAGAGAAGGTGAGATGCTCCGGCCAAGTGTGAGATCAGTGCACACACTTGGCCATGTACGAGTGTTTCTGGATGATGCAGACATTCTCAAGTCTCACAGAGGAGCGGAGCTTACTTTGGGATGTATGATTAGAAACACCTCTTTATTGAAACATGGGGATGGTGGTGTCTTAACAGGCAAGATGAATAGAGGAAATTCTACGGTACCTACATGTATTTCATATATATTTATATGTATTTATAGATATGACAATAAATTTGTTATCATTATGGACTTATGGTAAGTAGAGTCATTTAATGTGGTTCTTTTAGAGGAAATTACTTCGCTTACAACACTTTTCTATGTTTGTGAACAATTGTTGTCAATATTGTAACTTGGTTCAATTATATATAAATAGTGTAAAACACATGTGGTAATTTTGTTGTCAATATCGTAAATTTGGTTCAAATAAATTGTAATTTTGATTCAATTAAATGTAAAATAAGTGTATGATAAACATCTTAGTACCATAGACAAGACAACCTCGATGAATAGATGTTCTTCATCATATGTAAACTTGGAAGAGCATAACGTTGAAGCTGCATGTTTAGCATCCTCATCAATGATGTATAATGGTGAGTCTTACTGTTAGGTAGTGACGGAGTCAGAACTTAATCTTTGATGGGGTATTTAGAAATTTGAAAAAGAAGAAAAATTAGAACTCAAAGTAAATTAAAACTTTAATAATCAAATAATAATGAGGTAGACTATTAATGACTTATTGTTAAAAAATAATGATGTTAAAATGTGGAACAATGTGGCACTGCTATTAGCGACATTGCTACCGTTGTTTTTGCCGCTGGTGAAAACAATGGTCATAAGTAGACTGATATCATTTTCGGACGCAAAACTATACGGCCCCTGAGCCTAACCTAGGAGCTCGAATGTGAGTACGGCTCCTTCGTTCGGTTAGCAGGTTGTCAAACATGTTTGACTTGTCCGAACAAGATGGTGGATGGCTTGATGGTCGTGGGTGGTGGAACCACTATGACTGCTGTCTGGCCGGGGCCTGAAACGATGTCGGGAAAGTAGTAGTGGAATCGGGTAGCTCCGGTTTTTAGTTGCGAGCTTTTAAAACCATTGGTCAATTTCTCTATTTTCTTCAATGCTACTACTGTGCCCTTGTAATGGTATGAACATGAACAAAGCATGAAGAAAAGGTTTAGAGTTACCTTCTCCATTTTTCTCTCTTGCTGAGAAAAAGAAATCAAGGCTGAGGATGCATTTTATAGGAGAATTGTGGAAGCAATAATATTATTGTCTAGGCCACTGATGCTACATGAGGCATAAGCTATGAGAATTAAGGTGAATTTACTTTATAAAACATCACAATGGTGCCTAGGGTTGAAAATCCGACACACTTTTGGTACTTGCCGTCAATAACACCGTTAACCCTTGTACCATTATTCATTTTTCAAAGAGTAATTTAGTATTCTCCCTCCCTAATTTAGTAAGCCTCTTCTTCTCTACCCCCCACAAAAAAAAAAATATTACTTGAGCCCCAATCAATGGCATTATTGTCTAGGCCATTAATTCTCATTTTAATAGCTAGTCCACTTATTTTACCCAGTGAATCAGAGCATCTTTAGCAATGCTAACCATTTTTTAGTCAAATTTTAGTCAAAGTAGCTAAAAAGTCATTTTAGCTAGCCACTTTAGAAATACGTCTGCATCAATGCTCTCTATTTTAGCTAGTTTTGAATTTATATTATTTTTTAAATGAAGATTAAATAGTTTAAATGTATTTATAAATTACATAAAATAACTTAAAAAGAATATTTTAAATTATAGAGAGCTTCATCTCGCTCTCTATATTTAGGAGCGAGATAGCTAAAAGTTATAATAGAGAGCCACTTAGGAGTCTGGTGCAGCTGCTAAAATAGACATGCTCTCCAAAATAGCTAAGGAGCCAAAATAGAGAGTCTGCTAAAGATGCTCTCATACGAGAGATAAGTCTTGGCAATTGCTCAGAGACCTCCGTGATCTGGATTCCTTGCCTTGGGTTGTTATTGGGGATTTCAATGAAATTCTTAATAATAGCGAGAAGTTGGATGGACCTCCAAGACCAGAGCGACAAATGCGTGGGTTTCGTGAAGCCCTAGGATATGGGGACCTTCTTGATCTAGGGTTTCAAGGAGTGATGTCTACGTGGTGGAATTCTGAGACAAGACTCAGATTGGATCGTGCGGTCTGCACCCCTTGTTGGTACGATATCTTTGGTTGTGCTCGAGTCCGACATTTACTGCCGAGTGATTCCGATCACGTCCCAATATTGCTGCAGGCTAGTGCAGTTCAGTTGCCCCAGCAGTCACGTCGGCATCGCTTCAAATTCGAAGCGTTTTGGCTTCAGCATGGTAAGTGTGATGGGGTAGTGAAGAGTGCATGGGCTACTGACGTTGTTGGTAGCCCTATGTATTCTGTTGTTAAGAAAATTGAGCACACTCGCCTGCGACTCAATGTCTGGCAGAGGCAGACTTTTAAGGCTCGTCAACAGGAGATGCTAGGCATAAGGGAACGTCTAGAGGAGATGTTAGGGGTACCGTTTACGCTGGGTGCTCAAAATGAGAAGAAACATTTGATGGGTCGTCTACAGTCACTTCTGTCACAGGAAGAGTTGTTTTGGAGACAAAGATCAAAGGTTTCTTGGTTAAAGGAGGGGGATAGGAATACTAGCTATTTCCATCGAAAAGCTGCAAATCGAAGGAGGAAGAATTCGCTTCCGGGTTTGTATGATGAACAAGGTCAATGGTGTGATGACGATGATGGAATGGAAAAGGTTGTCACTGAGTACTTCACAAAAATGTTTACTGCATCAAACATTGATCTGGACGCTGTAGCGACTACTCTTGCAGCTATACAGCCTTGTGTCACGCATGGTATGAATGAGAAGCTTTGTGCGTCGTATTCTCAAGAGGAAGTGAAGGATGCATTATTCCAGATGTATCCTACTAAATCTCCGGGATCGGATGGCATGCCTCCCATTTTTTTCCAACACTATTGGGAAACTATTGGAGCAGATGTTACAGAGGCAGTTCAGGATTTTCTGCATTCAGGTCAACTACTTCCTCAAATCAACTTTACTCATATTTGCTTGATTCCCAAAGTAAATAATCCGGAACACATGTCGGATTTGAGGCCAATTGCTCTCTGTAATGTGATTTACAAAATTTGTTCAAAGGTAATTGCTAACGGGTTGAAGCAGGTTCTACCCTCTCTGATTTCCCCTTATCAGAGTGCTTTTGTTCCTGGGAGGTTGATCACTGATAACATTCTGGTAGCTAATGAGATTGCCCACTTTGTTCATAATAAGAGAGAGGGAGGGGAAGGTTTTATGGCATTGAAGCTCGATCTCAGTAAAGCATATGATCGAATCAAATGGACTTTTCTAAGAAAGGTTCTGGACCGGTTTGGCTTTAATCATGGTTGGATTGAGATGGTGATGCAGTGCATTAGTTCAGTGAGATACTCTTTTTTGGTGCGTGGAAAACCCCGGGGTTTAGTTATTCCAAGTAGAGGATTGAGACAAGGGGATCCACTATCCCCTTATCTATTTTTGCTTGGCGTTGAAGGTTTTTCTGCTTTGCTAAGACAGAAACAGGAGATGGGTTTTCTCCCAGGTATTGAGGTATGTCATGATGCTCCAGCCGTAAATCATCTTTTATTCGCGGATGATAGTATGTTATATGCTCATGCTTCATTGGAGGACTGTTACCAGATTCAGGATGTTATTGAAACTTATGGGAGAGCTTCTGGACAACTTGTTAATTTCGATAAGAGTTCAGTGGTTTTCAGTAAGAATGTGTCAGACTTTATGCAAGATGAAGTGTCGAGTCTATTAGGTGTTGAGGTGGTTGAATCTCATGAACGATATCTAGGGCTGCCTACTTACGTGGGGAGGAAGAAAACAGCTACCTTTCAGTTTATTAAGGACAATCTAGCTGAGAAGCTTTCTTGTTGGCAAGGGAAGATGTTGAGCGGAGCAGGAAAAGATATATTGATCAGAGTAGTGGCGCAAGCCTTACCTACCTATGCAATGAGTGTGTTTCAGTTAACAAAGAACTTTTGTCTGGATCTTGAGCAGATGTGTGCCCGATTTTGATGGGGAAGCACTAATGACAAGAGGAAAATACATTGGAAAACATGGAATGCCTTGTGTAATCCGAAGGAAGAGGGGGGTCTTGGCTTTCGTAGCCTTTCAAACTTCAATTCAGCAATGCTTGCTAAGCAGGCGTGGAGGGTGATTTCTAACCCCAACTCTCTTATTGCTCGTCTTTATAAAGCGAAGTACTACCCTACAGAGTCGTTTTGGACAGCAGAATTACATACCTCTCCTTCTTATTCATGGAGAAGTATTTTCTCTACCAGGGAACTTTTACAAGAAAGTGTTTATTGGCAGATTGGTAATGGGACGCAGGTAAACATTTGGTCGGACTCGTGGGTGCCTAGCTTACCAAGTGGGAAACCCAATGTGAATGCAACGGCCTTGGAGGAGGTGGCCGGGGTACAGGATCTGATCTCCAATACTGGAAGTTGGAATGTTGAGCTAATTAATAGGCTTTTTTCTGTGGAGGAAGCAGAAGCGATATTGAGCATACCACTAAGCTCAAGGAATGTAGAAGATAGATTGGTATGGAAGTTGGAGAGGGACGGTAAGTATTCGGTAAAAACTGCTTATCGATTCTCTTTTTCTCATTCTAATTCTAGAAGTCCATTTGAACTCTTTGTTGGTGTCGATTTTTGGAAGAAATTATGGAAGGTTGTGATGCCTAGTTCAGCGAAGATTCATATTTGGAGGGTTTGTCATAACATTCTCCCTTCAAAGGACAGGTTACTGTCTAGAAGAGTGCCTTTGGAAACACAGGTTTGTGTTCTTTGTGAAAGTGCAACTGAGACTTCTTTGCACATTTGTCGTGATTGTCCTTTTACAAAACAGGTTTTACAGGGTAATGGTGTGTTGGTTCACACTTGTTTCAGTCCACAAGCTTTGAATTGTGACTTGCTAGGGTGGTTGAGCATCTGTGTTCAGGCTTTATCGTTAAAGGATTTGGGGGATCTTCTGTTTCTTTTGTGGAGTGTGTGGAAGGAAAGAAATAGTAGAGTATGGGATGATAAGAAAGGTCAACCTTGGGATGTTCTGCTTTAAGGCTACTACAAGATTACAGGATTTTCGTTTTCATAATACTAGGCAGACATTGAGGGAGACTAGCAGCTCAAGATTGGCTCGGTGGCGGGCTCCATCAGTGGGGATCTATAAAATTAATGTGGATGGCAGTTTTGATCATGTTTCAAGAAAAGGTAGCGCTGGTTTTGTGGTGCGTGATTGCAATGGCACCATGATAGCAGGTGGAGGAAAACCGCTGTGTGGTTTGCTTTCAGCTGAACATGCCGAAGCATTGGCATGTAAACTAGCTTTTGATTTTGTCTTGGATCAGGTTTTGGTACCGGCCATAGTGGAGACTGACTCTCAGCTTGTGCAGCAGCAATTGTGCAGGTCTGAGGGGAGTAATTTCTCACAGCTTGGGCGGCTTTATGATGATTTGGGCTCCACCTTGAGAGCTCACTCTAATTTGAAGGTAGTTTATACTAGAAGAGGTGCTAATAAAGCAGCGCATCTGATGGCTGCATCTGCTAGTTCGTTATCTCGAGAATGTTTTTATTTTTCTCCTCCTCCCTTTCTGCTTGCTGTTATTGCAGCTGAGCAAGACCATATGTAATTCTTATTATTCTTAATAAAAGTTGACCTCTTCTTTTCAAAAAAAAAGATGCTCTCATACCCACTGATGCTATGATCCCTGTTTAAATGTGAGAGAAGAAAAGTAGTTAGGCTAATAGTCGAGGGAGTGGTACATTAATATGAAGCTTGTCAGGATGAGAATGAGACCCAGGAACTAACTCAATGCCACTAAAATGTTAATAGGCTTCTTTTCAAAAAAAAAAATGTGGATAGGCTTTAACAACCGAGAAATTTTATATACACTCCTCTAACTATTTTTTTTTTTTGAATCCAAGGAGGTCAGATATATTAATGTTCAGCAAGCAGTACCAGAAATGACACACCCATAAGGGCCGACAGAAAGAGCCGTCCTGTAGGACATACAAAGGACCTATACTAACATAGAACCTACGCACTCCCGGGTACACCCACCTTTTAAGGACGAATAAGCACCTTTATTCTTACAAAATCTAGTAGCGCAGAAGCAAGGAAATATAAAAGTAACAACCGAGCTAACTAGATTCTGCGACCTATGAAAATTTAAACATTGCTAGTAGATGAGGGTGCAAATTCCTCATCTACCAGAATAAAATTAAAAACAAAAAAGACAAAAGCAACCCAAACCCTAGCAGAGATGGAAGCCAAAGCCCATGAAAGGGCCCAGGCCCAACCACAGTTGCTAAGGACACCCCAAGCAGATACTTTTTCCATCACCACACCGCCGCCGCCGCCACCTGCAGCGCCGCCGTCCTCTTTGAATCCCTTCTTGCAACCAGACCAAAACATAGCCGCATCCAAATCCCAAACCCGGAAACCACCGCCTAGAATCGGATGTTTCAGGCCCAAGGAGAACAAAACAAATCTTGTCTCTAGCCGGTAAGTCACAATTCCTGCATAGCACCTGGCAATAGTATCGCCACCACAACACTCGATCTGAGATTGGTCGTCTTGCCCCGCAGGACCACCACCACCATCACTCGGCTCCATCAGCACCAAATCGAGATCCACCCTCGATTCGATTGACATCGACAGAAAAAGGAGACAGCAAGAGGCCCCGCTATCCACCCTCCTCCCACCATCATCGATCTGCCCAGCCAAACCCACATCGTTGATATACTCAAAACCATGACACGCCGCTTTCGCAACCGTTATCAGAGGACCACCGCCAATAGAACCCGCCGGCCATAGAGCAAAAGTGCCTCTGGTCAATACAAGACGGCCAGATGAAGCAAGATCGGGGACATGATGAAACAGAAATCCATCACCGTCACCAGAAGAGCGAACAGAGAAGAGGGGATAACCCACCTTCTCGATCGTAGGTTTACCGCCGCCACTAGGGTTAGATAGCCGCGAGCGGACATACTCTCGTGAGAGAGTCAGAGAGAGAGCCATCGAGAAAAAGTAGTGAGTCCACTCCTCTAACTACTTAATCCACATCTCAATTATTTTATATTTTAAATCATATTTCATAGATAGGTTAAATGACCAAAATAGACATTTATCTATTAGAAAGAAAAAAAAATTGAATCATGCATTTGTTCTTTTCTGTGTCTCTTATTCTAAACTTAAACGTTGTGAAACATCTTTCCTTCTCTACATTTCACCTCAATTTCAACCATTGACATGAATTCTCAAGACGTTGATCAACAACCTTCAATTGAGGTATGTGTTCTTCATGTTGTTGTATTGCAGTTGGAACATTGAGATATAAATGAATTTATAAATATAATATACTGACGTTCAAAGAATTTGTAATAAAATAGACAATTTCTTAGTTCAATGCTCATTTTGTGGTTTTTTTTTTTTTTTTTTGAAAAGGGTTTGGAACCCAACCTAGCTGGGAGGCTCAGCCCCACGCCCGATTCCATTTATTGAATATTAACTTTGCAACGGAGGGAACATAATACCTGAACTCCGTGCTACATTAGAAAGATTACAAACATCCTCATAGAGAACATTCCGAATAATAACAGGAGTCTCATCTAACCATACATCAGAAATATAATTAAAACTAGCAAGGTGCGCTAACTTGTTGGCTACACCGTTTGCTCATTTTGTGGTCTTAATTATCATTGATTTGTCCATCATATTAGGCAGATCATCTTCTTAAATATAGGTCATCATAGTTTGTTAATATTTGGATTTGAATTCCTAAAATCATCTTTGAATGGGATGTGCGTAAAGAAAGTTTGTGATTATATCAAATAATTAATACTAACGGATACCAAAAAGTAGCCTTAATATAGTCAAAATACTAGGATAATTAATGGTTTCTAAGATTAAGAACATTTTAGGCACTTTTAGTTGTGTATTTAGTGAAATATTACAATGAAAAATTAAATGTGTGGTGTATTAAGGGGTGTTTATTAAGTAGTTAGGCATGTGTATTTAAAACTTTTCACCCCATGAACCAAGAAAAAAAATACAACAGCATTAGATAACAATGACCATCATCTAATTGGCCAATAATTCTCAGTTCCAGATTAAACATCACCCATGAATTTCCATCTGCTCTCTGAATATTATAGTTCATTCATGAAGAAAATTGCCCAACAATTTGACTTTCACTTATCACACACAGTACCATCAAGAGGGAAAGTGGGTATATGGAAAGGATAAAAAAAAAAAAAAAAAAAAACAGTGCCAAACACTAAATCAAGAGCAAAATAAAGCATCTCACACCACTAAGAAGCTGGTATGAACTCCTCAAAACATAATTATCGTCTTACAAAGCACTCAGACTAAATTTACAGGAAGATGGAACCCCCAGCAGCTTTATTGACTTGGATAAGTAATCATCACCTTACAGACTAACCAATTTAAGAGAGTTGGCCTTCTCTTGCAGAGTATCAAGCAGGCTGTCAAAACTCTTCTTGAAAGAGTCCACTCCTTCAAGTTCGAGTTGGTTACCAACATAGCTCCAGTCAATTCCAAGATGCTCAAGGGCACTGTAAATGCCTTCAGCCTCTGATACATTGGAATCAATTGTCCTTGAAACAGTTCCATGATCGAGGAAGGCTTGCAGAGCTTGGTCGGGCATGGTTGAAACCTGCAAAAGGAAAATTGGAATCAAACATTCAGCAATTTTAATCAACAAATGAAGATTGAAAAGTACAAATTTAAATACTCAAATCAATTAAAGCAAATTATCATCATCGCTGACATATGTGATCATAATAAGCAATAACCATCAAGCACCAGATATCAGGTTGGAAATGACTTACCGTGTCAGGACCAATGAGAGGAGCAACATATAAAGTATCAGGGTAGGCGGGATTCTTGACACTGGTTGAGGCCCACAGCAGCCTCTGCTTCTTAGCACCCTTCTTCACCAAAGCCTCCCATCTGGGACCTGAGAATTTCTTCTGGTATAGTTGGTACGCTAAAGCGGCTTGAGCTACGGCAGCCTAAAACATTTAAAACTCACAAAAAATGAGCAAGTCTCGAACATCTAGGTTTTATTAATCAGCAATCTAATGGAAGTATAGTATGTGATTTACCTTTCCTCGAAGGTCAAGGGCCTCTGGAGTTCCAATCTTTTCAAGCAACTTGTCAATAAGGGTGTCAACCCTACTGACAAAGAAGGAAGCAACACTTGTTACTCTGGAGAGGTCGTCTAGGCCAGAAGCCTCAAGGCCATCCAAATACGCATCAATGACTGCCTCATATCTAGTGAGAGAGAATATAAGCTGCACATGCAAATTAAGATAAAGTAACAGTTAAGACTCTGACATATGGGTATTAGTATCTAATTTATAAAGGAGGCATGTGAATTAAAGTACAAAAGAATATGGATGAATAAGAGAGAATGCCACTCCGAGATCACTCAGAGAGCATTAGCTTCTGACAAATATGGTTTAAGAAATTAATATCATTCACAATATCCTAAGCAACCACTCAGCGAGATATTTTATATCATCACAGAGTATTAATAGTCTCTTCAGACCTTTTCAAATGGCCATCTACTATGAGCTAACTAGCTAACAAAGATGTATAGGGGAAAAATAAAAATAGAGGGAATGAAAAAAGATGCATAGAGTTGACTTACAGTCACATTGACACTAATGCCATTTGCTATAACTTCCTTAATAGAAGGGATGCATGGAGCGGTAGCGGGAATCTTTATGTAGACATTGGGTCGGGAAACAACTTTATGTAGCCATTTTGCAGCCTCTACAGTCCCTTCAGTGTCATCAGCAAGTCTGGGAGAAACTTCAACAGAAACATAGCCATCAGCAGCATCAGTTTGATCATAGATTGACTCAAAAAGCTTGCAAGCGTCTTGAATGTCCTTCACCACAAGTTCCCAATATGCAGTTTCAATGTCTTTCCCTGACTGTACAAGTTCCCTGCAAATTTTATTAATTGAAATTACTAACATGAGAAGTTTTTTGGAAAAGCATCGAAATAATATATCCAACTTAGCAAATCCCAGATGCCAAGAGCCTACAACCAGAAGATCATGGACAAACTAATTGCAAAAAGTATTACCCTCTACTAGAAAATCTAAGACAGCCATTAGAGTCCAACAGATTTTTGGGATCTTTATATATACATGTAATTCCACTAAAAAGAATCCAACCACAACCCCTCCCAACAAAGAAAAAAGAATAATAATATTATTATACTTAGAAAAGCTCCGAGCACACTTAGGTTGGCCTTAATTCCTCTTGTTAGAGCTTGGTACAGTCCGATAAATGACTCTTTCCTAACCTTAGCAATCCATTACATATACGAGTACTCTACATCCTTAATTTATTATTAATAAATCCGAGGCTAAACAACCGACTCTACTTCTCCAAAAGAACAACAGGAACACTTGGGATAACTAATTACTGAGAGGAATACCTGAATTGATCATTGTAAGCATTCGAAGTTGATATTGCTTTCTGGAAAATCTGCAATCACACATTATAAAGATCTATTTAGATCAAGGACTACATGCAAACCAAACAAGATATTTAAGTAAACAATTTCACTTCCAGCCCCACCTCGCATTCGACTTTAAATATCAACAAAACTATCTTCCATGCATGTCATAGCATCAAGTATGATTCAGAAAACTAAAGAGAGAGAGAGGTGAAAATATACCGCTGGGTTACTAGTAACACCTCTAACCCCGCTATCAATGAGCGGAAGCAGATCTGTAACTGGTCTGCAGAGGTTATCATACCACGGACTCTGCCCTTCCTTGTCATAAAGCTCATGGAGATATGTCTTCTTTGTTGGGCTTCCATTTCCTTCACCCTGAGCACATCTCACTCTGCCAACAAAACCAAATCAAACCCAATAATCAATCAACAACCCACCATCAAAAAACAAAAAACAAAAAAAAGACACAACTTTCCGGGATCAAAAGAATAAAGATCAAAACTTTGAGCACATATAAAACAAAGATTGAAACTTTACATCAAGGGGCCTCTGAGAGAGGGCTTGCTTCGTACGGAGAGCTTGGAGGACGAGACCTTGGAGGTGAAGCTGTTGGGGGAGGTGGTGAGGAAGCCGATCAAGCACTTGGGGTTGGAAGCTTTTGGGTTGAAGGTGGAGGAGAGAGAAGAAGCAGGGCAGGGATTGGAGAGCTTGGAAATGGAACCCATAATTATTATTATGAGATCAACAAAGTCGACACAGAGTGAAAAGAAGGGTTGGTGAGTGAGGGAGAGAGAGAGAGAGAGGAGAAGACAGAAGAAAAGGGTTTTTGCTCTTCCTACTTATATTGCGATACGATACATACGATGAATATGACTGTGTTTAGTGTTTTGGGTTTGGTTCGGGAAGATTGGTTTTTGGTAGAGTCCAAACGGCAGGTGAGACAGTGACTCTTATGATCGGTCGATGCGAACAGTTGGTCACACTTGCGATTTGTTTTTGGTAGCTGCGCGGTTTTCACTTTTCACTTCGCATGTAGATAGATAGATAGATGCCAACGCCCTACTCTATTTTCCTAGTTTAGATAATTTAAGATAATTTTATCCGGATAATTTAAGATAATAAAATCTCAATCGCAAAGTATTTATTTTTAGAAAGAAAAAAAAGTTAGTTCACTATAACGATCAACATTTTGCGGACGAGAGTTATCGTGAAAATTGTTTAATATATTCTTTTAGTGGTGTGTGTGGAGGAGAAATTACTTAAATGATTACGAACTTCAAAGAAATAGATAGAACCTCGATTTGGATTTTTTATTTTTTTTTAGCATTTTTGATTTGAAATTTTAGTAAAATAGAAATAACCTTGTTTTGGGAAATAAATAACAAATTTCAAAGAAATGAAATAGAAAAACTTTGTTTTGGAAATGAATAACAAACTTGAAAGAAATTTTACAAAGGAATCAGAAAATGAAAGGTATTTTGGTGGACCCAAAGTAAAAATTCAGGCAAAAATTCTTTTATTTTTTTCTACTAAAAAACTATGATCAAGTCAAGATATCAACAAAAATGCTTGAGATCCCAAATAATTATACAAAATGATGTGGCGTGCCATATCATCAAACTCATGTATTCTTATATTTTATTTTTATTCTTTAAAATGGAAAGATCAATAAGTAAAAGTTATTGTTGTTTAATTAGAAAAAAAAATGTATATGATAAACAACAACAAACGGAATGAAGAACCTAAACGTTCCCTTAAATCATGGAGACTTTAACATGCAACTGTAAGAAAAGACCATCAACCAAAACAAAGTAAATAGAATACAAAGTTGTTTATGGCTTAATTCATTAGTTCATTGACAATTGAATAATGATCTATTATATACTGTTAGTGGTGGTGGGTTTTATCCTACTGGAAATAGAGATATATAGTGATGGAGTAAATGAGAAATTTTTAATTGATGGCCAGATCCATCTCTACTGGGTTTCAAATGAGTTTTAAATGAATTTAATATGAATTCTCATATTGTTAGAGGGAGAGAGAAATAGTTGTACTATTATATATACAGTCTCCCAGATTTGATGTAATTTCTTTGCGCTATTCACTTGATTTCTTGCTCTTTTGATTATGCAGATGTGGTTGTTTTGTTTGAGAACGGGCGGTAGCAGATTTGGTTGTTTGGTGAATCACGTTATTCTCTTTTGCTGATTAATTAGTTTTCTAGATAAAATCAATGAAATTTGCTGGAAATTATTAAATTGAATGTCATGACACGTAAAACGCCAACTCAGACGCCATGTCATTTGGTATTGCTTTTTGGTATAATTTTTTGGTGTCTGTAGCATTGCTAAGGTAGTTTGTGTTTAGAATTAGAATTTTCATCTCTAATAGAGTACAAAGTTGGCATTGCATTTGCATATGTCGATTAGATAGCTAGGTAATCATTGACGTATGCATTTCTCGAATGATAATCCATCCATCTTTTGACATTTTGATATACTCCTCGTTGAATAAGTTATTCAAAAAATAACCAACTTGCTATTTTGAATTTTAGGTATACATACTCAAATTTGAAATCCTTTTTTTTTTTTTAATAGGAATTGATTGCATTAATAATCAGACCATGAAAACAGGCCAGAGCTTACAAAGCTTACACAAGTAACTAGTCGATGACCAAGAGAACCTATCTAAGCCTAACAAAACTCATTAAGAACTAAGGGACGCTCGCTGAACACAAGCCTAACTAAGCAAGACAAACCTCGCTTCCTAAGGCAAAATCAATCATCTAGCCTATTTTGCCAACACGCCATTGTGGTACAAAAGCAAACTAGAAACATCTTAGAAAAGCCTATAGAGATTTAACCCTCCTTTAAACAAGACTTGCATTCAGAATGTCTAAATGATACGAGAACTAGATAAGAGCCAACTCCTTCCCCTTAGGGTTGGAATTAACTCCATCTTCAGCATCCAACAACCTCGGCAACAGGTTGGTCTTCGTGCTGTTCCTCTTGTTCTGCTTACCTTGGTCTTCATCCTTCTTGACCACTTTGCTTTTGCCTGCAGTACCATAGGGCATTTTGTTGAGACTTCCGACAGGACGTCCACGCTTTCTCTTTGGTTTCTCCATAGCACCAGTATGTGCGTCAACAAGACCCATAGTCACTGCATCTAGGTTGTGTTTACCTATAGCCAAGCTGAGACGAAGCTTTTTAGGAGAGATGAGTACCTCCTCTCCTTCTCGGTGACGACGCACCCCTGTAATGGCTGGGACCTCCTGTCGGGGCTCCGCCAGTTCTCGAATGTGCACATGTCGTGTAGTTCGGTGCATGTTCCCAGCTTTCTGCTGTAGGAGGACATCTGTAATAACTCGAGGAACCTGTGCTTGGAAAACTAGGGTTTGGCCATTTGCCAAGCCCCTAGTTGCAGTCGCACTTGTTTCCGGTCTACCACGCAGTACCGCCAAGGCTGATGGCGGCGCCACCGTCCCTAATGGCCCCTGATCATCCTCCAGCAACTCCGGCCCGGAGCATGGCAATCCCACATGGGTAACGAGCCCACAGCGGTGACACCTGCCAAACAGCTTGTCGTATTTGAATTGTACAACAAACTGGACCTCATCCTCAACCCAGAAACGACGTCGGAGCAGCAATGGCGTCGCATATGCAATTTCCACCCGGATTCGTAGCACTCTCGTCCGGAAAGCTGTCCGGTCAAATTCCATAAACTCCCCGATGGTGCTGCCTATAAGACGCATGATTCTTTCCGACCGAAACGCCGGAGGAACACCCAGTAACGTCATCCAGTACGATGACTTCTCCAGCGGCACTGACATCACGGGGCTCACCCCATCATACTCTGCCAGCGCTATTGGGGCTCGATTGAAACCCCACGGACCGCCCTTCCAAACCCTAGCCCTGTCGATCGGATCCGAGAAGGAAATCAACACACGATCATCTTCACCCGCCACATCGATACGAAGAGTACCATTAGTCCTCCACGTAGATCTGAACATCCCCATGAAAGACCGGCGTGCATAGTCCCTTGCAGTCAATAACTTTCCAAGCATAAAAACCTCTGGTTGTCGCAGTCCCTTGGACGGACGCAGATCAACAGACCGCTTCCCATCCCATCTGCAATAGCGAGGGAGGAGGCAAGTCTTGCTGCCATTGCATCAACAGAGGCCATCCTTTGTTGAAAATTTTTTTTTTTTTTCACAGACGCAAACCCTAACCCTAGGAGAGTATTGCGGCTTCTGGTCTTTTTACTATCTAGTTTAGATGCCATATGGCTTGTCTATTCAAATTTGAAATCCTATTTACACTTGAACGTAATCTATATAGATGGACAGATGGCTTAATTATATTTGCAACCATTCAATGTTTTTGTGGCTTTATTATACTGATGATGTAGAAGGAATCTGGCGCAAATATTATAAGCAGGAAAAGATCATGAACTTTGCAACTTATTTGATTTTGAATTTCGTTAGAATGTCATGTAAACGTACATATATATTAATTAAACCGACTCTTGAAAGTTGGAAACACGCTTCTTCTATTCGTCAACCTTGACTTGCAAAATTGCATTTGATCACAACTTGCGTTACCTTAATTTGGACACAAATATACATTAAATGCTTGATTAAGAATTGTATAAGATATTCATGTGGCAATCTAAGTACGGAAGAAAAATACAATTTGTTTGCGAAAAGTGTTCTATTCACAAATAAACAGATAATACATCGGATAAAAATCTACAACTCTAAACATGTTCATGTGGCAATCTCAGCACCGGAAGAAAAACACAGTTACACATCATATTCTGCATCCTCAACATATACACCCGCCTTCATATTTAATACAGATGTGAGATGTCATGGCTAGTGTGTGAGTTGATGTAATGAACTCTTCAAGATTCAGAGCATGAATAATTTGACAAACAGTTCAAAGTTTTCAAGAAAGACTTTCTGGTATATCCACGATTGGCTACTAACAGTCCCCGTGCAAATCTGGGTTTTATTCATTGAATGTTATAGAATTGAAAAGGAGAGAGGAGCGAAAAATTTATTATAGCTAGGTCACTTCTTCAGCCACTAGAAATATTTGCTTTATATTCACTATCATTAAAAGTTAGTGTGGATCTAAGCTAGAGGTCAATTGGGTACCAAATTCTGGTCAATCCCTCCCTCCCCTTATCTTACTAAAAAGAATTATTGTGCTCTGGATCTAGATTATACTAATACAGGGATAGGATACTATGCAGATCTAATGGCAACTTGTTTTTTAAGACATGCATAGACAGAGGCATAGGTAAGCAAGGTGGTGGTAGGTGGAATAGGACCTTGAAAGTAGGATAGTTACTGTAAAACACAATCTGAACTAATTAATTAATCCCACTATTTCAGATGTTTAGAGGGACAAAAAATCAAAATTAATGAAAATGGGGACTTACTTCAAAGCTTGGCTCATTCAATTAATCAAATGTATAAGTATCTGACCTTATGTTAGCTCAAGGGCTAAGTGATCGCATTGTTAGGGGGTGCACAACCCCATCAGTCTGACCCTTAAATGTGACATCATTTTAGACAGGGAGTCCATCTGTTACATCAGATTGTTACTTTTTACTACATAGCATAAAGCATATCCCTGGCATCTACCACTCCACACCCAAAAGAATCTGCTAAAAAAAAAAGGCTGATGATAGTAACCTATACAAAACTCAGCCTGTGCTGACGTTTCCGGGAGATCCTGGGATGGCCCGCCCTATAGTTATCTATTGTGGCTTGACCCCATCCCCGACAATGCTATTTGTTTTGGCCTAGTTAACTCGATTAGCCATCCAATTCAGTCTTCGTCGTTGAATTCATTGACTGCTCATTTTAGTGTCTTCAGAGTAAGTTTGTGCAGTACTAGTTGCTGTTTTACTCGATTGTAAGCCCGTATTTGGGTGCTGTAATTGCGGCAACGTTGTAATTGCAGTTTAATGAATGATATTTCACCTGATCAAAAAAAAAAAAAAAAAAAAAAAAAAAACTCAGAAGTAAATTAAACAAGTTTAAAGTTACAGCATATTCTCAGTTTGATAATGGGCACTAGACAAAAACACAGGACAACGGTAGAAGGTAAATGCAAGGCATCAACTATTCCAACAGAAAGGATCTTCTTAATGCCAACAACTCCTATACAAAAATCAGCAAGGAAGAAGAAATTTTTACATTTTTAGTACAGTCCAGCATATTTTCAATTTGATTACTCGGGAATGGACAGTAGAGAACTCAAAATCCCCTTGCTCAAAAAATATACCGCTTTGATTACCAAGGTTTCAAGTCTCCCACTGGACCTGCTGTCCAGTTCAAATTCTTTTGATCAGCCTTTAAGTAAACACTCTTGTCATGGGGTAGTTTCCGAGCCAGCCCGTTAAGTATCTGGTGGAAAGCATCCCCTGGTTGTGCCGGCTGTGGGAACATCATGGCCCATTTCATCGAAGGATTTGCAAGCAATCTTTGTTTCCTTAAAATCACTTCTGGTGGAATAGAAGTGAGAATTGTATCCAAGTTAGGGACATCCTCCTCGGCTACAAATACTCCGATTTCTTCCCATGGGATGGCATCAGCAAAGGGTAACACAATGTCATCGGCTATAATAACAGGAATGCAACCGAATACCACAGCTTCAACTAGCCTCGGACTCCATGGAGCCCATCCAAGAGGGCATAAACAGAATATCGATCGTTGCATGTCTTCATAATATGTTGTTGGGTGGTCAGTTGAGATGTCGAAGAGAGGGTTGTTCTTGAAGTTCTCCCAAACAGCTGCCCTTGCACCTCTGCCAGTCAAAAGAGACTTACAATTGAGTCAAGAAAATTAAGCATGGAGGCTAGATACATGGACAAACTTTCAAATCCATGTTGTTGCCGTCTCATAAAACAGCATAAACATATAATTCAAAGGGACAAAACAATGTTCTTTAATAATATGTCTGAAAGTTTAGTACAAACATACCTTGCATAGTAACCACCTTCAGGATCATTATTAATGTCATAAAACAGGCCACGAAAGTAGACAAAGATGGACCTTGGAGTTTCCTGGGGAATTAGGTGGGTCTGCATCTTTTGCGGTGGAGCATAGGGAGGAATTGTGATCGAACCCTCTTTCAAACATACATGGTTCCTCTGTCCAAAGGTTTGAACCAATGTTGCACGCTGAAGTAATGGAAGAATCCCCCTGTCAATAGCTTTCTCTTCCTACAGAATGCCAGCATATATATGTTATGGCCAGTATAAAAAAAACACATCGCATGGTTTTGATAGTTTTGATGAAGAACCAAAGTATAACAAAAACACTTCGCATTTCCATTTAAGTAGCCTAATGTGTTTAAGTTTGCATCTATAGTAAAATTGAATTGTATAAATTCTACTACACTTTTCAGTATAGTTACAGCTAAAAGCACTGAAAGCCATTTTTATTCCTTTCCAACCATGCATTCCACATATATCCTTCCTTGGAAATGGCGATTAGCATACTGAAGTATTGGTGACCCAATCAAACCAGGAGACTCATAACAAAGCAAGCATGACACAGCTGTAATGAGCAAATTGAGTAATCTCTAACTATGTCAAATTTTCAAATTGGATTTAATCACATTGAGGTTTTGTTTACTTCTCTTTAGCAGTGACAAACCAGGAGACTCATAACAAAGCAAGCATGACAGCTGAAAAACCATAATGATCAAATTGAGTAATTTCCAACTGTGTCAAATTTTCAAATTGGATTTAATCTCATTGCTTCTCTTTAGCAGTGACAAGACTCCAAATTCATAAAATTAAGTTTCTAAACTTCAGATACTGCTTTATTTTAACCCCAAATACAATGGTTAGCTACAACTATGAAGGGTTACCTGGTAATGGAAGCAGGCTCCAAAGTCATGGGGCACAACAAAGAAGTGATCAGCTCCCTCTGTTCGATTCCAATAAGGCCAGTTCCTAGATATGAGCTGCACTGCACTTCTCATCATCCGTGGTGATTTGAAGGGCAATGGCAAGCCAGTAGGGGTAAGGTCACAAGTTGTGTATATAGGAGTATAGAACCAATCTGCTTCGTTCGGATTGTGGGTTCTAACCGCGCTTGATAAGAGGAACCTATGCATAAAGATCTCAGCAGCAAACATATGGTTGAGACATCTTGGCTCTTTTTGAAGGAGTTTCTTGTTGTATTTGCTAGGCAGCTCATACACATAAACCTTCAACCTCCCAACTGGATTATCCTCTAACACA
Source organism: Rosa rugosa (assembly GCF_958449725.1). Taxonomy (NCBI): domain Eukaryota; kingdom Viridiplantae; phylum Streptophyta; class Magnoliopsida; order Rosales; family Rosaceae; genus Rosa; species Rosa rugosa. Next base: position 12,140,150 of record NC_084824.1, on the reverse strand, counting down.
TCACCAGCACTTCCTGCATTAATGTACAAAACATATACATCAAACATATTAAATGCTAGAACGGATATAAGCCTTTCTCAAGATTTTTCTTTTTCTTATTCTTTTCCCAGCTGCTCATATATCCCAAAAAAAAAAAAAAAAAAAGGAACCTTCTTTCCAATTTCTCATGATTATTTATAATCTACTAATAATAATCATAGTTCATAAGCAAGTTACTGTATAAACCCCAATTCAATCCTACAATAAGGTCATCAAATGCCAAAAAGTCTGAACCTTTCCCATTAGAGAAAGCAGAATTACAGAACCACTGAGTTTGAACACTTAATTCTTAACTGGGGCTTAATGGAAACAAGAACTACAGCTTACATTGGCAAATACAGCAAAAAAAGATATCTTCTTGGAAGCAAAACTGAAATAAACAAAGAGAGGCATACCTGAAATTCTCTCGGTTCTTACATTCTTATCAGCACCAACTCCCCAAGCAAAACCATAAACACAAAGAAGAGCAAGCACCCACATTCCCATTCTCATCTTGGATACCTGATTAGACTGAAAATCCAAATGGGCCTCCCGGATTTCATGTCAGAGAGACCGGAAAGGCAGAATATATGAACAAGGCCATATGGTTGGGATGTCGTGTGGGGTAGTAGTTGGGAAGCTTTCTTAGACTCTAGGTTTTTGAATATGAATAATAAATGGTTGATATCAGGTGAGGATTGATAGAGAAATTCAAAGAGGAATTGCTTGAAGAAACAGTGAAGGTCCATTTTCCTTAAAATGGGATTTGCAGCAAACCACGTAACAAATCGTTATTGAAAGCTGCATTTGTTTTGCTAGTTTGATGACCAGTCCATTTCACAAGCTTTACTCTGATGGATGAATATATATAAAGCGCCAAACTCTTTTCTGTGTTATAGAAAATAGAAGTCACCTCTGTCGTTGATTTCCCGCCACCAAGTCCCAAAGTTGTCCAAATATGTTGATCTATATTCTATAGCTAGCTATACACGAGTGACATGGCGGTGTAAAAGTGAGAACGTAACAAAAGGCAAAAGCTATGAATGGGGTTAAAAAGGAATGGGGTTACTAGAGGTTGAACTTTGATGACAAATGAATTAAAAAAGAAATGGGTTGGTTTAACTACAGGAGTGGGCCTCGTCTAATCCTAAAATCTTTTTGGCCCGTGTTTATATAATAATAAGGTTGATATACCGACCTGACATCCCGACATTTTAAGGTTGATGTTCCAAGTATTGGTAATGAAATTTGGGAACCAAACTAGACATTGGAAGTTGTTTTTGTTGGAAAATTATGGATTAGATTAGAGTAATTTGAGATCTCACATTAGAAACAAAGAATCATTATTTGATTATAAGGAATGGTATCATATGTGAGACTTTTCGTATTAAATCTCTATACCTGTTCTCCACCTTGGTGGGGGGAGTATAGGCACTATTGAACATTGTGTGTAAGAATAACTTGCCGCTTTCGCACAAATTTCTTAACATGGTTGCCTAGGGTAATTTTATGACCCATTGGTAACTGAGTGCATGGTCGTCCAAGTATCGTAAGTAGTTTTATTTATTTGAGTAAATTACGAGAAACAGGGGAAAACAATTCAAATCCTCACACTTAGGGAGTTATGGTTGATATTATGACGATTGATTTTCACATCGCCCTTCTTGCTTGCCTCCCAACTTAGAGAATGCTCTTATCGCATATGACCTAAACGCTTGTGCCACAACTTAACTAAATGTATGTCGGAAGTTGTTTTGAGTGAACCATACAAAAGCAAGCAAACTTTTTTTTTTTTGGTGAATAAAAGCAAGCAAACTTGCTTAGGCCAATTTGGTGTGTTTCAAACCCTCACGGAATTTCTATCACGGTTTAGGGGATTTGTTGAAATGAACCCAACTCCACATAAAAGCAAGGAAGAAAAGTCAAGGGCGCCCTATGTTTTGTACCCAACTCCATGAAAGGCCCTACTTTCGATCAAACCAAGAAACGGAGCAGAAGGAAGAGTCAATAATGGAGTTCCATTTGTTATGGTCAATAATGGAGTTGAAGATGAATCACATTCAAAGCGACATTAAGACTACGACGACTCTGTCTGGCTTTAACGCCAGGTCACTCCTAACTCCAGGGTCCGTTAAATTCCATGGGTCGGCAACCCAGCTCATCCATCTTAATTCCCCCTTTTTCACAACTGCCTGCATTTAAAGTCATCCATATCTTTTCACTTTCATCATATTTAATAAGAATTTGGAGACCTGGGTTTTGTTGTGGGGAAGAAAAAGAAGTAAAGGAAGAATGGAATCCAATGGGAAAGATGAGGGAATGGAAGAGCAACAGAGCTTGGAAAGCAGTGAGATTGAGAAAAGCAAAGTGGGGATCATGAGAGCCCTTGTGGAAAGAGAAGATCCCTCCTCCAAGGTTGGAACTGGATTCTCTTTCCTCTTTTTTGTTTCTGCTACTTTTGTTTTTGTTGACAATCTTGTTTTGAGAATTAAGTCAAATTAAAAAAATTAATCTTGATGCTGAATTTGGTTGATCACTGTATCCGTTACTGCTAATATTGCTTAAAGTTTAAAGCTTTGACTGTGATTCAGCTTTTATGGTTAGAGTGGGTTGGAAGGAAATGAAAGTGGGTTCCTTTTTAAGTTGTTTTGAGCTCAAATTGCCAATATATATGGTATGTAATGTTGATAAATCATAGATTCCTTGTATACAATTCCTCAGTCCACTACTACTTGTGTTAAACAAAATTAGTGTTTAATGCAAAGATTTTGCATACCCAATTCACAATGAGGACCTTATATGTATATTGAATGCCCACATTGTTGATATTCTTCCTGTATGTGCATTATGCTGGTGTGCAGGAAGTGGATGATTTCATGATCCGGAGATTTCTTCGGGCTCGTGATCATGACATTGAGAAGGCTTCTAACCTCTTCCTCAAGTACCTGAGTTGGAGGAAAGCATTTATGCCAAATGGTTCCATCTCAGAGTCGGAGATTCCAAGAGAACTAGCTCATAACAAGTTGTTTATGCAAGGCGTGGACAAGAAGGGGCGCCCCATTGTTGTTGTCTATGGTGGGAGGCATAAGCACACCAAGCTAGAGGAGTTTAAACGTATGTGCCTCTGAGAATTTTGTTTTCAGAAGAAACCACGAAATTACAGTATTTAGGGAAATATACGATATATTTAAGACCTGCATATAATGTGGCTCTTTTTTTTTTTTTTGACTTTGTCAAGGGGAACCCAAAGGCTTCCTAGGCCCAAGATAAACCCCTTCGGGGTATGTGAAATGCTTCAACTGTGCATTGCAGCCCAGTGCCTGGCCACTTTGACAGCTTCGGGATTCGAACCTAGGTTGGGGAGCACACCCGACTAGGCAAGAACCACTAGGCCACTTGCAGTGGTTGCATATAATGTGGCTCTGATACTAGAGTATCAAATATTGAGACCTACATTCAGTTAAACTTCCATATCACTTGCATTCACCTTAAATTTTGTTACTTTCCTTTGCAGGTTTTGTAGTCTACACTCTTGAGAAGATATGTGCCAGGTAGCTCACACATCATTATACCATTGGTAACGCACATCATTATTTGTAGTTCAATCAGCTCAATCAGATTTTTAATGGGTTATTGTAACCACCAAAAAAAGGAAAGGGGTTATTGATGTTTTAGAATTGTTCGAGAAATTGAGTGCTGAAGTTAATATGGATGAAATTAGGTTTGAATTCGTAGCCAGTTTCTCTCCCAGAGAGTAACCATGATATTGACTGTTGTTTTTATCTTTCAGAATGCCAGCGGGGCAGGAAAAGTTTTTATCCATTGCAGATCTTGAAGGATGGGGGTATGCCAACAGTGATGTTCGTGGATACTTAGCAGCTCTAACAATCTTACAGGTTCGCTGTTGCTTGCTCCTTTTCATCAAATAAGATGCCAAGTGATTTCATCAATTGGTTAGGTGAATAAATAAACATTTAATCTCACCTGATAAGTAAATAACACATATTTGTAAGCTGGACAGGATTGCTATCCGGAGAGGCTTGGCAAGTTATTTATTGTCCATTCACCGTACCTATTCATGACTGCTTGGAAGATGGTTTACCCTTTTATCGATGACAAAACCAAAAAAAAGGTAAAGTAGTTTGTATCAGGAACTACATGATCATGCCCATTTGCATATGTGCTGCCATATTTAAAAATGAATGGAGACACTGCTTCCATTGTTTAAGGTTCTGCTGACAATTCTCGACCTATTCAACTGGGAAAAAAATCGAAGGGTTGATTGGATACTAACTGCTAAGATTTAAATATAGTTAAAAGAGAAGCATCATACATTTAGGGCAGAAAAACAGGAAATGAGTCTCTCATCAGCCAAAGCAGTTTGTGGATGGACAAGATTTGAATCAGTAAACATGGTGTGGAAATAAGGTTGATGTATAGAAATTAGGGATAGTGGGAGGAAAGACATATCATGATATAGTGACTCTGGCATGACTTGAAACATTTCGCATCCCAGGAATTTTTCTGTTCTGTTATTAGTTATATGAGTTATCTAGAATGAACGAAGGAAGCATATTTAACTGATATTTCATAGTAATTGTTACTATCATCTTCAGCCTAGTTCAACTCATCAGTCTTTTACCATATATCCTTGCAGATAATTTTTGTTGAGAACAAAAAGCTGAACTCCACATTACTCGGTGATATTGATGAGAGCCAACTACCGGATGTATATGGCGGCAAACTGCCATTAGTTCCGATCCAAGACTGCTAATGAAATACCTTCACGCCCTGCTCAGTGATATTGATGAAAGACAAATACATATAAACGCTTCTTCATTCCAAAACAAAGTAGTAGCTTCATCTTCTCTTTTATGTTCTACTACTTTTATGTTATACTACTTGATAACAAATTCTACATTCTTAACCCTTAAGACATCTGCCACTCGAAGGGGGTCATATATTGTATTACCATTTTGAGTTATTGCTACGCTTGTCTGCTCATGCCCTTGTTTCTACACTACTTTTTTTTTTTTCTCTGATTATACTCTTTGAATATGTCTATCTTGTCTATCATTAGGCTTTTGAATTTGATCCAAGCAGATGTAGCTTCAGATACAAGAACACCGTTACAAGAGGGTTTAGCCCATTAGGCTAAAATTGATCATTGACCCTTTACCGATGAATGAGAGGCTCAATGATCAACAGCCTTTGTTGAAGACGCCCGGGGTTGTTTTTCAAATTAATTTGAATAAAAGTGGTTGGCAAATGTTGAAGACGTTTTTGCTGCTTGATTACAAATTTACAAGGTGTTTAACCGGTTACAGGCATCCAAAGACAATTTTGCTGCTTGCCCTGAGTATTGACCTTCTCCAAATTTATGCAGAAAGCAAATTCAAATTCAAATGGAAATATTGATGTATATTAATATTACAGGGCCTTACAAGTTACATCTCATTTGGGAAAAGTAATTCCTGATGCCATAGTACGCAAGGCTATCTTATTAAAGAAAACATAGCTTTGCTCCTTCCATGCAAGGAGCTAAAGATTTCCTCTGTCAAAAGCCAATATTAACATGGCCTATAACCAAAAAGAAAACAACCAACCTGCCACGTCCATAGAAATTTACACTCATTTTACTTAGATGGCTCAAAATAACCATTTACTTTACGGTACTCATTGGTTAAGGCTTAGGGAAACCCTAAACTAGTCAGTCTACAAGCAAATCAACAATCTGTGTCGAAAAACCAACAGTATACCCAAACTTAAATTAATCGATTGAATAATTAGATACCATAAAACATTAAACATGGTCAACAAAAATTTGATTATTTTTGTTATTCAAAAATCTGAACTCCATCCAGTGCAGACAACAGATACAAAATCCAAGTATAAATCACAACTGAAATAGGCAAAAAGAAAAAATTAAGGTTGCAAACATCACTTTTTCCCTGATGTAGAGGAACTATGAATAATGAGACCTCATGTAAAAATTCGGCACCAGAAAAAAAAAAAACTGCCCAGCAATTCTCACCCAATGAGTAACTTGTTCTCGGTCAAAAAACTGTAAGTGGGTACCTCAAGATTGTAGGGTGCAGGCCCCTTGCGGATCCTACCAGAAATGTCATAGTGTGAACCATGGCATGGGCAAAACCATCCGCCAAAGTCACCAGCATTTGGCAAGGGGATGCACCCCAAGTGAGTGCAGACCCCAACAACAATAAGCCATTCTGGATCCTTAACCCTCTCTGAGTCCTGTTGAGGATCACGAAGTGACTGAACATCAATACTATTAGCCAACTTGATGTCATCTTCAGTTCTACGCCTAATAAAAACTGGCTTCCCCCTCCACTTGACAGTAACAGTACTGCCAGGCTCAATGCTGGATAGGTCAACCTCAAGGGAAGCAAGAGCAAGGACATCTTTGCTGGCAGACATGCTCAAAACAAACTTGAGGACCAGAAGCCGGATCAAGGATGCATACACAAACCTTCCACCTGTCAAGACAAAATAAGCAAATGCACGCTTGCTGGGATCACCAGGTGGGTATCTTTCATGGTTGTAGTCATCATATACAATCTTTGAAGAAGGATTCTTCAGTGCTGCCACAGTAGCTGGGACATCTGAGATCATACCACCAATATCATGTCCAGGAGCGAGGGCGTCAGAGGAAAATCCTGTAGAGAGAAATCAAACTTTCAATAAAAATAGTTCCATAAACTATTATCTCAATGCATATAAATTTCAATTCTAAACTGAAGAGAGACATAACATTTTCCATCCCACTGCTACTGAGAGAGGTGTATTTGGCAAGGCATATTCTAATCAACTTGCTAAAAAGATGATAACGAAACCTTACTACAGTTCCGACCCACCTAGCCACATACACACGGAGTTTTAGAAGGCAAATGTATCTGTGCTACAGAAAGACCAGGTGCAGACCAATCAACAGAATAAGCAAGCATGCTCAGTCAAAGCAACAAATGTCCATTTTTCCCAAAAACCTCAATCGCAACAGCTAACATATGACACTATGCACCGCCGCACACGGTCATTGTATCGACTGTGCTAATGAAATTAACCACGACTCGTATAGAAATAAGATTGAATGCATATAAAAACATTTTTTCAGATAATAGATAAAAACAAACAAAGGCTTAACTATAATTAAACGATTTCAGTCCTTTCTTTTCAATTGTAAACAACATTGAATCTCATAAAACAAAAGCAGAACATTACTAAGGACACATTTGAAGCCAAACTTCATGCCAACCCTGGTGATTAGAACGAACACAGATTCAGCAATACAGTAATGGGGCTAGGTTTCCAAATTAAAAACCAAAACCAAATCGAAAACAGATGGATCCAGAGAAAACACAAAAAAGTCATAAATCGCTAATCCAATCGCAAATTCCGAATCTACAGAGCTAGAATCGCGATCAAATATAATACGTACAAGCAAACAATCAGAGCAAGCCATTATAGATAAGAAAACCCTAGGTGAGAGCCGAGGGCTGACCTCTGATGAGAAATGGAGATTGGGAATTGAGGAGAGAGTGAATGGGGGATCTGGAACGGACGTGGGAGGACGACTCGTCGTTGTTGTTGAAGGAAAGTGGATGGGATCGAGAGAGAAAGACTGGGGATGTCTGCGACAACCTCCACGCGCCGCCTACAGAGGAGGAAAGCCTTCTTCCGGCGACTCTCAGCATCTTGTTCCTCTAATCGCTATTGCCCTCGCCGACCCAAAAAGCTCTCTTCTATTTTTGTTCGCAGAGTCCAAATCCAGCATTTAAGATACGAGCAGTTACAATGAAACGACAGCGTTTCCTTTACCCCATACACTCATAGCAATTCTATTCGGGGTAATTACTGAAAATAATTCTCTTCCAAATAATGTAAAATGTTTAAAAAATTATTGAAAATCACAGTTTACAAAAGAATTACTACGAAATCCCTAAAAAAATAAATAATAAAATTACGAAATATTGTAAATGACTATGTCCCTTAATTAATTAATTGTGACCGAGGGCGAGGACTGGTTCCTTCCCAAGGGACTGAAAAATTAGAAAAGATGGTATGATCACTATGATATAATTGTAATATGTATCATTCGCCGCCATAAAATCAAACAGAAACGATTTTGGATAGGAAGTTTAACTTTATGTATCAATATATTTTAACTTTCATAGTTATAAACCAACTTGATGCAATGGTAGACCTCATCAATGTTCTGCAAACTGGCATTAACGTAGAGAAGGCTTATAGATAATTAATTGATCCAGAGTGTGCTGCTGGCATGCCCAAGGCTGCATATTCAGAGGAATGCTTTGTTATTGCACAACCTTGTATTGCAGTGGTATAAGTAAAAGAAATGACAATAGAAGACTGTCGAACAAATTTAAGAACAAGTATGTATCCAATTAGCAACCAAGTATGCTTTGTATTGTAACAAAATTCCAGACTCAAAAGCTACATCATATGTCGACTATGATGGTTTTAAATAGCCTACTCGTCTGCTGAGCCAGAAGAATGGTGTGGGAAAGCCGACCACACATCCGCCCATGTCCTCACTCCCTCAGCTATATCCTTGACAACAGACGCCGCCTCACTCACATCAACCCGGATCTGATCCTTGCTGTCTCGTTCCCGGATTGTCACAGAAGATACGGAATCAACTGTGATTGCAAATGGTACACCCAGTTCATCCGTCCGTGCGTATCGTTTCCCGATTGAGGTACCTGAGGAAAATCCAAAATCAAACAGTTGACAAACTCATAACCAATTGGTTTATAAATTAGGGTCAGTAACCCATTAATTCCAACTAAAAGCATAAAATGGCTTAAGTTCCCATACCTGTAATATCAATTTTATGTGATATCCCAGATGCAGTCAATGATTTGGAAATGACTTTAGAAACTTCCTCATACTCTTGCTTCTGAACCAACGGGAAAACTGTGCACTTGATGGGTGCCACAAGAGGGGGAAAACGGAACACATTAAACTGTTCATTCCCATCTTTACTTGGCCTCATGTAGTATGAGTGCTCATAGAGGCAATATATTATCCGACCGATGCCAAAAGAAGGCTCAATTACCGAGGGCGTGAATACTCTCTGGTGTTCTTTCTTTTTCTCCTTTGAAATTGTTACCATACTTGAATTAATAGATACTTTCTTCTCTAGAGTGCAGACATAAAACTCTACCTCCCCTTTTGACTCTAAATCAGTCTTCATTTTCAAAGCTTCTTCTTCTTTCATGGCCTGAAATGCACAAGGCAATACATGCATAAACACAAAATCCCATTTTCAATCAAGTCACGAAATGACAAACCAGTAGAGTGAATTCACCTCCAAAGCTTCAAGTACTTTCTTTTGGTCCCCCTTGAAAGCAAGACCAATCGCTTTCTTTACAGGAGATATAACCAATTTCTGAAATTACAAAAACAAATCAGTAATGAAAAAGCATGTTTACTAAACACAGTGGCTGTTCACAGGATGAAAATGCATTACCTCAACTTCTCTTGGTTCGGAATATTTTTCCTGTGCCTCAAGATCAACTCTACTTTTCTCCTGCCATAAAACAAAAAACAATAATCGATGAGCATATAGCTATCATATCAAGCCTCATAGCAACAGTTTATGCTGTAAATCTTCTATTCTGAGGGTATATGAATTTATTTTAAAAAGTGAAATTTTAGTTCACATTCAAAATACCACTGAACCAGACGTATTAAATAGAACAACAATAGCAATTGCTTTCTTGATTATAAATCCTACCATCTGGTTATAATGATCACTGACAAAGAAGACTGCATATTTATACTTTTTGACTGCAAATCTATACTTTACTTGAAGTCCGTTAGCAATAGTTAACAAGTCATTACCGAATGAGCCTTCAAGTCATACGCAGATCTATCTGCAATACCCACGCACTCAATCCAGCCATATGAAGTCTCAATCTCAGCATCCCAACAGTCCTGGGCATAGTGAGCCATTTCATTTGCAAGGTGCTGCCGGAACCTTAACCGGTTCTTGTCTATGCCCAGACGAGTGAGGAAGAGGTATACTCTCCCAATAAAGTAGCCAAGGGTTTCGTTGTCGACAATTTTAGAATCCTACATGATATTAAGAAACAACAATGTCAATGAAATAGGGAGAAGAACACAACCAAGGTAAGGTCAAATGAGATAGAAACCAACCTTAGAAGATACAGCTTCACCTAGTGAGATTATCCTTGCAGACTGGCCAGGCTTCTGTTCATCCCTTGGGAACATCAGAAACTCCAAATGTGCAACATCAGAGAATTTTGGGTGAGATTTGTCTTCGGGGTCAACGAAGTGCTCAATCTCTGCAAGTGTAAACTCACGGACTCTCAAAAGACCTTGGCGAGGAGATATCTGCATCAGGAATAAACTATGAGTCCAACAAAGAAACAGAATCTGGACCTTCCATCAAGAAGAATGAGCACAGAACCATTGGCTGGTAGGAGAAACCACATATTACAAACCATTTTTATTTTGTAATTTCACAGCCATATCAATATATAAACAAATATCTGCCCACAAGGAAAGCAGTATCACAGAATCAAACGAAGAAAAGTATGACCTCATTTCTAAAAGCCTGGCCAATTTGGGCTGCAGCAAAAGGGAGTTTGTTCCCATTGTAATAGTACAAGTCCCTAAAATTCACAAATATGCCTTGGGCAGTTTCTGGACGCATATACCTGCAGCAGAATATATGTTATAAGACACTATATACAATAGGGAGGATTAATGGAAAAAGGAAGCTTTTGAAATTATCTGGACACATATCATGTAGGGAACTAATACATAAACAAAGGAACAAAATATGTTTCATGAGTTTTTAAAACCTCACCCGGTGCTCACACCAGAAGGACCAATTGATGTTTGAAACATCAGGTTGAATGGATAAGGATCCGAGAGAGTGTTCTTTGTGTCAGGGGCTGTAATACCATATTTCTTTATACATGCACCCAGCTCTTCAGCGGAGAGGACATCTAATTTTGAAAGTACTTCTTTCAGTTCCATTGCCATCTCTGAAGTAATTCTGAGGTCCTTTTCAAGCTTATCTTTACAGTGATCCTTGAGTAAGTGATCAGCTCTGTAGCACATCCCAGACGCCTCATCCTTAACCATAAGATCGGTGAATTTCTCCACATGACCCGATGCTTTCAAAACAACCTCAGGTGTGACACAAGGGCAGTCAACTTCCAACATGTTCTCTTCAAGCACAAAATGCTGCAAAATTGAATCCCATAAGACTTGAAACACCATGCCACTCTTAAGTTTCGCTTGCCAGTTAGAGTAAATTTTACAAAGATATCAAGAAAACTAATACAAGTAGAAGCAAATACCCACGTATGAATAAACTACGATATATGAAGTTTGGAAAAAAGGCATCTGATCCTTATCTAGTTCTATTTGTTGTTCAATTGTTTCAATTTGTTCTCCCCATCTTTTCAAAAACAGGACTAGAACCGAATACATGAATCCATATCAAAGTAGCACGATAGAATCAGCACAAAAGACACATGATTAAAATTCAACAAAACAAGTATGAAGCCTCTAGCATTTAGTAATGAAATACTCATAGCAAACGAATACATTTTGCTTCTCATACAAGTTTCTGTTTTCATCTATTCTCAATCCATTGTAGAACATGAACTTATTCTTCATTTGTATGCATAAAAATTGAGTATTAGCAGATAGAACGCTTTAATCACTTCAGTATGAACAGCTTGAATTGCAAAGCAAAATAAGTTCATACCAATTTAGCTAAAAATTGGAGAAGAATCGTACTGTACCTGACGCCAAAACCCTAGGACATTGGACTTGACGGCGCAACCAGGAGGGCCGTAATCGTAGAGGCCAGCAACGCCGCCGTAAATCTTGAAAGCGGGAATATAAAACAAACGGCGCTCCAGAGTATTCACCACAGCCTGACGTAACGCCTCCTTGTTAACGGAGCCGCCGTCGCCGCCGCTGATGGTGGCTTGGAGGTCTTTCTCGATCGACGCCTTCTCAAGCTTGAGCGCGTTCAAGGCCTCAATGGCGGCGTCAAGTTCCGTCTTGGCGGCGCCGGATTTCTTCAGAGAACGGACCTGGTTGCCCTGGCTCTCGACCTCCGAGAGCTTCTCGGAGAGGGCTTTGCGGAGCGAGTCCTCGGAGGAGGAAGAAGCGGCCATGGTGGCGATGGTTCTGAAGCGGAGAGGTAGAGACGATGAGGAGTGAGTGAGGCGAGTGAAGAAACTGTGGCCAATTGGTATCGATGAGGTTAGGAAAGTGAGGATGCGCATGCGAAGAGTGGATGATAGTGCAGAATGCGACTGTTTAGGGTTTAGTGAGAATAAACCCCCTGAAACGACGTCGCGTTTGGGGTGCGGATCTTTACCGTTGATTTCTGGATATCTTGAAACACTGTAACAACCACTAACCAGAGTAGGTGGCGAATAATTCGGGCCAATATATATATATATTTTTTTTTTCTCAATTGATATGCGCGATTCTTTGTCTAGAAAAAATTATCCTTGAATTGGATGATTTTACGAACAAATACACCATAACTAAAAAATAAAAATAAAAACAATTTTTTTTAAAATATTAGACTGAGTGATAGCGCCATAGCAGTAAGATTTGTTTGTTGGAATAAATAAAAATAATTTGCTCAGTACTAGTACCATTTTTTTTTTAATATATGGGGCTATTTTATAAACTTATCTTGGGTCTCAAAATTCCAGGCTCCATCTGAGATACAATTAAATGGTTTAGATGTTTAATAATGCGATTATTAAATTCAACAACTTTTGTATAATGTGAACAAAGTAGGGCACGAAGTTGAAATGTACAAAGTTGTTTTGACTTGTAGCTCTAGAGAAGGTTAAAAGTATTAAGTCTTGAAACCCTTAGGCCATGTTTGGTTGGTGGAATCTGGGCATTGGGAAATGAAACACTTTCTTTTCCTGCGTTTGGGGTATTGGTTCCCCCCCCCTCCTTTCCTTTCATTTCCTTTCCACCAACCAAACATGGCCTTAGTCCAAGTGGTGGAGGGGTGGGGGGTTGGAAATAATTTAGGATAAAGCTAGGTCAAAATATCAATCTCTCTATAATATAAAAGAAAAAGTACAAGTCTCGTGAATTGAAGATAAGTAAATAATCCAAATTCCTTACTTTTTTGTAATAATATAAGTAGATAAAATTGGTCCCGAGTTCTCAGCCTCTAAATGATATAATGTCTCGGTACAATTAGTCTCATATCTTTTTAATGTTCGTTTCCTATTTTACCCTTACTTAGGGTAATATACAATTGCGTTTCTACACTATTGATTTTGCATCGAAATTGTTCCTCAGCCTCTCGTGTGGCATTCGAGTTCAAGTTGGAGTTCTAGGTTGCAAACCTAGGCTGCTAGGCATCGTTGTACGATTTTATCATCTGAGTTCGACACTATCGTATTTTAAGGTTTGCGCTTTATTTGTCGTCTTGTTCAATTTGAATTTATTAGATTTTGTTTTTGTGTCTTTTTATCCATTTCCAGTACAATCTGAAATTGAATCTGTTTATTCAAACAAATTAAGAACTTAAAATGTGAGGAAAGTGTAAAGAACAATCCGATGACAAAAACCAATGCACTTACATTGCGCTTGAAAAAAGAAATGATTGTAATCCTATTAAAGGTGGAATAGGTTGAACGATTTCGCTTTTGATCTTATATGTTGTCCCTTTGCATTGTCATCAGTTGTATTATTCTTCACTTCAATCATATATGATCGAGTTATCATCTGAAATTCAATCGTATTATCTATCTACAGTGTGATCTGAGATTGAATTATTGTTCAATTGAATCAATTATGAAATTCATATGACACTAAAGATAATCTGAAACTGAAAGAAAAACAATATAAACAAACAGATTACAAAATAAAAAATTAAACTTGTAAGGATAAAACTGATTATGTTATATGGATTAAGGTTGAACAAATATAACTTTACCCTACCTCAATTCGTTTTTTGGTGGTGCTTGATTTTTTTTTCCTGTTTGTGTAAAAATAGTAAACTATTTTCCATTTATTTCGATATTTTTCAGATATTACTTTCCTTCTATACCACCACTTCCATGTATTCAATATGACATTTGATTTCTTATAAAACGTTGGTAGCAGGTAAAAAAAATAAAATTATAAGTCTAGCCATCTACCCTTTATATTTAATTTTTTTGATTACATCAACAATTGAGAATTACAACAACCAGTCTTTTATGAGCTAAATTCACGACGAGACTTATGCCACTAGACCAAATATTTATTTTTCCACAGATTCCACCACAATGCTACATTCATTTTGTCATGTCAGAATATTTACTCAAATACACACCAGATAGGAGGTTTAATTTTTTTTTTCCGACCAATGCCTCCGTAAGAACTTCTCATTACTTTTTTTTTTTTTCACTCCCCCTCACTATTCAGATTAACTCTAACAGCTTCACAAGTAAAAGCTAGATTAAAATAATACAAAATAAAAAAGTTGAGTGAATTTACTTTTCATGACGTGCAAACTACGACTCCATTGACCCTTTTTTTTTTCTTCTAATTATTTAAAGGCACAGGTTGAAAATAGGATTACAGACATCAAAGGTAATATGAATGGAGAAATTTGTAGGTTAGTCGTAGTCCCACCAAATCTCAAATAGCATTGTCATTGACATTAGCTAGGAGTCATGTAATGGTGCTATGGTGGTCAATTGATTATGTACTCAGTCGTGCTCAACTGTCGTTAGAGTTAAATTCAACATTGGAGAACAAGGAGCCAAACAAATTCATTCTTTTGTCCTTATTATTGTTTGCCGAACATGAATGAATACATAATCAAATGATCACCTAAATAGGGTTCCATTAGCTACAAAAAAAACACAGATAAACACATATGTTTATAATAAACATAAGCACACTTATTCACAAAGTGAAAGTAAGAGATAAAACAACCACTGCAAGTGGCATAGTGGTTCTTGCCTAGTTGGGTGTGCTCCCCAACCTAGGTTCGAACCCCGAAGCTGTCAAAGTGGCCATGCACAGTTGGAGCATTTCACATGCGCCGAAGGAGTTTATCTTGGGCCTAGGAAGCATTTGGGTTCCCCTTGACAAAATCAAAAAAAAAAAAAAAAAAAGATAAAACTAAACCAAGATATAACACAATTAGATAGTCTCGTTAGTCAATTGATTTTGTAGTCAGCTGTGCTCAACTCCTATTAGATCTAAATCCAAGAGTGTAGAATAATGAGGCAGTTTAAATGAATGTATTTGTCTCATTATCCTTCATTGTTGAATTTAGATTCAACCATAGGTGAGGAAAATTAGTTAATGAATCAATTAAACATAACTTCATAGCCATAATCCCTGACAACCACGAATCTTCACTAACAAGAAACTAAGGTAAGTGACAGAGTAATAATTATTTTTCTAGGGTACTAATAGTCTGTCGTTATATCATAGATGTTACTTTTAAGCTCGTGGATGTCTTATTTCATGTGATTATTGTTTTATTTGCCATAAATGTGTATCACGTTGACTATTTGATCGAAAACAACAGACTAACCAAATTGCGGCGCAACCAACTAAAGGTAAAAGATTGCATTTAAAGTTTTTAATTTTCAAAATAAGAAAAAACAAACAAAATAAAATTACGGTGCATCTAATCTACGTAGACGATTGCACTAAATAAGGAGGAAGAAACAAATATACAAACAAAATGTCGGCGCATATAGTTGTAAAGCGCAAGAGAGAAATAGACAAACGAGATTTTCGTGTATCTAGTTTACATAAATGTTTTCACTAAAAAAGGAAATAAACAAATATACAGCAAAATATTGGCGCATCTAAACATACGGCGTAAGGAAGAATAAACAAAAGAAATTACGGTACATCTAATATATGAATCGAATTATGGGGTGCATTCAATACAACAATAGAATTCGAGAGTTAAAAACACTGTTAAACTACGTAATCACCTGTAATTTCTACCCCAGTACCCAAAAAACATGCATGGTGGTAATTTCTACATTCTCCTCACCTGCCCTTCTCGTTTTGGTAAATAATCCCAACACATTTGTATCCATCTAATTTTGGTCATGCATTAAAGTTTTGGAGCGTGACAGTTGAACGTGTACGTACCTGGATATTTTCCCTTATATATCGCCCGACTCATAAACCAGGGTAGATACAAAAAAATCAAAATTTCATACCAAAAACCAAAAAGTTGAAGTTTTTTCAAACCCCCGCCTATGCTATAAAAGCCCCACTCACATCTTGACATCTTCCCCACCCCCTGTCACAGAAGAGGAGTCTGCTACTCTAGTTTTTCGTGCTGGACCCCACAAACTCACGAAATCCACGACCTCGCTCATATGGCTGACGTCTCCGTTCTTCCCTGCAACGACGGCATTTGCATGATGTGCAAGCAGATGCCGTCGCCGGAGGAGATTCTCCCCTGCAACACATGCACCTCCCCCTGGCACGTCTCCTGTCTCTCTGTCCGTCCCGATACTGTGGCCGAGGCTTTGGACTGGGAGTGTCCGGACTGTGCTCCGGCGGCCGATTCCGAGCAGGCTGCTGTGAATTCTGTCGGCGCCAGAGGTGACGGAGGCGGCGACGACGGTCTCATCGCCGCTATCAAAGCCCTGGAGGCCGACGAGTCATTGACGGAGAGAGAAAAGGCCAGGAAACGACAGGCGTTGATGTCCAAAACCGCATTGCTGCCGTCCGATAGCGATGGCGCAGATTCCGAGAAAAAGATGAACGGTGGTAATGACGCAATACTCCTACGGAGCTTTTGCTGCACGATTTGCATGCATCTTCCTGAGAGACCTGTTACGGTTAGTACACCACTCTCTGCAAAATTCTATATCTTCTCTTTCAACTATATTTTGTTTCGGATAATTCTCAGCTTTCAGCTTTATTATTAAACAATTTCGTTTTAAATTTTCATGATCCGAACAATTCATTTATGAATTTATCGAAATCTAAAATAAAATGTCTTAACGCAACTCTCTTACAGAAAAGTAATGAAGCGGGCCGGGGTTAGAAATTGAATTAACATTTAGGTATCAGGAGTTCGATTAATGTTATGTTTGTTCAAATAAAAAGTACGTGTTTATCGAATCTTGGGAAATATATGTTTTTTTTTTTTTGTCTCACTGATTTGTATTATTATTATTTTAATTGTGTTGTGGAAATTAGTGTCAAATGTGTTGACGGAATTGAATTTTTTTTTTTTTTTTTTGGGACATGTGACGGAATTGAATTTACTGATCCTTGTTTCCCAGACACCTTGCGGTCACAATTTCTGCCTGAAATGCTACGACAGATACGTAGCACAAGGAAAACGACAATGTGCAAATTGCCGCCAACCGATTCCATCGTCTCTGAGAATCAACGAGGTTCTTGTGAGGGCGATTCGTAGAGCGAACGTAGACAAACGCGCCACCGCAGGCGACGGCCAACGCCCCGTGGCGCATTACCTTCACAACCAGGACCGTCCGGACAAAGCATTCAGAAGCGAGCGAGCGAAGAAGGCTGGAAATGCTAATGCATCGAGTGGAAGAATATTTGTTACTACTGCTAAGGACCATTTTGGTCCCATAACGGCCGAGTATGACCCGGAGAGGAATGAGGGTGTGTTGGTGGGGAGGACTTGGCAGTATAGGATGGAATGCAGGCAATGGGGGATTCATCGCTCTGTGGTTGCAGGGATTTCGGGGCAGAGTAGGCATGGTGCTCAGTCGGTAGTTTTGTCCGGAGGATATGAAGACGATGAGGACCACGGCGAGTGGTTCATTTATACCGGAAGGTATTGAAAGATGACAAACTCATTACTGTTATTGATTCAGCTTCATTTTATTTGTTGTACTAATCTCGTTTGGTTACAGTGGTGGAAAAGATTTAAGTGGAAATAAACGGACGAACAAGGAACACAGTAAAGACCAGGAGTTTACGCACATGAATGAAGCGCTGAGGTTAAGTTGCAGAATGGGTTATCCAGTGCGAGTTGTGAGGTGAGTTGTGTATAGTTAAGTTTTGCTCTACTGCTTGATTGCTATTGCCTCTGAGTCCCAACTCCTTAGGAATAAAGATAGTTTGGCGTTGACAAATCTGACATATATAGTTAGATGTTTTCCATTAAAAATCATGCCTTTCTTTCCATATAATGGCACAAAAGCTGAGTAAGTATGGATTCCCAAAGAGATTACAGTGTCGCCGTAATAGTTCTCTAGGTAAATCTTTTGATGTTTTAGCAAGCATTTTCTCAATTATTTTAGTTATTCTTTTTTGGGCAGATCCCACAAAGAGAAGCGGTCTTCATATGCGCCTAGAGAAGCAGTGGTGCGATACGATGGGATTTACAGAATTGAAAAATGTTGGCGAAAGAAAGGAACGCAGGTAAACAATCACTCATGATTGCAATAGAATAATTTACAAAAGCAAGTCTTAGATTCGACTCTCAATATGTTTGGTAACAGAGTTTTGTTCTGGCAGGGATTTAAGGTATGCAGATACCTTTTCATGAGATGTGATAACGAACCTGCTCCTTGGACATGGTATGGTATAATGAATTCCCCACACCTCCTGCTCAAATCTCGCTATTTCTATGTGCACAATTAACTTTTGGAAACTCATTCTGTAGTGATGTTCATGGGGACCGTCCAAGGCCTCTGCCATTTATAAAGGAGTTGAAAAAGGCAACCGATATAACAGAAAGAAAAGGATCTCCATCGTGGGACTACGATGTAAGATTGTTTGGATTGCTGCTTTAGTAGGATTTAGCTTTACATTTCATATCGAGTTAAAAATGTGACTGGACATGTCATTTCTGGGTCTCAGGAAGAAAAAGAGTGCTGGTTGTGGAAAAAGCCTCCACCACTTAGCAAGCAACCAGTGGAGGATAGTGGGGATGCAGAGGAGGGGAAGAAAGTAAAAGTGAAGAGAGCTCATCGGCAGAGACAGATTATGGAAGAAGAGATCCAGAGAGGTATAGTTTTCTGATCGCACTATGTATGTGATGACTTGTTTTACTATTATTATGCATAGTGATGTGTTTACGGAACAAAATGTGGCCAACGCAGAGTTTGGCTGTCATATATGTCATAAGGTTTTGACTTCCCCTGTTACAACACCATGCGCTCACAACTTCTGCAAAGCATGCTTAGAAGGTGCCTTTGCTGGTTTGACTTATATAAAAGAGAGGACATGCCATGGAAGAAGAACACTGAGACCACAAAAGAATGTCATGAATTGCCCGCTGTGTTCGACTGACATAGCTGAGTTTCTCCAAAATCTAAAGGTATGGCTGGCTGCTTTGTTGGGAAGGTCAATTGTAATGTCTTATGTGTTCATCAATTTAACCGATCGAGTTGATACTGATACATCTAATCTGAGCTTCAAATGGTTACAAAGTTTTACGAGTCAGTTGATACAAGCGTAGTTGACTTATTCTATGATTTCCTCATTTGACAGGTTAATACGGATCTCATGAATGCCATAAAAGACATGCAGCAGAAATTGGAAGATTTGGAAGAGGAAGAGGAAGCTGAAAAGGAAGTAGAAGATCAGGAACAGGAAGAAATTGACAATGACGGTAAAGAGACTGTGGATGAAGCCAAAGAAAGCATCTCACCAGCACCCCAGACTGAAACTACACCGCAAGAAGCTTGTGAGCAAAAGAAACCAACTCGTAAGCGAAAGAAGTCAAACAATGCCGAAAATGCGGTGGATGCTGGGGTAACGGCCAGGAGGAGTAAGAAGAGTAAAATGGCAGTGGCAGTCTGATGGATTCATGATCAAGTTTTTCTCATGGTCATCCTATCAAGTTTCCTTCACCAATTGGCCTATCAATTCGTTAATAAATCTATTGTTCTCAATAAGAAAGCTGGTCTGCAGCTCAATAAAGTTTTCTCCTATGTCATTCTTGAGTTCAGCTTTGTAAATGGTTGCGACTTTTTACTAAGCTTATAGTGTCGCTTCTCAGAAGCAATAAAATTCAGGTCTCAATTTGATGTCAAGATTAATGGCTCGCAGACTTTATGATCTCATATGTAAGATGAATAGTTCTAGTTCCTATCAATTCAAAATAACCAAGCACCAAGACACCGTGAGAATGTGAAGAACCATTCTACATTTGGTGAGTAGCTTTACACTAGGCTTGTACAGTATGTTTAGCACAAAATTCTTGTTCAGTAGAACTATAGACTAAACTGCCATTGCGGCTCATCATACTAATTGGGATTCTAACTAAACTACTGTTGCTCAAGCTTCTTAACCAAGGCCTTCTTCTCGTCTTCGGGCAGAGACTGGAATATGAAGACAGACTTGTCACCGATGTCATCCTTGAAAGTGAAAATACAGTTAGTTCATTAGCAAATGCATTGCACATTGATCTCAAATGGTAACAGAAACTAAAAAAGGAATCTTCATTACAACCAGGTCAATTAGAAGACTACCTTAATGGGTTGTGTGAACTTCCTTCCAGCAAATAATACAAACAGGGCCATCCATGAACCCAGTAGAGAAAGTTTCACTCCATCATCCATCAAGCCACTCTGTATTTCAAATGCGTACTTCATCAGTGCCTCGATGAAACACGATATAAGAGAAGGCAGTTGTCTCGGGCCCTTAAATTTATTCTCCTTCTCATTGTATTATTTCAAGTGTGTATATGGAAGATCGATGACCTGATTTCTATAATTCACTTCGCATTCAACATTCTAAGTGATCAATTTGAACAAGACATATGCAAGAGCAATATACCAGGTGCCCAAGAAGAACAATGGGTATAATAAATGTGAGAATTCCAGCTTCCAACTTTCCATAGCAAAGACCTGAGATAAGTTCAATACTCAATTTAAAAATTACTCTGATAACAATGCAATATTCTACTTCTACATAGCTCTCATTTTGATTTATTCAAAATTACCTTCCTTGAAAACCAGTCCTGTGAGCGCTGCAAACAAAGGACCAACAAACCAAACAGCAACTGGGTTATCAACAACATACTGAACCAAGCCCTCTCCAGCTGGTTGAGCCAAGCATACATATGTAGCCAAAGACCCAACAACACCAAGCCCCCAAAACGCTTGCAAAGTGCGCTTAATCTCAGTCACATAAATGTGAATCAGAACCAAGGACAAACCCAACCCACCAGCTCCAATTGCGTATATGTAATCAAGATTGGGCTTAACAATCTCAGTGGCCAAGAAACTGTCGGGCAAAAAAGCAGTAGAAGCTGCAATTACAAATGACGTAGCTGCAGTCACCAATCCTGACCTGTACAGAATCACCTGCCACACCAAAAACAACAGCCCAGAAACCAAAAAGGTTTAAGCTTTAACAGTTAAGATAGAAAACTCAATCTGGGTTTTATGGGATTGGTTATCAGAATAGCTAGTGGTACCTCTTTAACGTCGGTGGAGTCAACAGACCAAGGGCCATAGACGCCCTGATAAACAGTCTGAGACTGAGAGCTTGAGCTTTGAGCCTTGCACTTGAAAGACCCGAGTCGAATTGGAAGTCTGGGTGGTGATGAAGAAGAAGAAGGCCTTGGAAGCTTGGTGAGGTTTGATGCAGGAGTAGGAGTGACGATGGATGCACACAACATATGTGAAGCCATGGCCGGACCCAGAAGACAGAAACTTGTGTAGCTAATTAATGCAACTTCAATACCAACCGGGTGTTAATTTTTGGTGTTTTAGTCGATAATGGAAACCGTATTGGCTCTGTTCGGATGTGTGGACGCTACTAGAGCAGAGCGAGTGTGTGAAATTCAGTTCGAGTCTTCGAGAGATGGTCGTGTCTAAAATTCGATAAGAAACTATATATTATAAATAAGAATTTCTTTAATTGTTGTTCAACAATGTTGATATGGCCGAGTTGGTCTAAGGCGCCAGATTAAGGTTCTGGTCCGAAAGGGCGTGGGTTCAAATCCCACTGTCAACATTTTATTTTATCCCTTTGTTTTTCCCTAAAATTGACCTTTTCATGTTTGGGCCAACTTGAAACTTTGAAAACTGTGTGGTTTGGGCTAACTTTTTTTTGGTGAAATTTATGAAAATTTTAGAATTGGATTAACTTGTTTTTGTCTTAACTCAATTCCCACCTTAATTGGGCCATAAATAAATGAAGAAAGCTGCTTGAATCGGCACAAGCATTATAAATTATTTTATATATCGAATACATCACACCATATGTTGCTATATGATATAATTGTTGAGGTCGTTATTGCCCGCCTTTTGCATACCTTTGCTAACAAGTAGTGATGTTGGGCATGCTCCTTCGACAATTTCACATTAGGCATGCCAGTTTTTTTCCCTAAAATTGACATTTTCATGTGTTAACGTTAGTGATCCGTGGGATCTCTAGTTAGCTTTAGAGAGAGAGAGAGAGAGAGTGACACAAGCGAAGTATAGTGGTTCACCTCCCGCCTTAGCGGGAGACTACGTCCACTTGAATGTTGTACTAGTGTGTGTCGAGCCTTGCGGCCTAACAAGATTACAAAGTGTGTTGTAATGGGATGTTGGATGTTGAATTGGTGTTTAAGTGGGAGGAGGCATTCCTTTTATAGGTGAAGAAAGTCATCTCCTTTACATGGTTTTCGATGTGGGACAAGCAAACAACTATTCTAGTATAGAAATGCCTAGTTGTGGAGGCAACTTGGCAAGGCCGGAAAGGTGGCTTCCCGGCGGCGGATTTGCGACTTCCGGATACCGTAGCGTAGCTTGAACATAGGGCTACAAGATGCAAGTAGCGGTTGGGCCTCACCATGGCTTGTGGGTGTCCCAAAGAGGGTGTTAATTATGCTTGGTGATGTAGCAAATAGCCTTGGTAGTGTAGGTATGAACAAGTCCCCGAAGTCCCCGAGTAAGAGTAGCTTCTTGGTTGGGGAGTTCAAATCATGAAGTCATCAAGCATAAGTAACATCCGAGAGGCGCACGGCCCCTACAAGTCCCCGAGCTCCGCAAGCAAGAAGGGACTCGCCATCCTGCATCAAAAAAGACAAAAAAGTTCGTATATGTAGTTACATCGGCGGTGCACTAATGTATGAAGTGCATGAGATAATGGGGCGTCGCCCTGCCGCACGGCGGTAGGACGTAGACTATAGACTCGTGGAGCCCGGAGGCTAGACCATATGTAGGAAAACGTGAAAAAGTGTGGTGCCCGGAGGCTAGACCACATGTATGAAGCATTGTGAGCCGAGAGCGTAACTAAAGCATGTTGGATAAGCGGAGCGAGTTAGGTGTTCGAGCGAGTTGGGTGTAGGCGCTGTATGAGCGTGCGGGGCGTAGCCCAAGTGAGTCGCGGCCATGCTTTGATACCCAAGCGAGTCGTAATCGTTTCGCAAGCGTTTATCCGAGCATGTTTAATTGAGCTATAAGTGTCACAAGGTTCACAATGAATGTCACATGAAAGTGAATTTAAGCATGTATGTGTGTAGCATGTACTTGTAGGAAAGTTGCTAACTAATAACATGTTGCAGGCATGCTTAAGGGTTATAGAGACATGTATAGTCATGGCATCAGCGGTAGCTCAAATTGCAAGAGCGCAAGAGATAAGAGAAAGGCACTTATCTGGCAGATGCGGTGTTTCGATGTCGAAGTTGGGCGGAACTTCGAAGTTGGGCGGAGGCCTGCAGTGGGCGGAGGCCTGGGGTAGGCAGAGCTGTGCCTTGCCGTTGAAGTTGGCCGGCGGTGTCTCAGAGCTCAGCGAGGCTACAGTTGGCGGTGCTGAGGTGACGGCCGGTGCTGGTGCTAGCGGTAGCGTTCCAGAAGAGGCTGGTGGCGGTTGTGATCCCTCTGGCGGAGGACTCGCCGGCGGAAGGATTGGCTGGCGGAAGCTTTGTCTGGCGGAGCGGAGGTTTGGCCAGCGTTGAAGCTCGGCGGAGCGGAGCACCTGCGGAGAGGATGATCGAAGATGGAATGGTGGTGGCCATGGTGAACAGATGATCTCCATGGGTGCCCAGACCAGGTGGGGGATGCTCAGCGGAGATGGAGTTCGGCGGTGAACAGTCCAGCGGAGGAGAAGTTCGGCGGTGAACAGTCCAGCGTTGGCTCCTGGAGGGGCAGCGGAGGCTCGTGTCGGCCTTTTGCTGGCGGGGGTTGGCCAGCGGAGCGGAGCCTTGGCTAACGGAGGATGCTCGGCGGAGCGGAGCTCGATTTGGTCGGCGGAGCCTGTCAGCGGTGCTCTGTCCATGACCGGCGGAGGCAAGCTAGCGAAGACAGTCTGGCGGAGCGGAGCTCGGCGCTCGGCGGAGTTGGCTAGCGGGGTCTGGATGAGTTTCCGCTGGAGATTGGCGGTGCTGCCACCTGGCGGTGTCTCAATCCGCTGGCGATGGTGGTGAAGTTGCAGGCGCTTGATGGGAGAGAGGAAGCTTGTTTGGCGGTGCCTGCTGGGCGGACTGCCCTTGTGCTTGCCGCTAAGGAGTTTAGCGGGGGAAGCTCAATGGTAAGCTTAGCGGGGCCACCGATGAAGCTTGGCGGATGATTGCTAGTGGTTTATTGCTTGGCTGGTGAAGTTCAGCGGAAGTGGCTGCCAGCGGTGCATCCCGGCGGTGAAGCTCGAAGTTCGGCAGTGAACTTCCAGCGGTGTCGCTCGGTGGTGATGAGGCTGGCCGCTGGTGGAGCGAAGCGTGGTCAGCGGAGATTGCTTTGACTTGGAGTTCGGCGGAGGCTTGGAGTTCGGCGGAGCTGGGGTGCAGCAGACCTGGAACTCGGCGGAGGACTCCGAAGAGGAGCTACGGAGCGGCGGTGATGTTGATCAGATCTGTGCAGCGGAGCAGATCGTCATCTTCATACCCTGTTGGCTGTTGACTCTTGAGTTGGGCGTTGACCCGCCATGGTCAGCGGAGATCAAAAGTTGATCAAGCCATGATGGGCGTTGACCAAGCATGATGGGCGTTGACCAAGCCCTAATTTGATGTTTACCGAAGTTCATGGTACGTGACGAAGCCTTTGTGTGTCGGCTTCCCACAGACGGCGCCAATGTTAACGTTAGTGATCCGTGGGATCTCTAGTTAGCTTTAGAGAGAGAGAGAGAGAGTGACACAAGCGAAGTATAGTGGTTCACCTCCCGCCTTAGCGGGAGACTACGTCCACTTGAATGTTGTACTAGTGTGTGTCGAGCCTTGCGGCCTAACAAGATTACAAAGTGTGTTGTAATGGGATGTTGGATGTTGAATTGGTGTTTAAGTGGGAGGAGGCATTCCTTTTATAGGTGAAGGAAGCCATCTCCTTTACATGGTTTTCGGTGTGGGACAAGCAAACAACTATTTTAGTATAGAAATGCCTAGTTGCGGAGGCAACTTGGCAAGGCCGGAAAGGTGGCTTCCCGGCGGCGGATTTGCGACTTCCGGATACCGTAGCGTAGCTTGAACATAGGGCTACAAGATGCAAGTAGCGGTTGGGCCTCACCATGGCTTGTGGGTGTCCCAAAGAGGGTGTTAATTATGCTTGGTGATGTAGCAAATAGCCTTGGTAGTGTAGGTATGAACATCATGTTTGGGCCAACTTGAAACTTTGAAAACTGTGTGGTTTGGGCCAACTTTTTTTGGGTGAACTTTATGAAAATTCTAGAATTGGATTAACTTGTTTTTGTCTTAACTCAATTCCCACCTTAATTGGGCCATAAATAAATGAAGAAAGCTGCTTGAATCGGCACAAGCATTATAAATTATTTTATATATCGAATACATCACACCATATGTCGCTATATGATATAATTGTTGAGGTCGTTATTGCCCGCCTTTTGCATACCTTTGCTAACAAGTAGTGATGTTGGGCATGCTCCTTCGACGATTTCACATTAGGCATGCCAGTTGAGATTTTAGGTATGGCCGAAAGACGCAAGTAAGTATCTCAAATCGTGCATTCACGTCCCTAAGGTATTCGTATTACCCTTGCATACTCGAAGGTGTCGCTGAGTTTGTTTGCTTTTGGAATTGGGTGTCTTGGTGCCTCGCCACCAATTCATGTGTGAAAAGTGTAGTTTGGGGAATTTGTAACCTAACGGCTTGAAATTGGGTATCATCATCATAAGTTCAGAACGTCTAGTCATTCAATTTGCAACTCCAAAACAAACACAATCACAAGAACATAAACAAGCATCCGACATACATTTTATATACTAATTACAGACCGATTCTCATGTGCTTACATAAAACTTAGACAGCTGCCTCATTTTACTCAAAGCATAACAAAAAAGATGAACACTTCAAGTGCTTCTTGCTTTTGTACTGAACACGATCTAGGGTTTTCATTTCTCAAAACATAATGGTGTAAGAAGAAAGATAAGCATAGTAGCCGCAAAACTTGACATAAGTGAACCGAAAGCGTGGAGAGAAAAACCAGTCCCCCTTCTTGTCTGGGTCCCACTCCGATCCCCTCCGGCCTACATGTGTCGTTTTCAGATCTTGCCCTAATCCCATGCTCCTGCCCCTTTCCCTCGATAGCCGCGGCGCCCACGTCAGCACCCACGCCCTTCATAATAAGCGCGAGGATTAAGGAAGCTTCTCCCTGTCGTTTTTTGATTCTGGGCTTTTGGACGGTTTTGCGGCTGGGCCCGCTCCAGCCTAACCTTTTCCTGGGGGGGGATGCAAGTTGGGTAAAGGCCCACTGGGTGCTTTAGCACGCGCATCGTTTAGCGGTTTCAGCCATGAGTTGGGTAATTTTGTCCTTGAATCTGTACTAATCGTCTATGACAAGAAAGAGTAAAGATCTTAGGGTTTTAGCGGTGTACGTCAATGCCACATATCTAGTTTAAACATCACTAATACTTGGATAAATGGATGATGGTTTCATAACTAATTCTGTGAGAACTCGATCTTTTCCAAATGATATGAAAACGTTAAATGCTGTGTAAAAGGTTCTTGAATTCAGTCATTAATTTTTGATTTGGTAAGAAATTTAAACACTATCCGTACATTTCGGTTTATATTCTTGATCTTACTTGATTAGACATATTAAATATCTATCTAAGGCAAGTGGGAGAATAAAGGGTTAAATTGTACGATATGACACATTTTATAGGTAGTGGGACTGTGGGAGCCAAAGTTCAAAAGCATAATCAACATGTTTTTTTTTTTACATAGCTTGTTATAAATTTGACTGTTACAAATTGCATCACTTTACGTGCATCTAGGGTAATTAAGGTTTTTTGGGTTTGCTCCGACTTTTGCAAATTGAAACGTGGATGAAGTCGATACCGGCGATTGAGAAGTGATGATGATGGGTCATGATGATGGGAAACCCATGGTTCGTGCATTTAAAAAAAAAAAGAGTCGGCATGCAGTAAAAGTGTATCGGAAAGCTGTACTATTATTTCACTTTAAAGTTATTTCTAATGATTTTTTTTTTTTGGTGAGAAATTGATGTGAATAAGTAGCATGGTGATGGTGATTGTTGTAGACTAGCCGACTTAAAATAGAGCGTTTGTGGGTTGAGAAGTGTGTGAAAGGAATAGAGTGGGGATGGAATACTTTCTGAGTAATGTGATGTTGATCTCCTGCATACTTAGATTCGTTTCTTATAACAAGGATGTCTCTTTTGATTGGAGTCGAATATATATGAGGTTGATTGAAGACGTGATGATGGTGTACTTTTTCTCATAATATGGATATAAGCGAATGCTTGTGTACCGAATTATGCATATGCTGAAACATGAAGATCACTAATAGTGGATTCGAGTGTTTTCTGTACTCTGATCGAGATGAGCTTCATGCTAATATGAAAACTAGTTTTCTCTCTACTATATATATACTGACCGTCCGTTAATACAAAATATGTAGAGCCTACCCTCCATGCACACTATGCTCAATATGTAATATTCTTTTATGCACTTAATGAATCGCGATTCTCGTAATTCAACTAAAATATGTGAAATCTATTATAAAACCGCAGATACAATTTTTATGACGATGCATTTCATTTTGAGTTTGTTTTATATGTTCAAGAACAGTGTGACTACTTGCTTGTTTTTTCTTTTAACAAAATTTGGATGTGATGCTTAATTGCCAAAAGAAACAAAAAATTTGGAACGTGAAAGTGTAGAACTATTCTATTTTCTTTTCCTCATATTTGGATGAAAATCTATTTACAAACACTACTTTATTTCGTAATGCAAACATGCACCTTCCCCAACTGCAGGTCTTATATGGGATTTTGCGTCCAAGTACCCTTATGCATCAAAATATAATGATAATCAACGGAACTAGAGCATACTCACATATATATATGGCTGAGATGGACTACATAGACTAGTGCTTCTTTAAATGCATGGCTGCAACAATACATACGTAAAAGTTCTGGCAAACTTACCAACCGAGTCTACTAGTATATAGTAATGGGAAAGAAACAGCTTGAAGATCAAACTACTAGATAGAACTTGAAAAATATATAAGAATAACATATAACAAAACAAATAAATGCTCTCAATAATATATATATATATATATATATATATATAGATCGAAAAGAACCTCAAAATTAAATAGCAATACTTATGCAGCACTACTACCACTAGCTCCGATTGCGCCTATTCCAGTTCTTGTTATCATACTGATCTTCCTGACCATGATCGTCTTGCTGTCCTTGTTGTTGATGAGACGGATAATATGTTGATGGTGGAAACTGTGGAGTAGAAAACTGTGGATGATTATCTTGATTGAATGGATTGGAAGTGTACTGATAATTCGAGCTGAAATCAGCATCATTGCTTTGAAGCAGCTGCGCATATTGATATAGATCAGGAAAACTACTACTTTCCTGCTGCTGCTGGGATGCTGCAACCAAGGGAGCATCATGATGAGGAACGGTTGCAGCTGGTCGGCCAAGATTTCGTTCAGTGGAGACACTGCGGCCGCTACTTGTTGTGCCGGATGAACCCTGCATAATGAAGCTTGAGTTGCCTTGAACTCGCTCAGGAAAGTTGAGCTTGGCTTTTGTGCCTTTGAACTTGAGAGCTGCATTATCATATGCAATGGCTGCATCCTCAGCTGTCTCGAAAGTTCCCAGCCAAACTCGAGCTGCTTTCTTAGGGTCTCGGATTTCGGCTGCCCATTTGCCCCAAGGCCTTTGCCTCACTCCTCTATAATGTCTTTTTCTCACAGTACTCTCTTCACAAACACACAAGTTCATAGCTTAGTATTATATATGTCAAAGTCGGACAAAACAAGTCATAAGGGAGCTAGCCGGCCAGAAGAAGAAGAAGAAGAAGAGTGTCAGTTGCAAGTGTGCCCTATACACTAATATTATTATATGTCAAAGTGTTATAAAGAGCTGGCTTTAACTATATAATCTTACTATATATATACATATGTTTTTCTTTACAAATTAACCTTCACTCTCAATTTCATATAGTTGAGTACCTATTGATTTTGGAATGTAAGATGACAGACTGAAAGTGATCATAACAATCTCATTCGTATATTATTCTGAAATGTAGGTAAACCCTCTTTTAGATAAACAATTTGAGCTTAATTAGTTTACCAAATCTTCCACAAAACTTAGCTACCTGAGTGCCAACACAAAACTATTACGTACAAAAGCATTTAAAGGTTAGATGCATGTCATTTTCAAGATTAGATAATGCTGAGGCAAGATGGACTAGACTTGGGAAAAACCAAAAGGATGAGACCCCACGGATTGGATTGTAATTAAACTAATTAGTGAGGACAAACACACAAGATCCTTGTAGTGAAATGAGAAGAACACGAAAGAATTAATGTCCCAAGAAGAAACAAGAACCAATTTTAGCTAGTTGGGCGAGGTATATAGAAAGAAGGTTCTTCACGGAAAGTAGCTTTGCTAGGATACATTGAACTTCATTGTCTACATTATTAAAGGACCCTATATGATTTCTCCTAGAGTTCTAGTCAAATCTGCGTCTGGGTATTTAAGTCATACACACTCACACAGCTGGTACAGGCTTGAAAAATTTGATAGGGCTAAGGAAGGTAAGAGCAATCTAGCTAGCTAGTGATGACCAAGTTATATATATTATATATCTTTGTCCAAAAAGGAATTTGAAGATGGACAAGTGTAAGATCATGGCCACTTTGACAATGCAAATGCAGTGTGAAAAAAAACAAAGGGATCAAAATCAGAAACTAAATTGTGAAGCACACCTTACACAAAAATCCAATAGCACATGTCAGTATCATATGAACTAAATTAAGGAAAAAATAAAAGAAAAAGGGAATCAAAAGGAAAAAGAAGTAAATCAAAGATACTAGAAGCTTGGTTGGTATATCTAGCTATGATCTATGTACCTTGATCTTGAACCGGTTGAGACCGGTCCGGTTCATCTTTCACTGAAGGGTTTGATTGCACCTTGTTATCTTCTTCGGGGTTTCCGATAACTTGAGTGAGAGCAGAAACCATGGCTGACATGTCGGCTTCTGTCCACGAAGATTCGTAGCTAGAAGGAGAGAACTCATCGTGCCTCTCTTTCTCCTCCGACGTTTCCGAAGGAAGTGGCCGCTTTCCATGCCTCCGGTGATGATCCACCTTTTCGAGCTCGAGGTACTACTTGGCAAAGATGGTATATAAAGATGGTCTAGATTTGTAATATCCTGCTTGGTGTGAAGAAGATTAGGACATATATCAAGATTTCAAGACCAAGGATCTATCAGATCCGAGAGTATATAAGTGTTGTGGGGAGAGGTGGTAATGAAAAGAAAAGCAGAAGTAGGAGAGAGAGAGAGAGAGAGAGAGAGAGAGAGAGAGAGATCGAGATCGAGTACAAAATAGGGTTAAGAAAGGAAGGCTTTCATTGGTCTGATTTTTGAGTTTATCTTCTTTTGGTTTGGTAAATATATATGAGAAGGAAATGAGAGTTGTGTTCATCCCCTGAAATTTAAAAAAGGAAAAGTTTTTGACCCCTTTCTTATCCTTTAGTGAACATAATTTTGGTGTAACCGTTATTTTGAGAATAGCGTCATCTTTGATTTATTCGATAACATTTATATTTATCCTCTGATCTATGTAATTTTAACGCTATTATTTGTTTAGACTAACATTTAGTTCGATTCTTTGATATCATTTATGTTCATTGTACGATGTATATAACTCTGGTGCTATCGTTTTTTTGAAAACGATAATTGCCCGATTGTTTGATAATAATTATATTTTTTAAAATATAATTTTCTTTCAATATTGTACATAATAATTTCAAAAATAATTGAAGACCAAACCATGTTCAAAGAAAGTGTTCTATTATCTAACCTTCTTTAATCCAACCTAGCTTTATACAACAATATATGTTTATCTCTCTCTTTTTTTCCCCTTTTAATTCAGACTTCATAAAATAGGGTTTTCAAATCGAAGCTTTTTGCAAATTGACTTGATTGTAACTTATGGTTCAATTTACAGATCTGATATCTTATGGAGTTGTACCAAAATTGGACTGCACTTGCCCACTTTTAATCAACCTATGGAATCGATTTGGGTAGTAGCTAGTATTCCATTTCTGATTATACACCAAACTGACCCAGTTCGATATGTATACGACTAATATAAAATTGGCCTTTGAAACAGTTAGGAAGCTAATATCAATACTTAATAGGGATTTTCAACCAAATTGATCGTCACGCCGTACGTGTCGCTGTTTTAGGGTTTCACGTTTCTGTAAGGAGGAGGATCTCCCTATAGTTATATACCCTCACATGGCTACTGTCCACTACTACTTATATTGATTTATATATGTTGGACTTGGACCTTTCTTCACCGTCGAAATGGAAATACCTATATTATGCTGTGATTTTGGTTTATTATGTAGGTCAAGATCATGAACAAGTGCTTTTTAGTTTTTATTACACGAGGGAGCTTTCAAGTGAATGTTTTGACTCCATCAACGTAAGTTAGTACGTGTATATAAACAAGTTCATAATTTTTTTTTTTTTTTTTTTTTTTTTTGAGAATGATATAAACAAGTTCATAATTAGAATTAATAATCGTTAAAGCAGACTACCTCTATGTACTAGCACACTAATTTTATGTAGTGCGCAGTGATAAACTAGTTTTATTTGGTTTCAAACTAGTCTACAATTATACAAAACAAGTCGATTGCTTTAAGGAGCTTATATACGATTAATGTGCCGATACGAATGCATTGTATATTCCATGAAGAAATATATATATATATAAGGCATCCTTCGCAGGAAGCTGCGGACAATTATTAGTTATACAGGGGGAAGATTTTCTGCACATGCAGATGCAGTTGCAAATACAGACAATTGTTTCACATGTATTCTCATCTTTAAAGCCAGAAAAAGCCCTTCTTCCATGCTTTTATCTAGCTTTAAAGTACTTGAATATATAAGTTCATGTACATGCATATGCATGCGAATTCAGCTGTCCAAATCACAATGATACTGATATATCATTTTCCCGAGAGTCTGAGATCCTCCTCCTCAACCAGAAGAAGCACGAGAGATGGAGAAGGAGATCAATGGCCGGAGTAGTAGTAGTAGTACTAGCTAGGCAGGAAGGTGAACCGTGTCTGCAGGGAACAGACATGCATGCATGTTCACTTTTAATTAGAAATCGAATATATATTTGGATGTCTTTTTCATCGATCCTCATGTGATCCTTGTCATTTCTTCACGCGTACACATGCTATTTCTAGCTTCTAGTTTTTCTACACTTAAATCCGTATATATATATATTCTTCCTCTAAAGTCCAAGCAAACCAGTAAATCCAAATATAATATATCAAGCATGGAAATCCACGCGCATGGGCTTAGTATATAGACATAAAAGTTGTGAATTTTAAAGGTACTTTCTTTTAGTGCGAAATGAAATAATATGTATAACTAGCGTTCTCTTAACCTATTTGAAGAAATTCGTCGAAACATTCTCATTTTAACTTCTTTTGAGAACCGGGTATTCGCATCTTACTGGATTTGTTACCCTATAGGGCCAACTCCACAGTTGTATAAGTTCATCATAAGGCGGCTGCGTATGACCTCCGATTTCTTAAGACCTTCGAAGTCTATAAATTTCTTTTTGACATATTTATTGTCTATATATGTCAAACGCAAGAAAGAAAACTCTGTAAGAGCAAGTCCAACAACTTCTCTATAATTTATGTATTATAGGGAAGCAAAATTTAAAGTTTTAGCCTTTTTTCTTATTCTCCAACTCCAACAAATTCCCTATTTTACAACAATCTCTAAAATCTCCATATTCTTTCTTAAAATTTTAGAATTTGCTGTAAATATAGTGAATTTAGTTTTCTTTTTCCTCACTTTCCCTAAAATATGGTTAGTAATTATAAGAAATCTGTTAGAGCAAAATAAGCTTATTTTTCCCTAAAGTAAAGAAAAATAAAAATATGGGGAATCTGTTGAAGTTGCTAAATATATATTGAAAGTCAATGATATCATAAATAGTTTTAATTTGTCTTAAACTCCAGAAATCTCATATATATCAGACTCTGGATGAGAGAGAAAAAACTTGGTAGGATCCGTGTGCTGAGTCTTAATCATATGATTATTGACCATTACTAGCTTGGTCACGTAATGGATACATTCCATTCTTCTTCTTGACCTCTTCTTCGATTCTTGATGGAAATTGTCTCCATGTCCAATCATACACATGTATGCATGAGGCTAGGGGTGTGCCTCCACCATGTAATCAAATCAAAGGCCCGGAAGGACTTGACAAACCGGTAAACCAACTTGCTGCACTTGCATTATTATTATTATTATTGATAATGCAGTCAAACTGGTTCAGTTGAATTTGTGGCTAGCTTACCAATGGAGGTCAGTTGGTAAAACGTCTGACCCAGAAACCGGCCTTGGTGGGAGCTGTCGCTGACTTAGTAGGCCACTACAAACGTCACCGTTCAGAGGGACGAGACGACCAAAATTACTTGCATATAATTATATACTTGGTACTTGGTCATGAGTCATGACTTCCCCAAACAAGAAAGCAGGCATCAAATATATTCAAATCAGAATTGGGCACAGTCCATTTTGAAGACTTGATTGTTTAGGAGCTAGACGACCACAAAATGAATGAGATTTGGTAATCCCAGTCGAGCTAGGTAGGTCACGGGTGGATGCAAAATGTTAAGACAATATTGTCAAGCAGGTCGAGGTCGAGGTCGAGGTCGAGGTCCAAGGGGACCAACCTAAACCAAGGAAGGAGGGACCAGATAGCCATAGATGATGGTTTAGATGCATCATCGTGACATTAGAGAGGTAATGATTACTTCAAATGGGTTCTATAATACCATTTACCGAAGCTGTAAAATTGAATTTGAAATGCTAAACCCATGTTCTTTTGCGTGCTATGAGCCCAGGATTCACAAAGTTCTGGATCCATGAAATGGTCATTCCACTGTTTTTGTCAAAAGAAATAAACCAATTAAGCAGCAAGATTCAAGAAAATATGATATCAGATTATGAGGAAATCTGTACTAAAAAACACAATTTGCCCCAATTCTCAAATAAACAGCGAAAGAATATATGAATCCATGCTAATCATACAAGGAGTGATCAACTTATGTATATACAAAGTTTCCCAAGTGCACTAGTCTGCAGTCATTCTAGCAAGGTGCTAGCCAAGGCAGATTCTTCTAACTGAATCAGTTGCTTCAAGCACTGGATTGCGCCTCTAAACATTTATCAAAGGAATGGGACACCAGCTCCCCTAATATAAAAGAACAAAATGACAGACTGCTGGCAGGAAAAAAAAAATATGGTGTATGATGATCTTACAGTGAGTTCGAACCGGAACTTGGCAACAGAACAATGGCAACGACAGCAGCATGACTTGAATGAAGTTGCACATCCAAGTCTCATTCAGTAGTAGCGGGCAGCTCCAGTGGAAGACAAGTGAGAACAGATTGGCAAACTTGCCTCATTAGAGCTTCCATGCAATGGTCTCTGAAGAGGATCACGATCCACCGGGTTCTGATCCTGATGGATCGTTGCTTGATAATATGGTTGGTAAGTTGATGGTAACTCATAAGATGATGCCGAAGAATGTGACTGCAACCTAAACTGTGAGGCTGGATGAGTTGGCAAGTGTCGACTATAGGTTTCAGCAATATAATCGGAATGGGAAACAATATCTCTTTCTCTCTCCTTCAGCAACTGTGACAAGCGATACACACTTCCATATGAAACATCTTGATCCCTAGGAACCATCTCCTGTGGAAGTGTGACCCCATGCCTGTGAAGAAGCCCAGTGCACACGTTTATAAATCAAAGAGGTGGTCTAACCTTGCAAGGATCAGATCCTAATAAAAACAAAACTTCGAACTCAATTACCACAAGACAGAGCAGACAACCCCAACCTCACTTCAACCATCCATTAGAAAAAAAAAAAAAAACAAAAATTGGTCCATATTCAAGGCCAAGCACTTGATAGGTTTAGAGTTTAGACCACTATCTAAAACTAACTGTAGACTTTAGAAGCCAAAACCAAGAGATGCATGAAGTCAAATTTAGCATAACCCTCTGAATCAAAAGAATAGTAGATTTGACTCTAATACACAAGTAATAGCCATCACAGCTCATGACAGAGTGAACCTGAAAAAGAGAGGACAAAGACAGAAGGTAATTGTTGGTTGCATAGTTCTCCATTTTAATATAGATCTTGGTAGTAGTATAGCAGATAAAAGAAACTGCCACATTACAGAAGACCACATAATAGAGGCTCAAAGGGTACTAAATTGTACAAAGTTGTGGCAGAGGAAAATACCTTCTATATGCATCATGAGAGGACAAGAAAGGTTTTTCAGGCACGTATGGCTCATGGGCCGCTGCTAGATAATACGAATCTGGCTGATGCTGAACAACATCTCGAGGCTCTATGGGAGGCTGAACACGTGCCACACATCTTTCTGCTTCATATTTTGTAAAATGTGGATATGGAACAACCTGTATGGATTGCGTATTAAGAAGTGGCAATGCATGAGCACGTTGTACACTAGATAAATATAAGCCCTCTTGAAGAGACGGCCTTGCTGTTGGATGAAATCCTTCTTCCCTAATAGGAGATGGATATGAGCCTGTTCTTGCCACATCTCGGTGATGGGCAGCAGAAGTAGGCATTGATGCAGTGATTGGGCGGAACAATGAGATCAGAGCACGCACCTACATCAAAATTTGCAAAGCAAAATCTGTAAGAAACGATTCTTTACAAAAAGGTAAAACTACTATTT
Source organism: Rosa rugosa (assembly GCF_958449725.1). Lineage (NCBI taxonomy): Eukaryota > Viridiplantae > Streptophyta > Magnoliopsida > Rosales > Rosaceae > Rosa > Rosa rugosa. Next base: position 12,103,910 of record NC_084824.1, on the reverse strand, counting down.
AGTGATAAGAAACTAATTGAAAATCTTTCCAGTAACAAGCAAAAAGAATATAAATGACATTTTCACCTGTTTGTTATTCAGCTCTTGTTTAAACTTACCACCACCCTGGTAATTGTCTCTTATGGCTGTTTTAAAAGAACTTTCGTGAAGCGGTAAACAATCCTTGGAAATCTTAAACCTGACCTAAATAAAAGAAAACAATTGACATAAAGAAAAAACAATGATCAGAAATGAAGCAAACCACAGACAGAAAGTTACATGTTTTTCTATTAAGTAGACAGGAATTCAGAAAAATTTTCAACTAGGGGTCTTGCAAATCTTGAATTTAACATCTGGGGCCCTGAAAATAAAAAGGGGGATTCAGATAAAAAGACGAGGAATGGGCAATATCTTCATTTTCCACATTAAAGTGATAATTTGATGGCATTGTGTTCCAAACTTGGTCCTGTTTCGCTGGATCTGCCCATCAAAGCCTCTTAGTTGTAAGTCACCAAGAATGTGTCTTTTGCGGCTTCAAATAACCTTCTACTAAACTAACTTTCACACCAAGACTCTTATTGTCTTGCCAACCGCCTCTTGCCCTTGCTGTACGCTTACATATAACTATGACAATCAAACCCTACTAAACCCTTCTGGTGTGCTAGTCACTAAGATTGTGCCTTTTCTGCATCAAACCACCTTCTACTTAACTATCATCTTTTACACCAGAACTTCTATAGTCTTGCCATCCCTGACACTAGCTCTTGCTATAAACTACACTATCATATAACTATCACCCGTCAAGCTAATCATGTCCCATGATCCCATCAGTAGTATGATGCACTTACACACACAATCATGTGCAAATAAGTAATAAGGGGCTAATTTAAATGAGAGCATCTAAGCCCTTCAATCATATATGGTAAGGAAAACACAGATACACTGTTGGGTTGGACTTCTTTTTCTAAAGACAGGTCCATGCAGTCCACATATAATCCAAAACATAAGATGCTAGTAGATCTAATAAAGACTATACACACAGGTGTATGTGGTATATATGCATGTATATACTATATAGTTATATACACATCAATGTGTGTATATAGGTAATATGAATGGGTGTGTAGTGTCAAACAGTCTTGATGTATAAAGGACCTAAGTTAGGAACTAGAATGACAGTCATTAAATCACCTATGAACACCTGAGATTCATATATGAATTAAGAACTGAGATACTAATCCTTAACTTCAGCCCAAAAAAAAAAAACAAGTCTTTATTAACCCTCAACCTGGGGAATGTTCTGCTAGATTGACAATCTGTATGTGTAGTCTAGATTGAAACGACAATCCCTTATGCCCGATAACTTTGAAAGTGAACATTACCTGACATATATACCACTATAATTATTGAATACTATAATAAAAGAAGGAAGAAAAGTGAAATAAATCCTGCATGAAGAAGCAAGTAGTTTATTTGTGTATGCACTTGTTACTTTCAAGGAATTTACATTTTAAATACGTATAGGACAATGTTACCTGTGCAGGAAATTTTCCCTTGAACGCAATTGGCTCCAAATCTAATGCTCCATCCGAAGTTGCGCTGTATGTGCCATAAAGGAGCTTCAAGTCAAAGTCATATAAAAATAGATGTGTACCCTGTTTGATTGTCTTCACAACTTCTACTTTTGCCATTGGTAGCCCAAAAACGCGATACTGATAACATTCGGGTTTAGTCTTTCCATTACACATAAAGATAAAACCAGAATGTGATTGCCCACTACCCTTCCCTCTAGTAGCTTGATTAGCATGACTAGAAGAAGTTGCTTTATTGGAAGCAGAATTGGCACTACTACTAAGCCCAGCTGCAGTCTCAGGCAAGGAAGATTCGGTTATCTTCTTAGATTTCTTCTTTTCCTTTGTAAAACTCTTCCTAATCCTACCGTCATGATCTCTAGTTAGGCCTCTTTTGCTTAGACGCTTGCCTCGTCTTTTTCCCATGGATAGGCTGTTATATATAGCAAAAACAATGCATTATTCCTCTGTAATATGTACTGCTGTTCTATATCTACATCAAAATTCTCAACTTTTCACTCCAAATTTTCAAAGAACAACAATTTACTACTGCCCACAACTCTTTTTGGGGGCATCCAACATTAACTAAAACAAACGATTCTAATCGGAAAACAAGACCCTATATCCATTCCCTTGTGTAAAGCGTAATTATAAACAACTTGGCAAACCCAGAGCAGCGTCTTGAATTGATCCAATAACAACAGCAATGCATGCAATTAACAACTAAAAGTGGTTATTGGGAAAGATATGAATGAGATGATAGGAGTGATTTGATGGAGGAATACCCGGAAATCGAGGTGGAATAGTGGTGGAGGTTGAAGACGACGACACTGCGGACTGAAGCGGTTGCCGTGAAAAGATTGACAAGAAGAAAACACACACTGCTAATTTTTACTATACGGATTCTCTTTAAGCATTTATCCACACATGCACATATTATTATTATTTTTCAGAAAAAAAAAAAAATAGTTGATTATTGCAGAGAAAAGAAAATGGGAGAGAGAAAAGTGGGATTGTGGGTATTTTTTTAATTTTTTTTAATACAAATACATTTTGTAAATGTCTCAATTATCCTTGTGATTTAATTCATTCTCAAAGTTTATTAATCTTGTAGGGTCAATTCTGTCAAAATTTTAGATTTTGACTAACAAAGCCTCTTCTCTTAATATAGTATAGATAAGTTATTAGAAATTTTTTTTTTTAAAAGGAAAAATTGGTGTGATTTTATGACAATATATTGGTTTTTTTTTTGAGACAATGATAAAAGAGTTCATTTTAAAGTGTCTTATGATAATTCAGATAGCACAAATGTGCTGATGATACTTTAGGTCACTCCTTATCAATCTAACACTAAAAATAACAACAATTACGAAAACTGCCACTGGCAGCTCGCAGTCTCCCTCCCTCCCTCCCTCCCGTTACTGGAGCTCATCTAACCCTTGTCCATTCGAACACTCGACCCCTACCAAAATCTCTCTCTCTCGAATTCTCTGCATCTGGATTATCTGTTCGTTCGTGAAGCTCAGAAATCGATGGCTTCTTCGTCCTTGAGACCTTCGTCGACGACAACGACAGCGGCCGCGGCGAACAATGGCGGAGTTGGAAGTTCCGAGAGGCAACAACTCCATCCTGCTCGGTAAACGACTTCGTCTGTTCGATCCAAGCTGGCATCTTCCTCGACTTCATGGTTGAAAGAGGAGGCGGCGCCGAATCCAGTAATTTCTTATTTCTGATTTTCTGCTATTTCTACTCTGTTGGATTAATATTAGGGCTCTAGTTAGGGGTTTACTATAGTGCTCTTCATTTAATTTCTGGGTCTACTCAGATTGTTGTCATTGGCCTTCAAGAGTGTTTTTAGAGTTTCTGGTTTATTTGTTTCTCACAATCTAAGCTCTTCTGTATTGATTTGGGTAAACCATTCTCACTTTGACAACTATTTCCATCTTGTTCTTGCATCACTTATCAGAAACTAAATTTTGTTAATTAGCCAAACCAAAAAAGTAAAAAGTAAACACACATGTATCATACAACAAATACATTAAATAAGGGACCAACCATATCAAAACTTCAGTTTTCTGTCATTTAGAGATGAAGGTATTGCAGAATTTTTGTGGGGGAAACTATGCTTTGATACCAATATGTTGTGACAAAACTCCTCTATATATCTTTTCCTTCCCGATTCATATCTTGTTTTCTGTTTTGGTGAAATTTTGGTTAATGATTTTGGTGATTTTGTGGTGAGCAATCTCATAATATTCGATGCACTGAGTCGTTTATGCGAGATAATGTGGTTGGGGAGCTAGGGTAATTGGGGCCGAATGACGAAACGAAGCAGAAAATGATGGACATACTGAAGAGATTTCATTCTGAAGAAGAAGCTGATGGAATGGATGAGGATGTGGACGGTAATTTCTTTGTTTATTTTATGAGTGCTGTGATTTATTTGTACTGTAAATTTTAGGTTCATATTGTGAGATATAAGATAACACATTTGCTTCTTAGGAATAGAGAAATTTTCGACTGAGAGTTTGATACATCTTTGGTTTAGGAATTAGATGTGAACTATGGTACAGATAAGGGTCTGTTGGGTTAAGGTTGAGTGAAGGATTAGATTTCTTTGGATGATTGATGAACTTGGTGTTACTGAATCATTGATAAGCCCAAGGCTGCCATTAGATGAAGTTCCCAAGTAGTATGATTAGTATCATTGGGAAATTGCGCTATGGAATGTGAAACTTGTTGTAGTTGGTCTATAGATGATTGAAGCCTAATCACGGCTGCTCGCTACTTTTTCAGTCCATATTTAACTTATGGTCTTTGAATATAATTTAGAAAATTGAATTCTTGACCAAAGATCTTGTCTTATTTTTCAGTTGATTCTGCACTGTTTGAAGAGACTATTCAAAAAGGCTGGCTGGTAAGATTGTGCTTGTCTTGCATGCATTCTGGTCGAATTGGTATCGAGCATACCAACTATTGATCTCCCTCCCTACTTGCCTCCAAGAAAGAAGTTGCGGCTTCAACAAAATCAAGACTATTCTCTTATTGGCCAACTGCCAATGTCGTCTGTTTATACCTCTCAGTTTTTTTTTGTTTTTTGGTTGCCTTGCTAGCACCCAATAGCCTGTATACTTATATATCTATATAAGTAGATGGTTAGCTTGGAGATTCATTTAAATCTATATGTATGCTCTTTGGACTTTGGCCAACCTCGTACAACATGAGTTTTCATTTACCTTAATTTCTTTTTGAAAGCATCTATCCTGATTGGCAAGCTTTGCATGTAGTTAAAATGAAGATTTTCTTTTGTTATTTTTGGACTTTTGAATGTGATTGGCCAGTGAAGTCATTTAACCTCAAGTCACTGTCAATCCCTGGACAAGTGACATGGTCAGTTACTTAGTTAGTGACATGTGATTAACAGTGACTTGGTTATTAACTTGTGATTTAGCTACTGACAGTTACTTGGTTAGTAACATGATTAGTTACTTAGTTAGTGACATGTGATTAATAGTGACTTGGCTACTGACAGTTACTTGGTTAGTGACATGGTCAATTACTTAGTTAGTGACATGTGATTAACAGTGACTTGGCTATTAACTTGTGACTTGGCTACTGACAGTTACTTGGTTAGTGACATGATCAGTTACTTAGTTAGTGACATGGTCAGTTACTTAGTTAGTGACATGTGATTAACAGTGACTTGGCTATTAACTTGTGACTTGGCTACTGACAGTTACTTGGTTAGTGACATGATCAGTTACTTAGTTAGTGACATGTGATTAATAGTGACTTGGCTACTGACAGTTACTTGGTTAGTGACATGGTCAGTTACTTAGTTAGTGACATGTGATTAACAGTGACTTGACTATTAACTTGTGACTTGGCTATTGACAGTTACTTGGTTAGACAGTTACTTAGTTAGTGACATGTGATTAACAGTGACTTGGCTATTAACTTGTGACTTGGCTACTGACAGTTACTTGGTTAGTGACATGGTCAGTTACTTAGTTAGTGACAATCAACAGTGACTTGGCTACTGACAGTTACCTGGTTAGTGACATGGTCAGTGACATGTAATGTTTAACAGTGTAATTGGTCTTTTTTTACAGCTATGAAGTAAATGAATGCAAGTTTCTATCAATTTATTCAAGCATAAACTGGTCTAGATTATAGTGATGGACAAATTGGATACACCACTCCTGATACAAATATATACATGATGAGATAAAATAAAAAAATCTACTGATTTTAGCCTATAACTAGACAAGAGACCTATCCTTTTCCCGTAACCAATTTTTGCTATGGCTTTGTTCAAATACAAATGCATGCACAGGTGTGATATTTAATCTCATGCATTTTCCGAAGAGCTTGTGGCAAATTCAAGACAATCTGCATATGCTGGAGTAGGAGCTAAAAACACAAAATCAGAATTGTATTAGAAAAAGCAGATGCATATAAAGCGTATACATGAACAGCACAGTAAAAAAGTGCATGAAAAATGTTTTGGCCTCATCAAACAAACTCTTTGATCTAGATATCTTTGCTTATAACTATGCAAGGAAAGTTACAGCTAGTGAAACCAACACACTGCAAAACCGATGTCCTAAGTGCCACTCCAGTAGCTTCTAAATTAACATCCAGAAATCAGAGCTGCTTCAAATTCAGACTGATTGAGATTTCGTACATTTTAACTACCACTACTACTCTCAACATTGTATCCAAGTACATTTTCAACATTTCTGGGCCAAGAACCTGCCACAATGAGTCGATCAAGGTCCAAAGTGGGTAACAAGGCTTATCGAAGATTTTAAGTGATACCAATATAAGCAATATAAGCACAGTAGAAGAAACGGTGGTGAAAGCTATGAAGACAAAAGTTATAAGACAGGTATATAAAAAGCATCTGGGATTTTATCTTACTTTCAACTAAGCAGATAATCTGATTCATGTTCGAAGTGGACTACAATATAAAGAAAAGAAGCTGCACTCCTGCCCAAATTTTTGCTCATAGTACTCTCTTATCAACTCTTTCTTTAGGGGCATTAGGATTAAGCTGATATGCATGCCCTCTAATCTACAAACATAAGGAAATAGAAATGAGCAACATCATCCACAATAATAAGAGTTTGAAAATTGAGCACACGAAACTAGTAATAAGCTGTTAAATTTCCATCATCAAATTCGTACATTTTCTCAATCTTAATAGCATTTAGATAAGCATCCATAGACAAAACACACCTGCTTGTTATTTCTGGCCAAGATTTTGCAGCTACCCTTGTTTTCCTTATCCTGGAAAATGCCATTCATCCTCGATCGGGTTCATGAATTAATGAAGATGATATGATGAGGACCAGTTTTTAAGAACACAATCATCATCAAACTATTTTTGGTTGAATTAAAACTTTATTAAAGAGCTGCAAGCAGCAAGAACCAAACCAACAAGCCACGCAGAAAAGCCAACATCATCAACATGTAACTATGACGTTATCAGTAGTCTATATATAAAACTAAAAGAAAAGAAGAGCTTAATTGGTGTATATGTTTTCTATGATAGATTGTTACTGTACCAATTTCCAAAATGCAAACCATGTCTGACCATGGCTACTAACTTAAAAACCCAAACAACAAAAAAAGGAACAATGATTCCCCAAGGCTTAGTACCATCTTAAAGCCCACTTTTCAGAACAAGTTATGTCACCCATGTATAGATTTATGGTGTTCAATTAGGAAACTTCATATCATTGATAATTCATAACTGATAAAACTATTTAATCCTACATAATTGGCTTGACTAGTAGTGTTTTCACAAATTGGTACTGGGCTGCTACTGACACTGCTTTTGCATGTGATTTCTTATATAATGCAAGATCTTGCAGCAAATCTCATGTCCTCAACTAGTTGCAGGAAACAAAATTATACATGATTAATAACATTAGATTGGCAACCTTGACTGAAATACAGAAAATACCAGAACCAAATTAATATAAATAGGTCGTTATCAAAAGCATTTGTAAACAAATTTCCCTTGTTGTATTCAGTCCAACAGCTATGGCCTGTGAAAAGAAAGTGATCAGATATATAGACAGGGGACTGGCGAAGGGGAAAATAAAAGAAAAGAAGATAACACTTATGGAGTAACACCTCTGGTTGTGCATGATCATCTATAAATTTGTTCACCATTTGTTTGAAAAGTGGTTCAACAACATTAGGACAAACCTGCTCATAAGCAAATGCTCAAATTAAATTGAGTCGACTGTCAAACTAGTAATTTGAATAATGCTTCATTTCCAATAGAAGTGGGACTTCAGTTAATGGAGGGACAGGAAAAAAAATGAACTTCTACTGAGGTCCAATCAAATATAGGAGTAGCTAACTGACCATATCATGATTCATGACAGGCCCGGACTGCTGCAGCGAGTAATTCATGCAGTGACAACATTTTGATTATCAAGAGAAAAAGACATTCATTGAATAGGTCAGATAACATACTGTAATGTAGTTGATAAAATAAGGATAGAAATTCAACAGAACAAGCGATGAAGCCCAATAGTTCGAGCAACTACTTTCAACATTATCATCTTGACCTTTAGTAAAACAAATGAGAAATGCACTATCCGGTGTCAATTTTACAACAAACAACATAACTGTATAGAAAGAAAAGAAACACAGAATTGTTATATAACAAAGTGGTTTGTAATTGAATCTCTTCTTTCCAGGTACTGTTGAAATATGATGGTGTTCCAATAATGTTGAGCAATAACTTTCTCTACAAATCAAGCATGTCAAAGTACCTTTTGAATTCTACAAATGTAAAACATCAATAGTTAAATCCCAAAACCCTAGCAACTAAATCAGCACAAACCAGCTCCAATCAAATCAGCCGCAATCACATTCAGAGAGAGAGAGAGAGAGCGATGAACATCAGCAAACACAGTGCAATAGATAGCCATAACAACAGAGAGATGAACCTGCAATTAGCCGCAATGGAGGCAAGGCCATCGGTACTGAATCCCTCACAGGACGAAAGCACAAGGAGCTTGAAATTCTTGAAAGGCTTGGCAATCAGCTCCAAGCTCCCGTCAGAGATCATGATTAAAACCGGAACGGTTGTTGGCTTCGATCATGTACATCGCAGCAACAGAACTCCCCCTGCGGCACGAATCCACGTGGGCAGAGCGGGTCGGGTTGCCGATCTCCTCGATGAAGCCACTGCCGCAGTCTAGACACACCATCAGTGAGTCGCCGGAGCTGGTGAAAACCATAACGAAACCAAAAACAAAAAAGCCACAGGAGGTCATTGGACCAAGCACAATCGGAAGCTGGCGCCGACAACGGTGGTTAATCAATTTGGCTGGAGGAGACGTAGTCGTCGATGAACATAAGCTGCAGCACCTTCGATCTGAACCAATTGAAATCTGAATCAAATCGGAGAGAGAAACTCCGATCAAAATCGAATCAAGCTTTTAGGTTTTGGAATTTCTGATAAAAGAGAGAGAAAATTTGAGCTTTGGGATTTTGAATATAAAGTTATAAACGTGGATTGCTTTCAGGGCCAGAATCGGAATCAAAAAATTGAAAAACTGACATTTTTTAACATCATCTTATTATTCATAAGGACTAAATTAATATTACTAACAATTCATTATGGACCTTTTTATCAAGTGGAAAACTAAGTGACTTTTTTATCATTTCACACTCTAATGTGACATTTTCCATCATTTCCCTTTTTTTTTTCTTCTTCTTTTATTGGTGTATTGGATAGAGCTGTGGTTCAACTTATGGCTTATATAAAAATAATTATAGATGAGAGAAAAACATTCGTTGAATCATAAGTAACGAGAAGCATTGAAGCTTATGTATCATTTGAAGTCATGTCAAAGACGTCGAAACCTAAGAATTTGAGTCACTAAAACTTAAGTTTCAATTTTGAGGCTCCGTTCCAAAACCTAAAAGCTAAACTCTATATCTACACTCTAATAATGGCATACCATCGGATAGGTGACGGTTCTTCCAATTGTTAATTTCTCGGTGATGTTGTTATTCACTGAGACGCTGTCAGGTTTTAGATACAAACATGAGGAGAGCTATACTTTTTGGGAGCTTGCATTTCGTGGAACATGCATGGTCCTGACAGGTGATTTCATTCAAATGGACATGCGGCTTATGGCTTCCACTTGAGGACTACATATCAAGAAGAGGACTATCTTTTGCTCCAGGGTTCGCTTTGGTCGTGTTATTTGCGGCTTGTGAACTTTGTTACGGTTAGTAAGTGATATTTTTCTTCGGTTTAGAGTTTTGTCAAATTGAGTTTTATCTTAACAAAGTTTTAAATGAGTGGCAGCGTTAGTAGTGAATGCGTTTTTGTTTTTTGACTTTCATATTAGATTTTTCAATTTGTCATAACAATTCGGTACATTATTGTATCTCATGTGAATAAATTTTCACATTCATTTCTCAAAAAAAAAAAAAAATTGTAGGATGAAATGTTTAAAACATTACTAATGATGACATGTGGCCGAAGCATATTATTGGAGGGCAAATTCACAGAAAGAGACAAAAAAGCTGCACGCTTGCACGGTAAAAGCATGCAATAACCATGAATCCGTACAGTAAAATTAGATGAAAAAGGTAAAAAGTGAAATTACTGAACAAGTGTAAGTACAAAGCTGACATCCAAAAGTGACTGCGCACCGCGGGACCTTCCAAAGTCTTCATCGCAAAAGACCCAGAGAGAGACCCATTTTTCCAATTCGATCCCAACGCCCAGTGCAGACGACGCCGTTTTCTCCCCAGGTATGCAGACCCCAATTTCATCCCATCCCTTTTAACCTAAATTTCAATGGGGCTGAGGAGTTTGCCAGTAGATAATAGTAATCAAGTTTCTTTCTTTATATGAATCAATGGATTAAAGACTCAATCTTTTTCATAATGCTAGAGGAAAATTACGCTGCTTTGCTTTTTGGGCGGTTAGATTCTTGGGTTTTGTGTTAAAATTGGAGTTTATATGCGTTAAAGAAATAGACAAGTGATGGAGGAATTAGGGTTTGAATTGGGGTTGTTGTTGTTGTTGTTTGTGGGAGTAGACAATGCAGAATCAGGAAGGGCTTCAAGTGCAAGTGGATGGGGAAGTGGAGTCTGGGCCGGCCCCCTCGGTTGCAACACCTGACTTTGATGAGTGGGCAAGCTTTGGGGACCAGGATATCATGCAGCAGCACTCTGCCATTCGCGCCGAGGAGGCCGAGAAAATTCCCTTCCTGGGGGACAAGGCAACACTCTTAACTCTAGATTCAGCCACTGACTTTTTTCAAATTCTTGCATCACGCAATGAAGTTTGTGATTGAATGAACAGGAACCACTCACCTCCCTGGCAGCTGAGTATCAATCAGGCAGCGCTATTTTGTTGGAGAAAATAAAGGTTATCTTTGTGCTCTGTGTGTGTTCTCTAGTGTTTGTTTCATTGATTTTAATATGAGATGATTCTTAAGGAACAAAATTTTAATGCCCATGCAGGTTCTTGGAGAACAATATGCTGCCATTAGGAGAACCCGGGGCGACGGCAACTGCTTCTTCCGAAGCTTTATGTTTTCATACCTGGTATGCTGTTGTATATACTCTTTGGAACAATTGTGGTTTTTGCATAATGGGAAGTCTGCCTTTTAAGCTTCCTGTTGGATGCAAGTACCTATTCTAGCTGCTAAAACAAGTTTGGGACCTCTATACGTAGGAGCATATTTTGGAATCACAAGATGTAAGTGAAGTTGATCGTATCAAGGCTAATGTTGAACAATGTAGAAAAACACTTCAGAGCTTGGGTTATGCAGACTTTACCTTTGAGGACTTCTTTTCGGTAATTATCTTCACTCATACACTCTAAATACTTGGTACCTTTATTTCAATTGTTAATCTTTTAGATGCAATTCTGGTGTTGAGTAAAGCCACTGACTCTCCATGCTAGTCAGCTTTCATATGAGCACAGGTTGACAGTAGATGAAATATGTTTCCTATGTGAACATCATATTGATAGATCTGCATCATGTATTTCTGGCATATGAACTGCAAAGCACATTTTTCTTTTTCTTCATCCATTTTCCATAGCTGTTTCAGACCAAATACTGTTGATATATGCTAAGACATTATGTGAGTATGTCATTGCTGATTAATACATTAAGTGAGGGAAAAAAAAAATAGTTCATAGGATCATGGTTGTCATTCGATGTTCGCTTGCATCGACTAAAAACTACTAAAGCAATGCATGCACTGAGGTAAATGGAACCTGTCTTACCTAGAGTTGGTGGTCGTTTTATAAATACGTCAGACGATACAACCATGGGTCTAGGGAAAGCTATATATGGACATATTAAAGCTGTGGTTCACATACAGAAAGTATTTGTTCCCCATAACGTTTTTCCCTGCTTAAATAAGAGTTTTGAATATTTAATCCCTTTTATTTTATATGAAGACAAGGTCATATGAATCTTTTTTCCATGTGGAAAATGTTTCAGCTATTTCTTGAGCAACTGGATAGTGTTCTTCAAGGAAATGAAGAATCCATTAGGTACTGATGGTTCCTTTACCTTTTCTTTTTATTGACAGTTCAAAATTGAAATTATATCCTACTTTTGAGTTGTATGCCTAACTACAGTGAACATGATTTTATTATTTTTCACAGTCATGATGAGCTCATACTTCGGAGCCGTGATCAGTCAGTATCCGACTATGGTGAGTGACTTTAATTGACATAAAGTTCTTCATGTGCTGTTTTTCTTCCCTCTGTTACTTGACACATTAGGTTTTGTTAGTTGTGATGTTTTTCAGATTTGTTACCTCTGGTGAAATAAGGAAGCGCTCAGAGTTTTTTGAACCTTTTATATTGGGATTAACCAATGCAACCGTAGAGCAGGTAGGTTCAATAAAGCCTACTCAGGAACCTTTATTGCATGATTTAGTAGCTGCAAGTTAGACCGACTAGTTTGAAATATTGAAAGATTTTAAAAACTACTCAGGAACCCTTTATTTGAAATATTGTGCAAAATAGCTTCATAATTAAGATGATTGGCTCACATTCAGTGTCATCTTACTCTTATCTTTTCAATAAAGTGATGGATCTTCAGTCCATGTGCGTTTTGCTATTTTTGTTTTTCTCTGAATTAAATCCTGTGTGGCTGCAAGTCATTTCTTCAGAGCTGTGGATCTGAGAAGCAATTATCTCTCTGACTCTCTCCCATGGTTTGTCTTAATATAGTTTTGCAAGTCATCAGTGGAACCAATGGGTGAAGAAAGTGACCACGTGCACATCACTGCCCTGTCAGATGCACTGGGTGTGCCAATCCGTGTTGTGTACCTTGACCGCAGCTCATGTGATACTGGTGGTGTTAGCGTGAATCATCACGATTTCGTTCCTGCTGGCAATGATCTGCCAAATGCAAGCGATAGCTCTGAGAAAGTTAGTCCTTTTATTACCTTGCTATATCGCCCAGGTCACTACGATATTCTCTACCCGAAGTGATGCTCTCACCTGTTCCTGTAAGTTGGTTGCTCTGACACGTTCTTGTGCCATTAATTTCTATGCTATAGGTTCCCAAACCTGGCATTGTTATAGCTTACCTACCAGGATGCCAACTGCTTTAGTGTTCATTAATGTTTGCTTTCCTTTTCTGTTGACTGTTTCTTGCCAATCACATTACACTATGCCATCATGTTGTAAAGGGTTGCCTTTATAATGATGTTGTCAAACATGAAATCGTTTTCTCAGAATATGTTAAAAAAAGATCGAATGTGAATGATGGCAGCACCCTCCACTTGTGATTGGTGATAGGCTCGCAATCGTTTTCTTAAGTGTTATGATATGTCAATATATGTTTATATGATGTTCATTAGAGATTTTGTTTATGTATTACTTGCAGGCAATTGTGAATGTCTGGGTTGGTGATTGAGACGATGAAGGCCAAAGCTCTCTTTCATTTGGAGGATGCAACTCTGTTCTGAAGTGTTCAAAGTATTTGTAATCTGTTGTGTGTAGCCCTAGCACAATATTGCCTGAAAAAAAAAAAACAGAACGGTTAGAACTATCAATTCAGGAATGCTTCAAGTGTAAATGAGCAGGTCATCGTCCATAAGAAATTGCAATTTGAAATGAACTATTTCTTCTGTAATGGATGTGCTTGAATGTCGACTTTATGTCCTCATCTTTTCAAGGGAATTCAAGGCCTTACATTTGGTACATTCTGATGGTATTTTGCAGAATTTTTTTCCTCTCTTTTTCCTTTTTGGTGGATGCATTGCCTGTTAGAATATGCTCACATACAAAATGCAGCAAAAAGAAAATCCATTAACCGAACTCTGGAGCAGGAAACAATAAGCTGCAACATCCATGCTATCTTCAATTATATTGGAGACTCTGGATAGAATATTTGCAGTAGATTACATATCAAAGAAGAGAAACAAGTTTTACTAGTATCTGTAACTAAACATTTCTTGAGACTGCGCGCGAAGAAAGTTGCATTAAAGTAATATTTCGCCTACAGAGCGATTAGAGTTTTCAGTGGAGACCAAGAAATTGCCTAGTATTGGGTTTGAGTCAATGACCTTAAATGGGCTTTGTGTTTATATTGTTTGCATTGTTGGTCCATTTGCTTCATCCACCCTGCAAAATCTGCAACAAGTCTTCATTATACAATCTGTCTTAAATCTGATAAGTTGGTGATCTCCATTAATAACCCTTTCCTACCTCAACCCCAATTGCTCTACACCCTGTATATAATGATAGAACAAGCTAACCTAGCCACATTCACATTTCTTCTTCGCTCTTTATCATAAACTTCTTCAGTTCTTCTTGTCACTCTCTCTCTCTGACATTGAGGGATGGCCTGTTTGGTTGGGGTTCTCAATGATGGGATTCCATCTCCTCCAGTCAGGTCAGGACTCGAAATCCTTGATTCTATTGCTATAAAATGCCACTACTGTATGTTTACCAAACCTTAATGTCGTGTTTAGATATGAATGCGTTTTATCTTTCTCATTTTTTAGTGGTTTTTGTTTCAGGTTATGTATCCTGAACTATCAACTAGGACGAGTGCAAGACAATCAGATTTTGAACAGCCATTTTTGGAGAGACTTTCCTTGAGAAGTTTGCAAGGATATGCTCGACTTTCCGAGCCTTCCTTTTGAGTGTATCAACCTGCCTCTTTTGGCCATGCTCCTCCTTTAGCTGCTTCAGTCGGTTCTATAATTCTCTGCATCATCTGCAGTGAAGTAGAACCTTACCCCTCCACCGAAATCAGCAAAACTCAAGCTGAAAAGACTGACGAAGATCAAGATCGACAACTAGTGTTGGAGACACCCGGTTCATTTGGACATGATAATAATTCCATGAATGCCTAAGCTCTAGAAGAGTTCTTAATAGCTACTGGTGTGCCATATGTAGTCTTAGCTTTCGAGGTAATGTTTATATGCAAAAGTTGCCTCTTCAATTTTCTGCATTAGCTTTCTATCTTCTCTAACCACAAAATGCAAAGAAGGTAAGCATTCACAAGAAATATAATAAGCACCTCTCATAATTATAAATCCAAAAAATATTTATTAATAACCAATATACATCTGATACAAGTTACAATGACATTTCAAAAATTTTCACTCTTACACCTTAATAGTTACAGATGGGTTCCAAGCCCCAGGAACTAAATTTAAATTACAGATAACCACCCGAAAAAAAAAATTTGCAGGGTTGGGGGAAAAAAGATAGAGCAGTTGTGGGCCTCGTCATCAATCCACAACAGACAATCTCTTCTCTGCACAGTAACTCCTATACATAGATATTTCTTGTTTCCTCTTAAAAAGTAATACTCTTAACTCTTAAGTCCATCCAAAATTTTTGAAGCTCTTCAGATGCTCCTATACTTCTTTTCTCGTTTTTTTTGTTTTTATCCTAAACTGCTTCGGAATTAAACACAAAAATAGTAAAGAAAATTGCTTAGTATTGGCTAAGCAGTCCTCTAAATTTAAGCAGGCTGGTAAGAAACTCGGATAGATACTTTCATTGGCCCCTCTTTAGCCACCCATGCATATTTCGCCATGATTCAGGGTGGAAGCAAATTAGATTTTCAGTCCTATAAGGTTAGTAACCCCAAAAAAAAAAAGCGGGTTTCTTAGTCCGAGTCCTTAGAACCTGCAGATGATCCTCCATTACAAGAATGTTCCCCATCTCCTGAGTTCGGTGGGCTCCCTCCATGGCTCTCCTCCTGGGTGGTTGTTCGAGACTTTCCAGTTCTCGTACGAACATTAACACCCATCGGGAAAGGCACCTGTAGACCAACAAAGCTCAGCATGCAATCTTTATTCAACGGCAATAACTGTTATTCTGTTTCTGTTGTTATTATTATTTCCAAACATATGTAAACTTGAAGTTGCACCATTTGCTGTAATTTGAATCTAAAGTGCATGTTCTGTCACAGTTCTCATACCTGATCACCTGCATTGGGGCCATCAGTATTGAAGAGAATGGGACGGCATCGCTTATCCTCATTCATCAGGCTTGAGTTCTGGAAATGTGCAATCAGAGCAGCTTTGCCTTGAATTCGAGCATAAGCAATTGATGCCACCTTCTCACTATTAAACTTCTCCCATTTCTTCCCATTGAATGACTGCAAAAATTGGACATTTCTTTTAGCTTTGACTTCCAGACCTCATTTAAAATCTTTAAGGCTTACACAAAACAAACCTGATAAAATGGAGCAATCTGTCTCGGATCAGTCATATTGATGAATGCATACCCCACATTGCATTTGTTCTGCAATACATATGAAGACCTTGTTTCATCATACAGCTATATATTTAAATTGAATTCTAAAAGCAGGTTCAATTCTTTACAATGTCAAAGGAAATAACCCAAACAGGGAAGGTACTTGCCTTAAAATCAATTGGCAGATAAATGAAATCATATGTTCCACGATGGCGCTCATCGATTGCAGCCAAAAGCATCTTTGAGGTATACCTGTTGAGAAAAGCACATTGATCCAGGACTTAGTATTCCGAGAAGAGAAATAAGAGGACCTCTCAGCACATATATATAATTATTCTATTTTCTACTCATTTGATTGGCGAATGTAGGCATTGTGTAAGAAAATAAGCTACATTTCAACTGACAGATGCACCTATCCTTTTCTGGAAGATATCAGGCATGTCTAGATTTTAGAGTTCTGAAGGTTTTGTATGTCTCCTAAATTGTATCAAGCTAATATTAATTAACTTTCTTTTTTTTTTGGTTACAGCTAATATTAATTAACTTTAACTACTGAAAATTTAGTGACATAATATAAAATGCAACTTCTTCAAGCTCCAAGAATGGAAGTGCAGTCACTTACTTGTTCGGAATATTCTTTATCATAAGTGTTGTTCTGTTGTCATCCCCTCGCATAATGCGGTCAATATCAAGTTCATACTGTTTCTTGTTGTCAACCTGATTAGAGCTGCCTTCATTTCTACGACTTCTCGGACGTTCAGTAGGTTGATCAAATGAATTCATAACAGGAACCATCTGACTTCTTCCAGGATACATCATGCACCTCTGATGATGGGCCTGGAGTCCTGCATTTTTGTGGGGAATTGGCAGTTCCATGCCATTTCCATTAACATGAGGAAACATGTTATGAGAAACAAATTCCAACGAATGAGGTGAGTTATTTGGCATTCTCATATTCCCAAGAGAGCCTGGATGAAATCCAGATGACTCGGGGGATTCCCCTGCATATGCTTGTCTCCGGTCCCACATTGGGTTAGCCCCTGGTGCTGAACCCACATGATGTTTATTTATGGGCATTGCTGGGTTTAACATATGAGATGGTGCTCTAGGAAGTCCATGCATCCGCTGTGGGGGATGGGCTGCCGAAATTCCATTAACAAATGATGGTGAGTTTGGCCACATCATTCCTGGAGCCTGAGACTGAAAGGAATTGTTCCATGCATAATGATGTCCAGGAATAGGGCAGTTCACGTTACCCATAGATCCAAAAGCTGAAGATGGCAAAAACAGATAATCAATATAAGAAAAAAAAAAGATCAAGCTGAAGCAAAACAAAGAACTGTACACTTTTGTTATTCTTTGTACTAACCACTATCATTAAGTTCACGTGAGTGCCCACTTGAGACTCCGGTAAAGTGCCTGTTGTCTGGTGGTCTGACATTGATACTTGCAGATACACTGCCTGTTGAATTGCAGTTGATGCCATTAGTTAAACCATTATGATACTCTGGAAGTGAATGAGGATGAAAAGCTGGTGAGCCGTGGATGTCAAATTTCAGCGGGCTTGCTGAATGAATGGACTCAGTATGGCCAGACTGACTGACTGCTGATTCAACTCTCATCATAGAAGATAGGCTGTTGGGTACACTAGATGAGATCCCATGAAACATGTTCTCAAAAGATGGAGCTGCAGAGTGTACAGTCATAATAGCTCCATTATCTGTGCCAGAGGATGTAATTGCACCTGTTAGCAACTCTATGAGACAAAATAATGAAAGGAAGAAAATGTGTGCTTTATACTAGATTCAATGAGCTTGAGGTTTTTAAGGCAAATACTTTACCAGAGAAACCAGTAACAGAGTTACTAGGAGGACTACTCTGCTGAAAATAAAGGCCACAATCATCCTGCTCTAACTCTTGAGGTAACTGTAGCCCCGAGCTGCAGTGAAAAAAGAAATACAAGGAAGGAAAATTAGTAATATATCAAAAGCAGCATTTAACCTAAAGCTCA
The DNA here is from genome assembly GCF_958449725.1 of Rosa rugosa. Taxonomy (NCBI): domain Eukaryota; kingdom Viridiplantae; phylum Streptophyta; class Magnoliopsida; order Rosales; family Rosaceae; genus Rosa; species Rosa rugosa. Next base: position 12,085,609 of record NC_084824.1, on the reverse strand, counting down.
GTTGAGCACATAATACTCAGCACTGCTATCTAGACTAATGAACTTTTCACCAAAAAAATAAAAAGTGTATAAAGTGTAATGGGTTTTGTGCCTCAAATAATTTGATTGCCAATCCAGGGAAAACCTAAAAGAAACATTGGAATATAATGTACAAGCAAAGAACACCAAGTCATTTTTCCAGGAGACCAGGACAATACCTCCTTTTTGCACCTCCAGGACGACTTGGCTCAAGCTTAATCCTCTTCCCGGCTATATCACTCCTGTTCATGGCATTAAGAGCAGATTCTGCAGCTCTAACATCATAAAATTCGATAAACTTGTGATGACTTCTATTTGGTGTTTCACGGATCTGCAAACCAGGATCAAGAATGAAAATATATCAGAGCCTATGCTTCTGACATGCACTATTATAAGAATTGGCAAACAAGCTCACCTCTTTGATTTCCCCATAGACACCAAAAAGCTCACGAAGTTCATCATTAGAAACAGAAGAATCAAGGTTAAATACCACAAGAGTGCCCTGATTAACATCTTTCTCAGAAGGATTGTCCTGACAAGAGATAGTCCATGCACAATCAGTCATGATAAAATGACATTCTGAAAACAACCATCGTGACTACAGTAACAGAACAATACTGTACTATCCGGAGGGTAAACATCACGGGAAACTCACCTTTGGAATCGAGTAATGAATGTCAAGCTTCCGGCGCCTCAATGGTTTGTTCTGGAGTGCTTTCATCGCATTCCGGGCTGCTCTAATATCATAATATGATATCATAACAAACCCACGGTGTTTGCAGGCTGTATAAAGAGTCCGAATGTCTCCGTATTGCTGAGTCAAGTTACAAGAATGTCAATGATGGATGGTCATAAACATATAATTGAAATGAATCTAAACCAAAAATTAAAACACCTAAAATACAAGAGAAAACACACACCTCAAACAGGGTTCTCAACTCAGAGTCTTCAATGTTACTATTTATATTTCTCACAAACAATGTCCTAGAAGGGTGTTCACCATTAGGGTGTTCTCCAGCTACTGAACCACTGCATTGCAGACCATTCGAAACTCCTCCAGGACAATCAGAATTGTTTAGTCCAGCTGACAAACCATCGTCTCCCAAATCCATCCCTCCACTACTGCTAAAAAAATCCAACTCCTCAATATCATCCCCAGCAGTGAGTGGAACATTATACTCGAGCCCATCGGTAACTCCAGAAAGCAACTCATCGTCATCAGGGAGAAGGTTTCCGATGGTTTGGGCCTCCATTTCTTCAAGGGACTCAAAAATTTCCTCTTCCTCATAGTTTGAGGCAACACTATCAACAGAATGTCCATATTGTGCATTGTTTGACGATAGTCTCACTGCAGAAAGTTGTTCATTTTCAAATGAAATAACAGGGGAAATAAGCAATCAACTGAACCTAGTATAGAACTGCAGCCTAGAACATAGTGTTCTAGAACATGTGTTCTTTAAGAACTGAATGTCACTTCTCTCAAAGGTCAAGCATATTTACAAATAAGGGATGAGGGAATTCAGAAGACTTACACTTCCTACTAAACAACTCAGATAATGAACTCGAGAAAAGGCTACTCTCATACTGCGTTCCCATCATATTGACTTTGCCACCTTCCGCATAGTAAGATGCTGTCTCAACATTTACATTAGATATTACTCCCGAGTCAAGGCTCACGGCTCTCGATAAATTCAACGAATGACTTAAGGCTCTCTCTGCCCCAACTGCTTGTCTATTGAAGCTGGGTTTCACCTTTTGTTCTGGCATTAAGAAAAAATCAGGGTGATCCAGAGATTTCACCGTCTGACACTTCTCAAGAGATGATGATGCAAGTGACTTCTCACCGGCTGTTTCACAACATTAGAATCAACAGTTACTCCTTAATACAAACAATATTAACTACCATGATAAAAAGGCATAACTTATTCAGTTAACTTTCTATAATTTTTTGTACCAGATGAAATCTATACCAACAAAACTTACGACTATGTACTAACATATCCACTATTACAACATCTTCATTACTTTAGGTGGAACTTAGAATTGAGCGGTCATGCCTATGCTTGACAGCCTGCTTTAATTTCTATAATTTATACAGATACTATACTCATGGCAGTAGACGTCTACAGATAAGGCAAACGGTTGACATGAAATTAATATTATGCACAGCAGGAATCCCAGTTGGAATTTCCTTAACATCTCAGATCCATAACTCATTAACCCATTAGAAATTGTTATTACAATAATCCTCTCATTAATTTCACCATTCCTTATCTATCATAATATGAATAAGCATCAGGTTGTTCGTCATCATTCTTATTGCCTACCCAAGATTTCAATCTTTTCTTGATGACGATTACAAACCAACCACAACACTTGAATCCCTATCAACTTGGTATATCAACATCTTTTTTTAGGAAGGTAAGTTTGACTTCTAAAAAGTCAAGATAGATCTAGTTTACTACAGGTGGTGGTAAAGAATTAATGTTCGGCTATGGCCTAGACTTCTTAACCAAGACACCTTTACTGTAAGAAGTTAGAAATTATTAGCACTTCTCAAGCTTCTTGCCCGTGTCTGCTGAGAAACGACTCTGTTTTATTTTTGCTAGTGTTTGCTGCCTATTTTAAACTGACTTGGTACAACTTTGATATGTTAAGTGATACCTAGCCTGCTAAAAAATTATCCAAACGTATGCTACAGAACAAACTCGAAATAAAGCCTATATTAATTATTTACTGTAGTGTAGAGCCAATTCAAGTTTATGGTGATAGAAAGATAATGGTTTGGCTGCATACGAAATAGAAAGAGCAGACAACAACTGTTCAGTTGGTTTCGCACTCTCTCAAAGAGGTGGATTAATTGCAATGAAATCTTAGTTCAATAGTATTCTTCGAGTTAGTCATTAATTACTTATAAAGCAATGGTTTAACAACAAGTCGATAAAGTATTAAAAAGTAACACTGGAAAGGCATGCTATTTACTGACAAGACAAAAACGGTAAGACCAGTTAAAGATTAACGGTACTGACCGTGTTTATCTGGCATGTTATCTGACTTCCAAAACCCAACCTGCCTCTGCCAAAGTTTTCAAAACATGGAGTAAATACAACTAGAACTATAAATACAAAATGAATGAGGGAACTAAAATTCCCAATGATGTATGCACTGCAATAGCATCAGCCTTCCTAATAGAAACATATATTCATTAAACTGCAGTTGAGAGCTGAAGGATGCAAATGTATTGATACCTCGTTTGGGAAATCTTCGGAGAAGAACGAAGAAGATGACAGGCCCTTAATGTCCATTACTTCAGATGGCATGACGAAACTTTGACTGCAGAATAATACCAAAAAAAAAAAAAAAAAGCTCAATCTCAGTGGCAGCTTCCAAACCTCTGTAGACTATTTAAATTCGTGCTTCCAGCATTAAACAGAAAAATGCACGCCAAAATTACTAATTAAATGCTTAAGAAAATTATATTAGCTAGAATTAGAGGGGGAAAATTCTACAATAGAACGAGCTTAAGATCTCGAAATTAAGCAACTCAATTATGATGGATTTGAAGAAATTAAGGAACATAAAAATGCTAGCAATGCATAAACAATCACAGAATTGGCAAATCTGAGAACAATTCCGACGAAGATCAGCAAGATCACGAGAAAATTAACAAACAAAAAACCAGAAATAAAATGAGAACTACGTACTTCGGAGCAACAATTCCGGCAATTCCAGCTTACCTTACGAACTTGCAGGTGCGAAATCACCGTCCGAGCTCCGGCAATTGACCGATCAGAGAGGAGGCGAAAACACAGACGTGGAAATCGCAGTTATTGCGGAAGAGACGAACAACAACCACCACTAGAGAGAGAGAGAGAGAGAGGAGGAGATGGGGAAACTCAAGAGAGGAGGAGGAGGAATTTAAATCAAAACCAATAGGAAGAAGAAGAGATATAAAAAAAAAAAATGGAATAAATTACGGCAGAAGGCAAGGGGATTGGATTGGAGAAAGGATCATGTAGGCATCTGTGCCGTGCAAGATCCTCTTAAGCCTTCTTTGATGCCCCTTTCTTCCCTGCATTGCACGTTAACCATAATTTTCTTCTCTTTTATGCCTTCATTTCCTTCCTTCCTTTTTTTTGGATTTTTAAATTTCTCCTCCCACAAGTTTCACGTTTGTTTCTCTCTGCATCCCTCTTTCTCCTTCGGGTTTTCCGGCGTCGGAATCTATGAAATTCTCCGGCGAGATGCCTGAGGCCTCCTCGCCAGAGAGAAAGAGAAAGAGGGAGAGAGAGAAAAAGGAGTATGGACTATGGAGAGAGAAAGATAGAGAGAGAGAGAGATTGGTGCTCTTTCTTTTTTGGATTTCTGGACAAACGGAGAGAAACAACTAAAACAGACAGACTCCTACAAAAATGGGAGAGAGAGAGAGAGATGGCCGTTAAAACTGCTTTAACGCCGTTACACTCCCCAAATCCGGTTTCTGTGGTCTCAGCCTTTGCTGGGTTTTGGTTACTCTGTCTCTCTGGCCGAGCTGGCAACGGAGCCGGTCATAAAAATGACGAGAATGCCCTTCCGTGAAAGTGGTTAAGAAAAAAACCTCTGAAACGGTAAAGGGGCCAAGGTGGGGTTTCTGATTCGGTACTTTTTGGGGAAAACAGAAACTGCGTGTTGGGATGCGTGCACTGTTCAAATTGGTACTTTCATCTGGGGAATATAATCTGGTGCTGCCAGGAACACGGTGTGATTTTTTTTTTTTTTTTTTTTTGTGGATGAGGATTGGGATTTTGGATATTTATGTGCCACGCGTTGATATTTGATTGGCTGAGATAATCATAAATGGCAGTTGATTGGACATCCTAGACAAACCCGAAAATGATAGGGGTACGAATTGGTGACGTAATGGGAAACGTGGACCCACCTTTTCGAGGACGTGTGTCCGATTATCCGATCCCCCTATCATTCACGGCCTGTAGAATTACTATAGCGCCCATCTTCGTCTTGCGAAAGAAAAAAATAAATTGCGACTAGGCTCATAGGCGGAATTTATTTTATTAATTTTTTGATCAATTATAATACACCGAGTCACCGACAATAAAGTGGAATTTACAAATTATATCCCATCCATGAACAAGAAATGAGCAAGAAAGATTTCGTTTGGATAGGGTACATCGATCTCCATTAAATAAACTCATGTAGATTTTTTACTTTTAATTTTCAGAATTGTGTGATTCTGCTCATTAATAAAAGAGTTGTCATCTTTCATCAAAAATGTCGTTACGTCTAAATATACATCTTCGTGTTCTTAAATTAATATTTTTATTTCAGTATTTATGATACAAATAATTCTAAAATCTAAATTATTGAATACTGTATGAAACGAAAATTCTTCTATGCATCGGCAGTGCAAGTGACCTAATACCTATTAGGTAATCTCAACCATTGATAGTTATGGTTAACTTTTTTTCTTTTAATAACAAAAAATATTTATGTTGATATAAGTGCACGTTGGTGTTCTGAATGTCTTCCCATACTGAAATACTCGATCATGTTTCTCATAGGTAAACCAATTCCGAATTAAGTTTTAACTTGAAGTGATGGTAGCAATTAAATGTCTTAAATTGTTGTTGGAAAGCCAATTAAAGAATTTGACAATGAACTATGTATATCGAGAACAAAAACATACAAACGGAGTTTGTTCACATTTGGGATTGATGCTGGTATTATACAATTTTTTCCTCGAATTAATATTCAGATGTAGGGAGCACATTGGTCTCTTAATGCTTGATTAATAAAATATCATGCGTGCTTAGCTTGGTAAAAGACACGGGATCATACATTTAATCTTGAACCTTATACGTTAATCAAGTAACAGGGACTGAATCATAAGTTAGCTAATTAGGAAGCCTATTACAATAATTCCTCCCACTGACCTAGCTTTGCTAGGGTTTACTCGAAGGCTGCCGTTTTCGACAAAATCTCATCACTATGGATGGTGGTGTATCTGCGACTGGGTGGACGGGGCTCTGGTCCCTTTTTCCTGGTTGGCGTGAGGGTAGCGGCGGCGGGGTTCGTCGACGTTTTTCCCTATCTCTGGGCCTTTGGCTGTTCATTGCTTTGGCCGTCGTGGTTGTTGGGCGGGTGATGATTCCGGCATCGTCTCAGGTTCTTATTCCTCATGATAACAGTTTGGTGTCGGATTGCTTCATTCTTGGAAGCGATGGGGATAGGAATATTTCGTCTATGATGGACAAGGTTGATGGCGATCTCGACATCTATACAGACGAGGGTCGTCGCTCAATGGACGATGGTGGTGTTTGGTGGCCAAGGGGTCTATCAGTTTACTTCTCGGATCACTGTTTGTCTGGTTTTGGAGGCTTGTGTAAGAGTTTATGGGATGGTGGAGGTTCTTCCATTGGCAGGTACGGCGGTAGCGGTCAAGGTGGAGGCGGCAGCCGGGAGGTAACCTTGATGGAGTCTGCTAGGGTTTGTGCAACCTTGGATTGTTGGGCTCCATTTTGGTTATTGGGCTGGAACTGGACTGGGCTGCTTTGGTTATTGTCTCATAGTCAGGCTTCTGAGACTGCAGATGCCAATATCATTGAGGTGGTAGGGGTGCAAGTTGAGGAGGCTAGTCCTATTGTGGCCTCGGTTTCAGTTGAAGGGGGAGTGGGCGAGGACTCGCCTACTTCATTTGTTTCTATTTGATTTATTTTCAGGTCGCAAAGATCAGCTGCTTCGTTGAATTTTTTATGTTTGCTTCGGAGTTGCTAGATCTTTGTTAGAATAAAGGTGCTTAATTTTTAAAAGGTGGGTGTACTTGGGGTATGTTGGGTTCTTATTCTGCTTGTAGAATAGGTTTTTAGGGTACTCTGTAATACGGCTCTTTCTGACGGCCCCTTGGGGTGTGTCGTGTTGGTACTGCTTGCTGAAATACAATATCAGGATGACCTCTTTTTACCCAAAAAAAAGTAACAGGGACTGACTTTGATTAATTAATCATGCTTAAAACTGAAATTTACTTGGTTCAGGTTTATATGTGGTTTCTGATCCTTAGACCCATTAGTGTTTGAAGTTTTTTTTTTTGTTTTTTGTTTTTTGGTCAATGATAGTGTTTGAAGTTTTTGTTTTTTTGTTTTTATACAAGATAGTGTTTGAAGTTTGATGCAGGCGAGTTTACGACAACAATGGTTAGTTCTTGTGACTATCTTGTATTTGGGTGTAGCCTAAGTTTGTTTCATGTTTGTTGAATTTTTTTTATATCAACCTACCGTTTATTTTTATATCTTTTGTGAAATTGTTTATACTGAGCTTGATGCCTAAGTCTGATATTTTATTTGATTTAAACAAATAAAAAACAACAACAACAACAACAACCATGTTCTTGTGAACTAATAAAAATGGAACACTAATAGCATAAAAATCAATAGCTCAATCACGACAGCAAAAACTCATACAGTATTCCAAATATGGTCAATTAATTCATTCCTTTTTTTTTTTTTTTTTGAAGCTCATTCCTTACTTTCATGAAAATGCCATTGCAAGTTTACCCACGTTAATCAGGTGGATTTATTAGGAAACATTAGGGTGCCTTATTTGCAAGCAATCATAGTGAAGGAAGAAAATTGAGGGTTTTTTTTTTGTTTTTTTTTGTTTTTGAGGGCAATGGAGGACTGATCTATTGATATAAAATCATACAACCCCACTCGGTCAAGCTTGAGAGGTTCGAAGACCGCTCATATTACAAATCAATGCTCAGGTAGAAACGACTAAAATCCAAAATAGAAACTCTAAAAACTAAAATCCTAAAAGAACTGCAGAATCAAAAATACAGAATTTAAAAAAACTCTCTACCCCTACACTGCCCTAAAATGGTACCAATGTCCTGAATATCTTGACTCCTAAGACTCTCTTGGTGTGCGTCGCAACATTCAACACTTGACATTCTAGATTTCTAGGGACAGGCATAGCCGCATAGGACTAAGTGCAGGACGAACCACCCCAAGAAGGCCCAAACCCAACCCGAGAGTAAGAGAATAGGGGAATTGGGCTAACCTAGGCCCAATTCACTAGACTGCATCTTTTGCAGCCCATGAAGGCAGAGGCCAAAAGACCCACTGCCCAAACTGTAATAACCCGAAAATTAGTGTCAACTATAGAGTACTATATTATTAGTTATATTCAAAATGTCTTACTTTGTTATTAAGCTCAAGACTCTCATTCATATTATTTTTATGATGCATGTCATTTTAGTACTAATTATTGATATTTTCTTTTTACCTTAAGAAAGCACTAAAGTTCTTTACTTATCAATTAGGTAAATGTGTATCTATATATATATATATATATATATAATTGGCAAAGCTGCTTTATGTTTTCTTTCTTTTACTACTCTTTTAATTTTACTCTTCCTTTTAATCATTTAACCTAACTAGTGAATTAGCCACTTGCATTACAATATTAGTCACTCACTTATCTTAGTGCTTAATTCTAGCCTATATATATCATTATGATCTGATCATACTCAACTTGAAGATCAAATGCAAAATTTGATCAAAAACTCCCTTAGTTGAAGAGAAAACCCAACTAAAAGTTCCTCACACAAATCCTTCATCCTATTTCCCTTAAGAAGTTTCCTTTTGTGAAAGAAGTCCAAAGTTTGATCACAAGACCTTCTGAGTTCCTTAAGTAAGTACATGAATACATTTCTATATTCTTTTGTCTTTAAGATTTATCAAATTGCATAATCAATGATAAAATGGAAAAGGATCTGCTTTGTTGCAAACCTGTATTTTCGTATATAAAAAAGTCTGTTTTGTCAAAAATATTTACAGTATTAAATTCCTCATCAAAAGTTCTTCAATTTAGGCTTTTGAATCACTAAAAAAGGTTAAGAAATGAAGAAGTTATGGCTAATCAAAGTTTTCAACTTTTAAACTCGCTGGAAATCTCATACAGTTATCACAACTTCAAAAATTCATATCTCCCTCATTCCTTAATCATTTTCTACAAAATTTATATCAATTTGAAGCTTAGGACCTCTACTTGTGATCTGGAGAGTTTGAGAATTAATGGTAAAATACACAGAACGTAAAGACTTAAACACCAAAGGTCAGTAACAAAAATATCGGTTTCTGCACTGTTATGGTTCTTCACCATTTCTGGACTATATCCCTCTGATCTGGACTACATGACTTATTCCATTGAATTCCTTGTGAAAAACCCTTTGACATGGTGTACTCATTTGACTAATTCGGACTTGTGATGGACATCATAACACATTTTGAAGTTTGATGAACTTCAATGGATTTGGACATAAGAACTGAAATACTAACTATAATATAATTTTGTTAAATTCTGTATATTTACTTATTTAATGCTTATACTTTATTATTTTACTTTATTTCAGTTATTTACAAGCTTATTAATTGTGTATATTTACTCATTTAATGCTTGTGCTTTAATATTTTACTTGATTTCAATTATGTATAAGCTTATTTATTTTATTATGTTGTTTACTAGTGAATTTACTTATTTGTGTTATACAATTATGTTACATATGTTTTCATATGAAATTATTCCTAAGTATATGTCTCTATATATATGTGTGTGTACATATACATATATATTACGATCTATAATTCATAAAGATTGTATTTTGAGGATTTGATTATGTTTGAAAAATACAATTGTGAAGCCGGGTGATTAGTATTACCCCGTACTTAAGTGAATTACTGGTAAATGTGTTTTGGTGTTATGAGGAGTTAGCCTGGGCCCTAGTCCCTACAGATAGTGCACTATTATACTCATAGGAAGGAAGTAGCCGACCTTGGGTATACATACTTTGGGTATAGTACGTTGGACCCTAGTATGCTGCGGCTTACCCGTACTTTGGGTATAATACGTTGGACCCTAGTACGTGGATTTATGATTCGTTACCAGTTAATCCGAAAATTCACTAAGAAGAGAAGTGTACTTATATTATTTCAATCAAATATATGTCTGCGATATATTATTAATATGTTACGATGCTAAGTGAAAAAGAGAATTGAGCATGCATTTCTTTGAGGTTACTTCACGTATTAATGCTGCAATATATTGTTGGTTCAATAAGGAGATGTGACTATATGATTTATTATAAACCATTCACACGGATGAATATATTTGTATATATATGTGTGTGTGTATTGTGTGTATACATATACATATTTAAGAATTCGTATGAACATATAAATGGTTCCCGGTACATTTTTACTTGGTTATTCACTTTGATTTCCTATAAGACACATTAATATAAGAATGTATGTTGTGTACTTACTGGGCTTGTGTTGCTCATGATGCTACACCTTCTTGTTTTCAGGTAGCGATTAGACGCTTGGGGAAAATGGGGCGTTTCTCTAAATAAATGAATGTTTTATTTTCTACTGCTTTCTCAAAAGAAATAATGTAATATATTTTGTTCAGCTTTAGTATTGTAAAAATAATAATTTCAATTTCTAATAAAAGTATTATTCAGACTTATTTGCAAATTCTTTTACTTTAATCTATCCTTTGAGGAAGTTTTATTTGTAATAACCCACATCACAAATTCGGGTACCATATTTCAGTATAATATTGGTCTCGGGTTTGGGGTGTGACACAAACCCTACGTTCCCAACACCCTGCCGGCCGAATCTGGAACCTCCAAGAAGTCGTCCGCCATTGCCTCGTCAATCTGGTGGTCTTCCCAGGCAGGAGGCCATGGTAACCATCCCACCGTCCATCAAACCTTCTCGTTGCAATAGTCCGACCCTGCAAGCAAGAACCAAAAGCCTTATCCGGCAGCCCAAAAGCTAATCTCTAGCAGACGTCCCTGACTGTGCTCCTCCTCTAGACCCGAGAGCGTGCCGCCTACCTCCTTCTCGTCAATCCTGAAGCAGCCTCGGAACAAAACCGGTCGCGTTTACAAACCCAAAGCAAGATCTGAACCTTTGACTTTCTCTTCCGACCAAACAGCCTCCACTAACGCACGAAGGAGGTGAAGCCTCGTCCTTCTACCACTTGCAACATCGGAGCGCCTTGCTGCAGATGGGATCAAAGCGCCGCCGCACTGCTACGCGAAACCTAGAAGGTTTCGGTTCGCTCCGGAAAAACGGGAGCCTTGTATAATAGAGTATTTCTTTTTTGTTTGTTTTGATTGCAAGTGTTTGCTCCTAATATTCTTCAGTTTTGTGTTTACCAATCTCAAAGAAAAAAGAATTAGATATGACTGAAATGAGGTTTGTACCATGCAAAATCAAAAATTGCTCTAAATTTTCATTTTTAAGGGGAGCAGGCACTAAACTAATTCTTCAGAAATGAACTTTTCTTATAATAAATGTTCTCGTACAACAAAACCTTTATACCTCATATTTTTCAATTTTCATCTTATAGACACAATGGATATAGACACAATTTGAGAGCCCCGAACTGCAAATAGGTTGTTACGTTCAAAGGAATTACAAAGTGAAGTGTTGGTAGCCTATTCGGATGGGTGCATTTTAGCCATTTTTAATCATAAATAGATCAAACGACTCACGACAACGGGGTGTGTGTGTTTGGTGGGGTGGTAAGGCTTTGGTCTCATATATAAGAGGTCAGGAGTTCGAGCCCCATCAAGGGTGGGAATGGGGTGGGGTTTAAAAAAAAAAAAAAAAAAAAAAAAAAAACGACTCACGACAACAAAAATTAAATTAAAGACATGTTTAGTTGCAACACGTTAAAGATCTTAACAGGATCTCCAAAGCTAGAGCCATAGCCCAAAGCTAAAACAGATACAGACTCATAGGCTATGTTTGGGGGAGCTTTTCAGCTCCTGTGCTTATAAGCCCAGTTCAAAATGGCGTTTGGTAACTGAGCTTTCTGGCAGCTTTTTTCAGAAGCTGCTGTGGCTTCCTTAGATAAGCAGAAGCTGAAGAATGCAGCTTCCAGAAGCCAGAAGCCACCGAAATACTGTAGCGGTAGTTACTGTAGATTAATGAAACCTCCAAAATGCCGAAAATTGCCCTTCCAAGCTGAAACAATTTCAGCTCAACCATTTTCGTCACTGTTCCCCATCTCTCTCCCTCATCACACCCGCAGCATCACAGTTCCCCTGCTCCCCCATCTCTCTACCTCATCACAGTTCAACAAATCTATCAAGGGTACCCAGAAGTACAGAACCTCAATTTTACCTTATGGGGTAGAATTTGCAGATGAAACCTCGATGACGAAGAACACAATTGCCGGAGATAGCCTAGTCGACGCCGAGTTGATCAACTCCATCCTACAAGCTCGACCGGTAATGGAGTTCGACGTTTGCAACCCAGCAGGTTCGTGGCTTTCTACTCCAATTGTGGCCACCTTCCTCCTACTGATGCAACCAAGCCAAAATGAAGCCGGGAAGAGCTCGGAAAGCTGCCGGCGTCGAGGAACCGCGACGGAGGCAGAAGCAACCCAGAAACAAATTCATCAAAAGTTGATTAAATCGGAAAACTAATCATACTGGGGTGTTAAGCATGACGAGGAGGTGGGTTTCCATACCAAATTCAGCTTATTCGGTCGCCGGAAGTTGCAGTGGTGGCCGGAGAAAGTTCGGGGCTTCTCGTCGTCGATTCTCCGTCTCCGTTCAATGCATAGACGATCTAAGGATAGAGGGCTGCTGGCGACGGCGAGACGAAGACGATGGTGTATGAGCGCCGGCCGGAGGTGACCTGACGGTGGAACGCCAGCCGGGTCGCGGTGCGTCTCGGGCTAGAGAACTCTGGTTCTCTCCCTCTCTCGATCCTTCTGGTGTTCCCATTGATCAAGGCTCATATATATAGATTGGTGCAATTAACAATGGACGACCCTGATCAAATGGTGGAGGAAATGGATGGCCAGGATTGCTCTAATGAAATTTATACAAATATTAATCATTTACCAAATAATTAATGCAAAATAATCTCTAATGTCCAATTTGGTCATTCCACAAATAAAAAGTACAAGCCAGTTTAGTTTACCAAACACTTTGTCACTGCTTTTGCCACTGACAGCACTTCTAAAAAGCCAGTTTACCAAACACTCAGCAACTTTGCTTTTCAGCCACTTATTCTCAGAAATAAGCAGAAGCCAGCTTTTTCTCAAAGAACAGCCATACCAAACATAGCCATAGACTTACCGTACATTACTTAGGCACTCAGCCCCAAATCCTTTTCTTTTTTTTTGACTTTGTTAAGGGGAACCTAAAGGCTTCCTAGGCACAAGATAAACCCCTTCGGCGCATGTGAAATGCTCCAACTGTGCATTGCAGCACAGTGCCTGACCACTTTAACAGCTTCTGGGTTCGAACCTAGGTTGGGAAGCACACCCAACTAGACAATAACCACTAGGCTACTTGCAGTGGTTCTCAGCCCCAAATCCTGAGCAACCTACAAAGTTTGTGAGCATCTACTATGACTGTGACACTAATTAAGTTGCATGTTCATAGTTTTGCTGTCCACTGCTCCACATTTATTGATAGATCAACTGCAATGCAAGCCTTTTCTTTTAGCCCGGAAGAAGGACATGGACTATCACATTAGTTTTTTGAAACTCATTTTCCAGCCTCCTTCAGGACCTTAAATCACTTTTCATATGAAAAAAGTTGTCCTCTTCCTTTGGCCAAAATCAATTTGATGACCGTCTTGATGATTTAACCGACAGCTACATAACCATGCCGTCAAGATTAAATTTTTCAAACAAGTACTGAGGACTATTATTTGCAGAACACATACATTTTCTTTCATTTACGTGTTCGGAAACACAATTTATATTTATTAATTCGACGACAAAGAAAGGATGGGCACACACTAATTAATGATCCCATCAATCGAACCCTTAACTCAAGCCCTATGAAGAGGACCAAATTAGATCATAATAGTTTTTTTTTTTTTTTTTTTTTTTCTATTTTCTATAATTCATTAATAGTGCATGAAATAAAATAGTGTTGAATGCAGTCTATAAATGTATATATTATGCGTAGGATGCAGGCATGGTATCTTCATTCCTGCAGCAGTGATCGGTCTACTTGCGTCATTATTTATTCAATAATTTTTTTATTTTTTTAGGGATTTGATCTTAAAAAATATTGTTTTTGGTGAGTTTCTAAGTATTATTAAACACAAACCTTTCATTACATACTCCAGATCTTCTTTCAAAATTACAGTACGAGTGGTTTTATTTGCAGCTTCATTCTATGCACATACTGACATACATCTCCTTCCTTTACAACAAGAAAACCACTCAACTATTTGTATCGTTTTCAATGATCCTCATATTGAAAAACTGCATGACCACCTATATGCGGTCACCGACATATTGTAATATTTCAATGACTTCCCACTATTGGATTTTGACAATGTAATTGCAAATTAGCGAGGGCATGTATTGTTTTTTTTTTTTTTGAAAGGGGTTTAGTTCAATATAGAGATAGACTTAGTTTGATATATAGGTAGACTAGTTTGATAGAAATGTAAAGTAGTCCCAAATCAGTCTACCAATTAATGAATGAAATCAGTCTACCTCTGAATCAAAGTTGTCTACGTATGTATTAGTATATTAATATACAGTAGAAGAATCTATGATTGTAGGTGTTCCAAAATCCTAAAAAAGTGCAAGAAATGCATGCAAACTTTAGAGGCGCTACAAGAACTTCAACATTCACCAAAAATAAAAAATTAAAAAATAAAAAAAAAACTTTAGCAAAAGTATAAGTTTTGTCAAACATTTTCATTTTCCCAAAGAAGTCGTTTTCCATCAGATTCCAACAATTTATGTTCACAAAAAGAAAAAGAAGGAAATTAGCTAAATACAATTGAGGTTGATTATATAGTTTAATTACTCTTGTTATTATAAAGGAATTATTTTCTTTCTAAATTCATATTACCAAAGTACCAAACAAGCGAAATGAAATATATTTCTACTTAAATCTTTACTTTATATACAAAACTAATTTGAGCTTTTTGGTTTAAACTTTTTGTAGGAGAGTTCTAAAATATATTATGATCAATATGATAAGGTTTGTGGGTTATAATTAATAAGTAACACTACCATGAGCAGTCCCTAAAAGCCGGACAGCAAGACTGCTAGATGCTTTGTCTCCGGTATAAACTACAACCAGAAGGAACATAACTGTCCGCCGGAAGAAAGGGTTTAAACAAAAATTTCAGACAAGAAAGGAGAAAATAAAATAGAAAAGAATGACAATAAATCTGGGAGAATAATAAAAAATTAAATGAAGACATGTGGATGCAATGATAGATTGGTCACAGAGTCTTGTTCCTACTTGGTTTAGCCACCCTATACAGATTCTCCACGTGCTTTATCTTTGCTACTCCATTCATTCATTCATTCAACTCCTATCCCCATGCACTTGTATATTGTTATTTTGAAGTTGCTAGCTGCACCAATGAAAACTCAAGATGAATTCATTTGGGACCCAAAAATAAATAAAAAGTTTATTATGGGAATTGAAAGAGCCCTGCTGAGAATTTAAAAGAATTGCAGATTTCAATCCCGTATGGCGTGAGTTGAGGGTTTGATTGATTGATTGGGCTCTGGTCAAATTTTAAGCTTTCAACTGCCTTCAAGCTTTCACCAGCCCTTTATTCAAAAAAAACAAAAAAAAACTTACAAAGACAAAAAATGAAAGTGGGCCTTGGTGAGAGGCCCATCGTATGGGAGAGGGGCAAAGTCTTCATCCAACCTATGGCTGCTGTGATGTATGTTGGTGCAAAGTCTAGACATGTTTTATTTTCTGACTTGAGCCGAAAGGGTGAAAGAGTTTGGATGGGAAGTTTCGGCATTGTGCATTCGTCTAATAGGGAAATGACTAAAACCCAATCAGGAGAGCTTAATATTTTGGGTTTTTGTCAATTTACCCCATTTCTAGGGATTTTTATCCCACATTAAGTTTTTTTAATTCTCTCTTACCCAATACACTCTAAAGGAGTCTTCCCTAATACCCCATTAAGATTTTTTATTTATTTTTTTAATTTTTTTTAATACCATTTTACCCCTCGCCCCTTTGTTACTTAGAGAGAGAGAGAGAGAGAAAATGGAAGAGAGAGAAGCCATGGGAGACTTCGCTGGAGCCCGTCACCGGCCGCCGGAATCCGGTCATCTGTCGCCGGATTCCGGCTAACTTTCGCCGGATTCCGGTCACCGACCGCCGCCCATCGGACCTTTCAGAAAACCTCACCGGAAATGTTTATTATCCCAATAGACATCTATTGCCCACCAATAAAGGGGCAATAGAGGTCTATTGCCCCCCAATAGACCTCTATTGCCCCCAATAGAACTTTTGGTCTATTGCCCTCCACTAGAACTTTCGGTCGCCGGAATTGGAACTAATTTCCTTAAATTTAGACAAATAAAATGTTGATTAAAGAAAAAAAAAAGGAGATTACATCAATTGAAAATATCTATTGCCCCACAATAGACGTCTATTGCCTAAACTACCCCATAAAAATCTACAGTCACATTCAAGCTCTAGTCTCTTCTAGTCATTTATATGATGAGATAACAAGTTTTTGTACTATCACTCATGCATATATATGATATGGTTTATTTGTATACAAGTGTACCTTCTTCGCATGTGTGCCCACAATAGGGAATCAAAACCCATAATGTTGAAAGAGGTAAAAATGTTGTACCCCATATGTGAAGTTAAGAGATCCTATACAACAAATCTTCTTCGCATTATGCAGTGTCATGTTTTTGAAACTGAATTCTTTTATGAAAAATACCTGTCATGGTTTCTGTAGACAAAACACCAGGCAGTAAAAATACAAGAAAACACGGTAAATTCGAGAAAGAAACTACTGACAGGTAAAAGAGAGTCCAAGGACTCGCCCTGCTTGGCACGTTGTTGAAACTGCAGAATTTTCTCCCTGAGCTCGGAATCAGAAAGCTTAGACATCTGAGCTTCCAAGCCATTGATGAGAGACACAGTCTGAGCGCCCTGCTGCCTGGTGGACTCACCAATGTCAGTCCCTTTGAAAATCTGGCCCAACAAACCTCCCAGCGAAGCCACTGCCTGCACTCTCCGGCTCGAAATCCGTGAAGTTTTCGGCAGTCGGAAGGGTTTTCCGGTGAAGAAAAAAGTGCGGAAGTGGGAGTTGTTGAGGGTGAGGGCATGGCTGGAGTTGGAAGAGAGAGGTGAGAGGGAATGGGGCTTCACCAGAGCCATTGGGAAAGAGAGAGAGTATCGTGCATGCAGAGAAGAGAGAGAGTGTGGCATGTAATTTATTAATTAGATAGAGGGTAAATTTGTCTTTTCATTTTAAATTGGGTAAGTAGGATTAAAAATCTGTTGTTGGGGTAAGTGAGATAATTTTTGTTCATTTTGGTGCTTTTGGTCAAGGACCCTAATATTTTTTTTGATCAAGAAGAACTTCATTAATAATGAACTGCTTACAACGAGTTTTAGGCAACATCTCTTACACAGAAATGGCCACTAGACTTCACATTAGAACGGTAGAACTCTATAATGTAAACAAATAGGTTTGGGTTGTTGCAGTTGGATCTCCTCTCTTTACTTATCCATGTCAAGATTTAGTGTTGAAATTGAATTTTGTCCCCAAGTCCAAAACTTAAGGTTGAGGACAGACGTTATATATTTCGTCACCTTCCACACCATATCAATTTTTAAAGAAAGTGTAAATGTGACTTTTTTATATTTTTTATTTTTTTATCGCGATTACACGGTATTTTCAAAGACTTTCTAAGTCTGGAGACTAATCCGTGCCGGGTGGTCATATCAAAACACTTCCTCTCTTCTAACCACCAAAAATAGATTGAGATTTAAACTCCAGTCAGCGTTGGTAGCTAGGATTTGAATCCAGATGCGGGGGCACAACCGGAGGCTCTTACTAACTCGATCACATGTGGTGGTTAGTGTGAATGTGACTTGAGTCCACATAAATCGCGTATAGCTTGGCATGTCGAATCTCAATTTGGACTCAAAATGTACAATCTCAACATAAACCTCTTTGTGAGAATTCATTATTGACAGAATGGGCTTTCAAAACATTGCTAAGGCCTAAATAATATGAGAGACCACAATTCATCTTTTTAAAATGTCGTTCGGTTATCTATTTGTTGACACCCAAATTTCCACAAGTCAATTTTATGAGTGACACATGAAAAGACGAGTCATTAAACTCGGAATCTCGTTCAGCCTTCAAGCAACCCCATTGCAGTCCAAAAGAAGCACTCTAGTTAACTAGAAACAGTGCAAGCCCAAATGCTCAAGCATTTAACACACATCTTCAAGAATTAATTTGTCACGCCAAATTACCATGCAATACACGTGGACCCAAGCCACGTCTATACACTTGGGGCTTATACAAAGGGATGTGGTGTGGAAGGTAACGGATCCCGTGAGGCCTATGTTAAGATAAAGTCCATCAATAATTTTGGACTTGGGAACCAAAATTCATGCTTGATGGACCAAAGTCTTAATATGGGCTACTGAGAGGAATAAAGAGCAAGCCTAGCAAAACCCAAAGCCCACTAAAGCCATTATCTCATCCAAAGTCCATCAGAATTAGCTTTTCATCCAAAGCCCAATATAGTCATCTTCTCTCCTGAACGAGAGGCACCACCCTATCAAAACTACTGCTGGGATTGGTGTTCCACCATTCCACCATTTTTGGCAAGAGCCCAGAGTCCATGAAAAACCTCATAACCCAATCTCAGCTCAACATTCAATAATCTTAATAGTCTATCATTACAAGTTTCAATACCAGAAATTGAGGAACTAAAATCTTCAAAAGATCACAGCAGCGCAAATCTTGGGGATGATCTGTATGTGCCACCGCCCTTCAATTTCATAGCCAGAAGAAATTTTCATAGCCCCTTTCACCAATTTACTTTCATAGATAAAACCAAAATTGAAAGTTTAAGAATCATCTTTCCGAAATTGAGAGTGATCTTTAAAAACCCTCAGTCCTTGTCACAAACCTTCTCCTCATACCTTCCCTATAAAAGGCTAGTTTGCTGTTGTTGGAAACCAAGCTAGAACGACCCAAAAACTTCAAGCAAGAGATCAAGCTTCATCTCTAAAAAACCTTGCCATCAATACCCAAATAGCCTTATCCCACAACCCAAAACCATGCCACTGCTAGAATTTCCTCTTCACTAAACTTACAGGCATCTAGCTCCCACACCACATCCATTTATAAGCTCCATTTTCTAAAATCAATTCCAATCGCTGCTGTTACCATCCAGCTAGTCACAACAAAATCATTCTTGGGTCACGCCTTCGATCGATTTTGGGCCTGGTCTTCGCTCTATCAAGAGGGTTATTGTTGCTGGAAATCCAAAACACAAACATGCCCTCACACTATTTTTTCATCGGATCAAAAATATGCACTGAGCGTGGCATATTACTTCTTTTACGGTGTCAAACCAACAACAAATCTACTCTATGATGACTTGTATGGTGTCATTATATCTTTTAATATTTTCTTATTTTGATGTTGCTTTATTAATGCATAGTTATTGCAAACATGAGTTGTCAAGCATAAACAGTGATTTTTGAATAAACAATTGGGGAGAATAACACAAATGGTCACTCAACTCTTACATGTTAGACACTTTAGTCACTCACTTTTTAAATATATAATTTTGGTCACTCAACTTTAACTCTGTTATTCACTTTAGTCACTTCATTAATTTTTTTTGTTAAAAAAAAATTATTTGCCACAATATCAAGGATATTTTCGACAAACCAATTGTGAAAAATTGAGAAATTTGAATTGGAATGAATGAGAGAAGTGATTAAAGTGAGAAAAAATGCCCATTCGGTGACTAAAGTGATTAACAGATTAATAGTTGAGTGACCAAAGTGATATATTTGAAATTTGAGTGACCAAAGTGTCAAATGAGTCATAGTTGAATGATTATTTGTGAAATTCTCCCAAACAATTATTGAATATGAAAATACTTATTAAATGATACCAATTTCATTTAAGCGAATCACGTGAACGGTTATTTAGTTGTCAACTTTATATTAAAGTAAATTTTTTTAGCCGTTACAAATTTCCACTTCAACAATCCTTAATTGCTAAAGATGCTCTCGCATATTCGTGTGAAATGCTCTAAATTTGCCTAATCTTTATCCTATTGATTACTACATCCACTCCCAAGTCCCAAGTGTAATTACAAAACTCAAATACAATTACACTTAAAAAAACTAAAAAAGTCTTCTTCCATTAACCAGCCTGATTAAACTTTAAACCTTCTGTTTCCCGCCGACCTCGAAGTTTAAACTTCATTTACTCCAACGTCTCTATTCTCATAACCTAGACACCTCGAACTTCTGAACGATTCAAATTCTCACCGTACCTCTTCCTCTATCTAATAAACCCTCTCCCCCAATCCGTCGCTTTATTCCCCCAATACTCCTGGCTTTCTTTCACCTCCGATCAAAGCTCTGTCCCCGACCTCAGTGACCCACCGGTGCGTAACTCTGAACCCTAAATCCCCAATTCAAGAAAATGACCCCTTTTTTTTTTTGTTCTTCCACAAAATTATTCTTTTGATTTCATACCATATTGGAGAATGAGCTCCGCATTGCTTAAAAGATTGAATCTTTAAAGGGTTTTAGTTATGTATCAGCTGCTCTGTATCTAATGTAGTGTGTATTTTGTTTTATGTGGTGATAGAATCCATGGCTGCACCGAAGGATTCAGTTCTGGAGCGCCGGGTGAGTCTCCGGCTTCAGTACTCTCAGCAGAAGCCTTTCTATGGTACTAGGAAGAGGACGGAATCGGAGGCCGGTCGAAACGGCGTCGTTGTGAGCAAGAAGCCCAAGGTTAAGGTCTCATCACTAGTAAGGAAGAGTAGTGAGAGTGGGAGCAAAAAATTGGGGAAACACAAAGTCGATGATGATGAAGAAGCTGGAAATTGCGAGAGTGGGACTGAAAAATCGGAGAATGGTAAGGTTGAAGCTGAAGAATCTGGAGATTGTGAGGGTGAGAACAAGAGTGTGGATGTGAAGGAACGTGATATGAGTGTGTATGCTCCTTCCGGAGCTAAGGTTGATGGTAAAGGCAAAAGCTATGTTGCCAAGTTGAAGGAGACGCTCAGACTTTTCAATCTGCATTACCTTCACTTTGTTCAGGTGAATCATTTTTGTTTGGTTAATGATATATATGATTAATTAAAGCTGTGTTTGATATATGAAATTGAAGATGACTGCTTATGTTTTAATGGGAGTCTCTGATATGCTTTTGAGTATTGTGGTGTTAATGTCCACTTTTCGTAAATTGTTTTGACTTAAAATTGATCGAAATATTCTTTGTTTTGAGAGGAAATAGACTGTTAAGTTTGTCTTTTGATTACCAAGTGTAAAAACAGAAATTCGTTGTTTTTTTGAAATTCAAGACTCAATTTGTGCCTCGTTTCTAGAGTCTAGCTCTGCCCTATGGCTTCAACATTAAAAATGTCATAAGTTTGGCATGGGAATCACTCATATATGAACTTGACCACATTATATGTTGGGAGAGGTTGTAGAGTGTGAAGCTTTTCCTTTTGTTTGACTACTATCTTGTATGGAAATCATTTGCTTAATTTTGTAGGGTTCTTGACTAGGTCCATTTGCTTAATTTTGTGCAGGAAGAGGAGAAGAGATGCAGGAAGCTGGAGGTTAGTGCATGTATATGTTTTCTTTCAATTCACCTTTCATAAGGATGAAGCATATTTACCTACCTTGATCATTAATACTTTGTGGTGCCTTATTTGTAGCCTGGAGGTCTACAATTTTGTTTTGTTGCACAATTCATCTTTTCCATGTATCTAGAAAACAGTCAGCTTTCTTTGCCATGTAGTACTTTATTAATTTCAGTTCTACTGATATATGCAGAATGAGAGTGAATGCCGTGATGATCTAAAGAAACCTTCCAAACGAGTGGATAAGAAGGCAATTTCTGAGGCAAGTGTTGTGCTATACACTGTTTTGATACAACATATTATTTTCTAGGAACTGTGCAAACTGATTTGGATACTAAATTCTGCTGCAGAATGGAAATGGAAGTCTTGGTGTTCCTAAGAAGCAGTCCAAGAGACCTGATCTGAAGGCGCTTTCACAGGCAAGTTGAGTTCTACATGTAGATTGGATACATATATTATTTTACAGGAAGTGCAAGTCTATTTTAATTGCCATCGATCACACTACATCATAACATGACTCCATAGTTTAACCAATAGAAATGTATGCTTTGGTAAATTTTACTTCTATTAATGTTCATTTCAATGCAATTTTGGTGTTTTAAACGATGGTGATGTCGTTCCTCATGTTTATGAACTATACGCACTTTTGTGCGTGTTCAATTACAACTACTGTGGAGTGTGGAGTATAGCTGAGAAATCCTTTGCATATTGACAGTGGATGAGCACGTAGGAGTCCCCACTGCATCTTATTGTTTGTTTTTTAATTTTGGTTGAAAGCTAATATACTGTCATATTTTGGTTTCTACCCAGTCTCCTATGGATCTGTTTGAGACAAAGTTAACTAGCTTTTAATTGAGTAGCATTCCAGGCCCTTTAGTAATTCTGACTTTATTTCTAAATCAGTATGTGCAACAGTTTTTATTATTGTTTTTGTTGAATTCTTAACAGATGTCGACCAACAACGAAATTCTATACCCTGAAAAAACAATTGGTCATCTACCGGGTCGGTAATTGCAGTTTTCTGTTGGGTCACATGTTAACATTTTAGGAGCATCATGTTTTAAAAGAAATTTGCTGTCTGTACATATACATGCTGCAGGTATTGAGGTCGGGCAACAGTTTTTCTCTCGAGCTGAAATGGTGGTTGTAGGGTTTCATAGCCACTGGTTGAATGGAATTGATATCATTGGAAAATCTAAAGGAAAGGTCAATATCAATGGAAAGATTGATACATTTATATTTATAATTCGAATTTTCTGGATAAATACTCTCTTGAAAAATTATTCATACATGGATGAAGCTGATACTATCTTTACTTGTACTCTAGTGTTAAAGACTAAGTGTGAAACAATACATCTTTTTAATATGTGGTATGTGACATGCTGTCAATCTCATGAACTCACAGCTAGCATGTAGGTCCCAAAACCTTCTCTTGATTTAGGAATGGTGGCTTTGCCTAGACATAGAGGGTTGGGTGTGACGACTGTCTGTAAGGCTTCAGTGATATTTGCTTTTGATGCTGTAACTATTCTAACCTAACTGTAGTACTGCATGTGGCTATCAATCTAAAGCTGGTGGTTTAATGAAGTGTCCTTGTTGACTGAAGACTATACCATTAATGGACGTAGTAATATAGTTTTCACCTTCTTGTAATGACTAACAAAGTTGAGCTAGGTGATTGAACGCAATAACGGGGAATATTAGTTCTCATGACCACAGATAGAACATAAGCAATCTTTGTGCCAAAGTTTTGGCGCAATCTGGTGAAGTAGTTCTTAAGTTTTGACTATTGGTGTAACTAATGCTCAAGTTTGATCTTTTATGGATAGTTTATTTACCTTATTAGCCTCCGGGTTTTTACAGGACAAATTCAAGGGCTATACCTTACCAATTGCAGTAGCGATCGTGTTGTCCGGTCAATATGAAGATGATGTTGATAACTCAGATGAAATTGTGTACACTGGCCAAGGTGGAAATGACTTACTTGGTAATAAACGTCAAATCCAAGATCAAGTAATGCGTATGGGTAATTTGGCTCTTAAGGTACGTCATCTAGATTATGGTTCCTACTCTTTTGATCATGCTATGATATTTGGTAATATGATTCTTTCTTTTCCCAAAAGATTTGCTTGATATTTTCTTGTTATAAGGAATGTTGGAGGTATTTCCTGCAGCCGTGACTGCAGAAGGTTGATTTTTATTCTTGATATAAATAGTGTTTTTGCCATGTGCTTTCTTCAATGGATTGAAAGTAAAAAATTGCTATGAGTATCAATGATGAATAAGGTAGCTCTCGTAATATTGCAGCCTTTAGCTGTTCAAGCAGTGCATATCTAAGTGGAAGTATATAATTTGCAATATTCTCAATGAACACTGATTTATTTCACTTTGTTGCTAACTTTTTCCAGGTGATGTATTTTGGGTGTTCCCCGCATGTTTCTTACTTACGGATTTTCTTCTGTTCTCTTGCAGAATAATATGGAGCAGTTCGTTCCCGTCAGAGTCATCCGTGGTCATAAATGTGACACTAGCTATACTAAGAAAGTTTATACATATGATGGATTGTATCAGGTCGAAAATTCTCTCATGCACATGCTTGTATATGCATGTGTGTGTGTGCGTGTGTGTGTGTGTGTGTGTGTGTGATTAAAAGCATATATGTAATCAAGTGATCTTGTGAATAAGGTTCTTTTACAAATCATGGAAAATGGATAAAGGCTGCAGTACTCTTAGCCTAGGAAATAACTAAATTCTTGTTTGCTGGTGTCCTTGAGTGATCAAGTGATCTTGGAAATAAATAAATTTTACTTGCTAGTGTCCTTGAGTCAAAGAACTTGACTATCAGCATGGAGCTGCCCCAATATAGTTGTAGTAATTGCTAGCTGGGTCATTATCTTTTCGTACTGTTATACTCTTGGGCTCTTGGCCCTCATATTCAATACGGTTAGCTATTAACTATTGAAAAGTGCAACAAATTGAGAAAGCGGCTGAAATGTCTTCAACTGGTTTTCTTTTAGGTTCACCATTATTGGGCAGAGAAGGGTGTAGCTGGGTTTACCGTATTTAAGTACCGTCTGAAGCGTCTTCCAGGGCAGCCTAAATTGATCAGTAATCAGGTAATTGAATTTAAGATGTTTCATTTTATATTACTTCAATATCAAGTCTATAATATTACATAACGAGCAACCAAGAGGTAGTTTTCCCTTTTGACAATGTTTTCAGCACCACATTATGCAGCATATGGATACCACACAGCAAATAGCAATACTTCTTTTTCAGAGACTTTGCAAGATCTCTAACAAGATTATTGGAACGGCTTCATTTTCAGGTTTTATATACTAATGGGAAAGGGTCTAAAGCTCAGTCTGAATTACCTGGGTATGAAATTAGTAAACTGCTATTTATATGATTTTCTGATTTCCTCATGCATATGTTGCATACAACAAATGCAAACCTAACGGTATATGTACTTTTAAGGTTGGTGTGCAAGGACATTTGCAATGGTCTAGAAAATATAAAAGTTCCAGTTACCAATATAGTTGATATTCCTCCTGTAGCACCTGAAGGTATGCTACAACTACTTAAATTTTGGCAGACTATATTACTTCTCCAAAGTTATTAATTGTGTCACTGCTGATGACATGGTAAAACTAAACAATGCAGGCCTTACATATATCACAACTACTGAAGTTGCAAAAGGTGTGAAGATTCCACCACGTGCTCATGGGTGCAATTGCCAGGGAAACTGTACTAATTCAAAGACTTGTTCCTGTGCTCAACTCAATGGTGGTGACTTCCCTTACGTTAGCAAAGATGGTGGAAGGTATTGTTTGAATTATGGCATAAACTTCTTGATCCATTTTTTTACCTGCTTCCATCTTACTGCTTTTACTTGTTCGAGTTTTGCCCATCCTTGTTTTTGTATGAAGTAAATGTTTTGATGAAACACATGTATCTCATTGTTTTTAGATTGGTTGAAGCAAAGGCTGTTGTGTTTGAGTGTGGTCCACAATGTGGCTGTGGACCAAGTTGTGTGAATCGCACATCTCAACGGGGATTGAAGTATCGACTTGAGGTCTTAAATTTGAAACCAAGTGTCAATGGAGTAATTCAGTTATTTATTTCATACTATGGTGGATTTGATAAACTTACTATTTCATTGAACAGGTGTTTCGGACACATGACAAAGGCTGGGCTGTTAGGTCTTGGGACTTTATTCCTTCTGGTGCACCAGTATGTGAATACATTGCAGTTCTTAGGAGGAATGATGAAATAGACAATATCTCAGAGAAAGAGAATGAGTATGTATTTGAAATTGATTGCTGGCAGACAATGAATGGAATTGGGAGAAGAGAGGTACTGTCTTAACTATTTGATATGGAATCATTGATCTTCCGATGCTTTCTTCTTTTCACCTCTGATTCAATTATTCTGTTATGCTGGTTTATTTGGATATGTTGTCTTACTGCCTATGCATTCTTTTGAAGTACCTATATTATATTGCAGAAACGAATGGGGAATGTGGCTATTCCAAATAGTGATGTCATATCAGAAAGTGATCCAGAGTATTGCTATGATGCGGGTTCACGTGGCAATGTAGCTAGATATATTAATCATAGTTGTGAGCCGAACCTCTTTGTACAGTGTGTTTTGAGGGAGCATCATGATGTTAGGCTTGCTAGAATTGTGTTATTTGCTGCAGATAACATACCTCCATTGCAGGTAACCATCTTTTCGCGCCTCTATCTCCATTTAAATCATTTCTTCAACAATACGAGAGAGATATTGACAAAGGGTTATTTTGTGTCATAAATGCAGGAACTTTCATATGACTATGGATATGAACTTGACAGCGTGGTTGGTCCCGATGGAAAAATAAAGAAGTTATTTTGCCGTTGTGGTGCAGCAGGCTGTAGAAAGCGTTTGTACTAGGAACATGGAGTGCATCTTGCCCTTTGACCCTCTTCTGTAGTAGTAGAGTCGCACCCATCCCTACTAGTTCAATTCAGGGAGTGAAAATACTAAACCCTGTAATTTTTTGAATGCTCAGTTGGATCAGTTGCAGTTTGCATATTGTATCCAATTTGATTATTTATACTGGCCAAAAAGGCAGGCTGGGTAGGGTTTTTGTGGAGTTAAGTGCTGAAACAAATGGTTTAGGGTACACAGGGTTTTGGAGTCACAGGAAACTATTTTGCGATAGGATTGTTGTATCATGAGCAATTCTGTTCTGCTACTATGTTCTCATATTATCAATCTAATATTGGTTGTTATCCAAGCTTGTTGGGCGTTTGTTTCCATGCATGACATTGAAGCGATTGGGCTGATGATGATCATAGTATTTTTACTGTTACTTGACCATGAAGTCGCACAAAGCACGCTTCAAATAAATGTCAAGATCTTAAAAGAAAAGTTGATTAATTATAAAGGACTTATCTATGGTACCATTGGATTGAGATTGAGTTTGACCAAAAGAAATTTATAGTTCCCAGACATCCATGGTATGAACTCATTCATGTGTCTTCTTCTGTGGGGAAGGTCAAAGATTCTAGCCTATGAGTGAGCATATTACTGAAGATTCTAGCCTATGAGTGAGCATATTAGTCTTTCACTCTTTCTTAATATAGGTGATTAGTCTGTCCGCCACTTAAAAACTCTGTAGTTTAGACTCAGTGATCAAGTGGTGATTAAAGTAATGAGTAAAACGTGGTTATGCGTAATAGAGAAGTAAACCCAATTAGGCTTGGGTTAATCAGGGTGCCCTTTGACAAAGATAGTTATAGCCTAGTGCTCTTTACGTTTTTAACACAACCTTGTGCTTTGGAGTTTGACCTACTGTTTTTTTGAGTATCGAGGATAAACACCTCCCTCCGCCGGCAATTTTGAAGTGGTGTACACTCGTTCGTAGAGTCTCGACAACTGTTACCTGAGTTTTACAATTCATCTCACTATTATCTTACCAACTAAACTTGACTAGAGATGCGCTCTTTTGGTATTAGTGAGAATCAAACTTGGGTGACTACAATTACAGTCAAATCAAATTACGAATGCACTGACTTTTTGGGGTTTGTTTTGGCCTATACAGTTTTCAAATCAAAGGCATGAGAGTCAAGTATAGATTTACATTTACTCGTGTTGCTCACTAGATAATTCAGTTTTTGCATGCTAAGTCCGTGAAACATTGCATGGACTAAGGCCAAGTCTTTTTGACTAAAACATTTTGAGGAAATTAAGAAAAGAACACTCATTTATAATATTGGAATATTTAGCCATTCGTGCATCAAACAATCTTATTCTTATATGCACAAACGAATTGACTATTAAATCTTAGATATTGGTCACATTCAGCACATTAAACCCTTTGAGTCAAAATGACTAATGTTTTTTTTTTTTTTGAAATAGAAGTTGAATTCATTAGATCAACAGCTAAATGGCTAAAGTCATCCATTATTCACACGATTAAAGCAATTGATAAATTTGTAATGAATGCCCAATCTTTTTTGTTTTAGATTCACTCCAAAAAACTCGGACCGCGCGTAGTTTTTTTTTTCAAAATCTCCTAGCCTTCTCGTCCGGCAGCGCTCGTCGGTGGTGGTTCGCCATGCCGAATTGGCTGCTGCCGGGCGGGGTGAAAGCAATGGCCGTGTAGTCTTCTGAATGGGGGTGGCTCGAGGTTTTGGCAAAGGAGTTCGGGCTGATCGGTTTGTGCAGGTTTTGAGCGATCTCGTCGGGGGTCGCGGCCACTACAGGTCTGGCGGTGATCGGCGGCGCTGGAGGAGGATGTTTTGGTGGCTGGCTCGGGTCAACCTTTTGTTGGGCCTTAGGCTGGACTCATTTCCTTGGGCTGCTCTCTTGGGCCTTATTTTGGGCTGGTTTTGTCCTAGTCCCTATTTACTTTGGTTAGTCTTCAATATTTCCCTACATTCAAGGACACTCTAGGCACCTTTGTGCATCTAGTTTAGTATTTGGTCTTGGTCTTGTTGACTTAATTTTCAGTGTCTCTAGTTGTACACCAATTGAGGTATCTAGGCGACTAGATTTGCTGGTTAAGAGTTAGGTTGGGAGGGCCGAACCATTCTAGCGCCTCCGGCGTAGTACCAAAGGGGGATCCCGCTATGTCTGCGTATTGATTGTACAATTAGTTGGTCTATTTTCTATGTACCATTGTGGGTACTATCACTATCTTCTTGTCTGTCTAAATGGCAGCGGAAGGTTATGTAATGGCATATTCTGGCTTTTGATGAATATATATTCGCCTTACTGGCTCCATTATCAAAAAAGAAAAAAAAAAACAGCTAAATGGCTGAAGTCTACCAAAACTTACATAAGAAATCCAGCAAGAAAATCCTGAGTAACCTACCTAAGCTAAAGCAAACCTTTAAAGATCACTGGGACGCTCACATTTAAGCGAGCCTATACAAGAATGAAAAAACCTCGCCTCCTACGGAAAAGAAATCATTCAACTAACCCTCATTTGCCAATCACGCAATTGTGGTACAAATAAGAGACTAGAAACGTCATAGAAGACTCATAGAAGTTAATCCAACCTCACACAGGCTCATACCCTAATACATTAGGGCCCCGATTGCCTTGACCCGAGCCTAAGCCCGTAGGCCCAAGCCCAAATCAAGTCTTGCCTAGCAGGAAGACTCCCCTGCCCCATTAGCCCAAGATTGAGCCCAGGCCCAGAGACCCAGGCCCAAACCCAAGCCAATAGAAGAGAAGCCTCATGTTGCCCCTTTGTCTCCACCGCCATTTGGTCCGGCCGGCAGCCAGCCTATCCACCACTGCATTAGATCTTCGTGTCAAACTCTGCAGACCTCAATGCACTGCGGCCTCCACCACTGATTGAAAGCTTCAGCGGCAATACCAGATGGCCAGACAATGAACCCCGACCACCTCGACCTTAACTTGTCTGTATGAAACACCGGCTAAGACCAGTGCCAATACCACACAAACCCGACGCGATCGGAGCTCGTCCCCACTGGGATCGAACACACCACACCCTCGAACGCCTCAGCCTAAAGCCGCCTCAAATCGGAGCCGTACCACCTCAAGTTGGGTCTTCGAAGAATCCCTAGAACCCGACGTCGCCGACCAAGGAATTGTTGCTTCATCTGCACACCGTCGCTCTGGTCTGGACACCGCACAGTCTCCGCCGCCACACGAAACCCTAGGTTTCTCACTCTCGAGATCGCTCCGTATTGCTCGGAGCTTCGCTTGGTTCGCTTTTTTCAAAATGACTAATGTTATTAAACAAGTCCCATTTTATATAAGTTTTGTACTTAAGGCCTTTTAATTTTTAAACCAGACGGTCAGACCATTGACATGAAACTATTTTTTACCTAACCCTTCATCCTCAAGAAAGAAGAAAAGGGTTGATCACAGAAACATTTCTTCCTCATCCATTTGAATAATGGCCCTTAATTTAAAATATGCTATACCAGCTCTGCATACAAATATATAAGCTTGATTAAAGCCTAGTTCTTTATTTTTTAAGTAGGATTGCTTATTCTTGCTTTCTTAATTCTCAT
Source organism: Rosa rugosa (assembly GCF_958449725.1). NCBI lineage: Eukaryota > Viridiplantae > Streptophyta > Magnoliopsida > Rosales > Rosaceae > Rosa > Rosa rugosa. Next base: position 12,055,367 of record NC_084824.1, on the reverse strand, counting down.
CAAATTATTGGGTGCGTCCTAGAGAATGTTGTGTGGTTAGAAAATAATGTGATAAGCCTTAATAATATCATAATTTTTTTTTTTGAAATTGAATTCTTGGAGTCCGCATTCTATATTTTTTTGATCGGAGAGCACACGAGGGATAAACGTCAGTCATCCAATTTAACTGACCATTTGGTTTATTGACATAAATCTCATTTTTATAAGGGGTCCTGAGTTGAGTTTGACTTAAGGATGACTAGATACATGATATAATTTTTATATTATCTGATGATGAACTTTAAAGGTGACTTATAAAATAACTAAATCATATCTATCCCTAATTGACAAAGTTCAAGTGGAGGGAGACTCAAATATCCGTGTTGACAGCATTAATAAAAGCATTTATATCACTTGGAGAATCGAGATACCTGTTCAAGATATCTCAAGGGGAAATGAAGCGTTTTGACATAGCTTCCCGGCATTGATTAATTTCTAGGCCTAGAAAACTTTTAAATATACTGTGTGATCTCAATAAAAAAAGATTGACAAGTCAATTTCATTCCATTAGTTTCAGACAAATTTGGAGGGAGACTAATTTTGTAGCTGATGCAATTGCTAACATAGGCCACTCAAGAGATATTTCTTTTTGGAAACATGCTATCTTCTTTCGACCTTGCAACCTTATGGTTTTGATGTTTTAGGAGTTGGTTGTTTTAGCAGTAGTTTATTGTACTTTTCTTTCTTATTTGGAAAAAAAGAAAAACAAAAAAAACATCCACTAAAGTGGTGAACGAGGAGACTCATCAAGCCCAACTGCCAAGTATGAATTTTAAAAAATAAAAAAAAATGTATGCAAACTAAGCACTAGAAAATTGACAATTATCTCATTGTCTACCTACCATTTGGTATCTTATATGATTGAATTAAATGGTTGGAACTTGAAAGTCATGAGGGAGTATCCTGATGAAGTTTGACATGCTACCAAATAATGATATTCTTTCAGATTGTTTTCAAAACTTTATGCTACCTTTTGTGCCATTTGGCCTTCTGTAATTGGGTATTTGGGTTTTCAGCAATTTTTTCCCAAATAAAATATGGAATTGGCCATCACTGTGTCATTAACTCATTATACAGATGAGACCCTAATCCTCAACCTTAATAATTCTTACTAATAACTTAATATCCCAGGAAACTCTATAGTACATTTTATCACTTTTAAGAGTTAATTAATCAAACGATAACTTATTTTACTCTCACAAATACTTTATATATCTTGGGTGCTGCTATTCGCACACCCATTTTTTCTATTCACACACCTCCTCTATTATCTATTATTTTAATTTAATTTTTTTTAACAAAGTACCCTAACTACCCTCCTTTGCAATTCTGTTTATTTATTAATTTTTTTTCTTTTTTCTTTTTGGCAAGTCAATTATCCCCAAATCCTAAACCCTTATTTTCCCGCAGGCACAAATTACTTCACGGCTCTCTGCAATTTTCTCTTTTCTTTTCTATCAAAAACTTCTCTAGCATAGTTATTCTATCTCTCTAACGTGATGTTTTGAAGTTTAATTATGGTAGAACAAGCAACTTTAGACCAATCTTTGGAGAAAATTTTACATCTGATTTGTAATAGAGACATGAAAGAAAAATATGAGTTTAATGATCATTCGAGCCCCTATCCATCATTCCTGGTAAGATTCTACTAAAATTATTTGGTGTATTTCAATCCATCGCTCTCCGCTAAAAAGATCAATTACTCAGCGATTCGGTGGATTGAGAGCTTTAAATGTGTGCGTTCTGTTCGTCTTAGTTTGATTTTGGTATGACTTGCTTGCTAATCATGATTTTGACTTGAGTTGATTGATAATTTTGAAATTGTTGACGCTTTGATTTCATTTTGACTTTAATCATATCATCACTCTGCATGGTGTAGCGGATAATTTTGACTTTGATTTCATTTTGACTTTAATCATATCATTTTGACTTTGATAATTTTGAGTTGATTGATAATGAGGTGGATGTCGGACTTGTCTGGTGTAGCGGTGGTCTTCTCCTGGTCGTGCGGTCGCTGTTCTTTCCGGTTTGGCTGGAACACGAAGGATGATGATTTCTTCATTCTCTTCTGGACTGGATCGACGTGGTGGTTGCAGGTGGCGTTCTCTGCTAGGGTTACTTTCTAGGGTTCTAGAAGGCAAGCTACAATCTGCCATGGATTTGGATATTCTAAGTTGGAATTGCAGAGGGATTTGCAACGACACCACAACTAGGGCTTTGAAAGATTTGATCTCTCAAAATTGGGGTCAAATCATATTCTTATGTGAAACAAAAATCAGCAGAACGGAGGATTTCCAGAAGCTGCATCGTGCTTTAGGGTTTGCTAACTCGGACACTGTCTTGAGCGAGGGGCAATCAGGGGGCCTTGCGGTCTTCTGGAATGATGATGTTAGAATCAGAATGGGGACAAAATCAGCGTATCACATGGATATGGTGGTGGAGGGTAGTCTGGGTGATTCGACCTGGAGACTGACTGGATTCTATGGCTTTTCAAGAACGGTGGAGCGTAATAGATCTTGGCAGCTGCTGAGAGAGTTTGATTTGGATTCATTGCCTTGGATTGTGGTTGGGGATTTTAATGAAATCCTTAACAATGATGAGAAGATTGATGGCCCGATGAGGAGTGAACGGCAGATGCGTGGTTTTCGTGAAGCGTTCGGTTACGGAGATCTCCTGGATTTAGGATTTCAAGAAACTCGGACGACTTGGTGGAACTCTGATACCAAGCTATGTCTAGATAGAGCAGTATGTACACCTTCATGGTGTGATATTTTTAGCTATGCAAAAGTGGTTCATTTGCCACCTAGTGACTCTGACCACATTCCTATATTATTACGGGCCAGTACAATCCCAATTGCTCAACGTCAGAGGCTACACAGATTTAAGTTTAAAGCTTTTTGGCTCCAACATTCTGAGTGTGATTCTCTAGTGGAAGAAGCATGGCAAACTGATGTCACAGGGATCCCTATGTTTAGAGTTACACAGAAGATTAAACATATTAGGATGCAACTTAATAAATGGCAAAAGAACATTTTTCGAGTTAGGCAGCAATCCATGTTGGGAGTGCGTGGTAGACTTGAAGAATTGATGGATGTGAATGTTAATGAGGCCGTGCAGGCCGAGAAGAAAGAACTAATGAGTTGATTGCAGACTTTACTTTCCCAAGAAGAAACTTTTTGGAAGCAACATTCCAAAGTGCAATGGCTGAAGGAAGGTGACCGTAACATGGGTTTCTTCCACAGAAAAGCTGAGAATAGAAAGAGGAAGAATCTGCTTCAAGGATTGTATGATGAGAATGGATCTTGGTGTGAAGATGACGCTGGAGTGGAGAGGATTGTCTCTTCCTATTTCACCAAAATGTTTACTGCATCAGAACTTGATTTTGAGGCCATGGACACCACTATTTCTGCTATACAATCTTGTGTCTCTCAGGAGATGAATGAAGAGTTATGTCGACCTTATAGTGGAGAGGAGATAAAATGTGCTTTGTTCCAAATGTATCCTACAAAGTCACCTGTACCGGATGGAATGCCTCCGTTATTTTTTTAGCATTATTCGGAAACCATTGGAGAGGAGGTGACTAAAGCTGTTCAAGATTTCCTTCACACGGGTCAGTTTTTGAAGCAGATTAATTTTACACATGTATGTCTAATCCCAAAAGTGAACAATCCTGAGAATATGTCTGATCTTAGGCCTATTGCCTTGCGCAATGTGATACATAAGTTATGTTCGAAAGCTATTGCTAATAGATTGAAAGTTATCTCAGCTTCCCAGAGTGCTTTTGTTCCAGGAAGATTAATAACAGATAATATTTTGGTGGCTAACGAGATGGCTCATTTTATTCATAATAAGAGGGAAGGTCTGAGGGTTTTATGGCTTTGAAATTGGATCTTATCCAAGCATATGACATGATGGAGTGGTTATTTCTCCGAAAGGTAATGGGACGGTTTGGTTTTGCTCAGTCTTGGATTGATATGGTTATGTTGTGTGTCACCACAGTCAGATACTCTTTTCTGGTTCGAGGTAAGCAGCGTGGTGTCGTAACTCCTTCTAGAGTCTTAAGGAAAGGGGATCCTCTTTCCCCTTACTTATTCCTTATTGGAGCTGAGGGGTTTTCAGCCTTGTTGCAGATGAAACAGAGAGATGGTTTACTTTCTGGAATTGAGCTTTGTAGGGATGCACCATCAGTTAATCATTTGTTGTTTGCTGACGACAGCATGTTATATGCTAAATGCCGGTTTGGAGGATTGTTATCAGATACAAGACGTAATTGAAACATATGGAAGAGCTTTTGGGCAGCTTGTGAATTTTAATAAAAGTTAAGTTGTTTTCAGTAAAAATGTGTTAGATTACATACAGGAGGAGGTGTCTAGTCTATTGGGAGTGGAGAATGTTGATTCACATGAAAAGTATTTAGGCCTCCCAACTTATGTTGGTAGGGAAAAAACTTCAACTTTTCAGTACATTAAAGATAATTTGGCCAAGAAGTTGAAGAATTGGCAGGGCAAATTGTTATGCGGAGCTGGGAAAGATATTTTAATCAGAGTGGTTGCTCAAGCCCTACCTACGTTTGCTATAAGTGTTTTTCAACTTACAAAATGCTTATGTGAAGACTTGGAGCAAATGTGCGCTCGCTTTTGGTGGGGAAGCTCTCTTGAAAAAAGAAAGATACATTGGTAGTCCTGGGATGCTTTGTGTAACCCTAAGGAAGAAGGTGGACTAGGATTTCGCAGTTTATCGGAGTTCAACTCAGCGATGTTAGCAAAACAGGCTTGGAGAATTATAAACAATCCTTCATCATTGATAGCTCGTATCTATCGAGCGAAATATTTTTTTGGAGGTACTTTTTGGACAGCAAAGGCGCATGCTTCCCTTCTTATTCTTGGAGAAGCATTATTTCTACAAGGGAGTTAATCCTTCAGGGTTCTTACTGGCAAATTGGAGATGGGGAGCAGGTGCGAGTTTGGGGGATCTTTGGGTCCCTGGAATCCCAAATAATATGCCGGCTATACTTCCTTCAACTGTGACTACTTCTCTCAAGGTTAGTGACCTTATGCTTGACTCTCTTGCTTGGAATGATGCTTTGGTAAGAAGTACTTTTTCTGTGGGAGATGCAGAGGCTATTTTGAGTATTGCTCTGAGTACTAGGAGAGTTGAGGATAGGTGTGTGTGGAGATTGGAAAGTGATGGGGTTTTCTCTGTCAAAACTGCCTATAGTCATTCTTTCTCACTCTCACCCTCTAGACGTCCGAATACGCTTAATGTCAATGGTGAATTTTGGAAAAAGATTTGGAAGGGTGGCATTCCAACTTCAGTACGGGTACATGCATGGCGTGTGTGCAATAAAATTCTCCCCTCTTTGGAAATGTTAGCCTCTAAACATGTGGAGCTAGACTCTCATATATGTGTCTTGTGTGAGACTAAGCAGGAATGTACACTCCATTTATGTTGCAACTGTCCTTATACTAAGCTGGTGCTCCAGACTAATAGCAGCGTATGTCAAGTGTGCTTTGATGCTCAAACTGAAGGCTTTGGGATCATAGAGTGGCTGAGCTTCTGTGCCAAACAACTCCCTCAAAAAGCTTTTGAGGAGCTTCTGTACTTATTGTGGAATGTGTGGAACGAAAGAAATAATAGGGTGTGGAAACAAAAGAAATCTCTTGCTATTGATGTTGCTCTACGAGCCTGTGCCGGGCTTGCAGAGTTTCGGCTGCATAATGTGAGAGCAAGGTTCTAAAAATCAGCCTGGGCGGCGCCTAGGCGCTAATCGCCGGTGTACCGTTCCGATTTTGGCTTGGGCGAAGGTATTAGGCGCTGGCCTCTTAGGCGCCCGCCTAGGAGAGCTAGGCGGAGGTTAGGCGGCCTGAGCAGAGGCTGGGAGGAGCAGGCTTGGCGCTGGGCGCTTGAATTTTTTTTTTTTTATCCTCATTCGTCAAATCAACGATTGTCTTCTCTCACTCTCTTAGTTTGCTGACAACCTAGAACTGAAAAATCCATATTGTAAGCACACAAATCACAATTCAAAATCAGAATCATCTATTTGGGTGCAGAGAAAACATAGGATTCCGCTCTTTGGTTCAAGAAAAGCAAAAGCTTCAATCTTTACTATAATCCCCAATTTTCTTGACCACATTTTCTGGGCAACGAAACAGAGAGAGAGTAATAGCTTACTGTTAAAGAGTGGAAATTGTAGGTGGAGATCTTGGAGGTCTCAGATCTGTGGTGGCCTTGCCTTGGGTCTTGACGCAGAGAAATGGAAGAGCTTGCCTTGGGTTTTGATGTACAGAAATGGAAGAGAGAGAGAGAGAGAGAGAGAGAGAGAGAGAGAGAGAGGTAGTTGGTTTGGTTTAATTAGTACTTTAGTGGGATAGGTTGGAATTAAGCCGAAGACTCAAGCTTGGAATTTATTTATTTATTATTATTATACTTATTGCCCAATTGACGTCTTTGTCCATGCCATTCTTTCTATTTTCATACATTATATATATCTTATATTTTTATTTAAATAATTATATGTTTTAAAAATAAAAATAAAATATAAAAATAAAAACCGTCTAGTTCCCTAGGCGCTAGTCCTCGGGTCACCGCCCGACTAGCGCCTAGCGTTTTTTAGAACCTTGTGTGAGAGTGATGAATACGGGACAGCGGTTTGCACTGGCATCTTGGAAACATCCTCCAGTGGGGATTCTAAAGGCTAACTTTGATGGGTCTTTTCATTCGGAAACGAAGAAGGAGGGTTTAGGTTTCGTTACCAGGGATTCATTTGGAGCCTTGATAGCAGGAGGGGTAAGCCACTTGACAATCTTCACTCAGCTGAGCATGCTAAAGCATTAGTGTGTCAAGCTGCTTTGGAGTTTGCTAGAGATCATAGCATGATGCCAATTATTTTGGAAACAGATTTTATTTTGGTGCAACGTCAAGTTTCATCTGGAGCTATAAGGAATACTTCCTTATTGGGAAGACTTTATGAGGACATTGTGGAGGTATTGAACTGCTATCCAAATGTTAGTATACTACATACCAGGAAGGGGGCCAATCTGGTGGGTCATCTTACAGCAGATTATGCCAAGTCTTTACGGCATGGGAGCTTTTTCTTTTCTTTACCTAGTTTCCTTGTAGCTGCAGTTGCAGCTGATTATAGTGCTGTGTAATTCTTCCCTATTTCAATAAAGTATGACCTCATTTTACTCAAAAAGAGAAGAGGGCTTGCTCACCATAACTGAAATTTTTTACTTTTATACCCTAAAATATTAAATAACTTTATATATCTTTCTAATTATCAAAGATAAAAAAGTCAAAACTTAAATAAATAATTAATAAGAAATTTTATTATTTTCAGAAACTAACTACCCACTTCTAAACGGGTGACCACCCACTTCTCCACACCCATAGGGTGTGAACAGATTCCTAGTATTATCTAACAAAAGATCATATCAACATAGGTTATCAACGTGAAAAGAGAAGAGGTTGGAGAACACGCCCCACGCGTTGGTGTTTTTCTGAGAAGTTGATGTTCCGTCCAGCAGCGCGTCCTTAGGGCCCTGTCGTCGGACGGGCCTGTGAGGTTACGGTGAGCACTGGCGAGGTTCTATGGCTTAGGCGTGGCTTGAAAAAGGTGGATGCAAGGTGTATGTTTGGTTGGGCAGATCTATTCCGGTCTGACCTTCTGTGGTCGTGGGCGAGCACAGGGATAGAGCAGCGAGGCTAGGTTGTTGGCCGGCGGCAAGATCGGGGGTCACAGTCTCCTGCATTCTGATTGGGCGGATCAGGGCTTTGATCTCTTGGCAGAGGCGATCCCACAAGGGATCTGTCGTGCCTTGAGGTTTGGCCTCCAATGGCAGCCGAGATCGTTGGTTGGCAGTGTGGGAATGCAGGGTTGATGACGTCGGTTTGTTGGCGGCTGAGTTGGTGGTCGGATTGGAGGATTGTAGCTCTGGAATTCCTTGGGGAGTTTGGAGGTTGGGTCGGGCTTAGGGAGTTGGGCCCTTGCTGGTGGGCTGCTGTTTTTAGTTGGTTCATTAGTAGTTATTTTTTTATGGTCTGTTTGTTGATTATAATAAGTTTCTGCCATAGTTTGGTAGGATGTGATGGGCTTCATGTTGGTCTATGCACCTTGTCTGCTCTAGGTAGGTGACGAGTTCCTTGCATTAGCAAATGGTCGCAACCTTCTAGTGGCAGTAACGTGTCTGCTCTAGGTAGGCGGTGAGTTCCTTGCTTGGTCAAATGGTCGCTGCTGCCTAGTGGCAGGGTGAAACTAAGTGTCACCGGATTTATTTTCCGGTGGCAGCATAGTAGGAAAGCTGTGTTATTGGTTATGATGCTTCTTATCTTTCTGGTATGTCACCACAATTGTAAAGTGAATGGAGTAGCCAGTAGAGCACTCTTCGCTATTTGGTGCTTGCTAGAATACATTGTTTTAGTTGAGACTCTTGTTATTATCTCCGGATGTTCTCTTATTGCTTATTGTAATCCAGGGTTTATGCATCATGTCCCCCCCCTATGTATTCTGCAGTTTCATTAATTAAAGCTTGAAGCTAGCCGGCTCTTAAAAAAAAAAAAGGGAAAAAAATACAAACAGTACCCAACCTATGGCCGACTCCGAATTTCTGTACCTAAATTTCCAAAACTATCACAATGGTACCCAAGTTATCTAGCCCGACCCAACATATGTACCTGCCGTCCAAGACGGCGTTAACCAGTGTGCCACGTGGCGTATTTGATGGGTATTTGTGTCATTTACTTATTGTTCCTCTTGATAATCTCCTCCGGAAGAATATTCTCCTTCTTCTTCTCCCTTTCCTCCTCTTCTCCTCCTTGTTCCTCTTAATCTGCCCCTTCAGCTCCGCCATTCTCTCCTTGTACGCCTTCTTCACCGACTTGTTCTTCCCTCTCCTCGAATGTCGTCCCCTTCCGACTCACCTGAACCGCCGACGACCTCTGCTTCTGCGTCTGCTTCCACTTTCACCCGGAGACCTTCCCGACGATCACGACTGGTTTGTCCGGATTGTCCGAGAAGGACACCACAGATCGCTTCGCCGGAGGTGGGTAGGTGGCGTCGATTTCCATGGCGGCATCTTCGTCGTCGTCAGCGGCTTCGGGGTTCTGCTTGCGCTTGTAGGTTTTGCCGCCGAAGCCTTCTTCTAGGCAGCGGAAGTCGATTGTGCAGGCCATACAGTGAAAACTAGGCTTACCCTACCCAATTCTTGAGTCCGTTTGTTCTCTTCCTCTCTCTGCATCTCTGCCTCTCTTTCTCTATCTCTCTGATTTGTTCTCTCTCTCTCTCTTCCTCACTTGTTGCAGAATCTTGTTGGGATGTTTTGTACAGTTGATATTGGTTATGTGGTTCGGATCGTTGGGATCGTTGTGGAATTTTACTTTTGTGTTTATTCCTTGGTTGCAGCTATTCATATTTGGGTCATTCTCTGAAGATGAGACCAAGTCATTGCTTCTAAAGCAATCACCGGGGAAGCCGTCGCCTGTGAAGGATGAAAAGCCAGTGGAAACAAACGTATTGCAGTTTGGTTCGATAGATTTTGTTACGGATAAATCTTTAGTTGAGTTGAATGGTGAATCAAGTAGACAGCAAAGTTCTTTGAAAGGGCTGAGCAAATTGCAGTCTCTAAATGCAGATAATAAGCACAATGAAGTTAAGACTGCAAAAGCAGGAGATGATAATTTACTGGGATCAGTAGCAAGTCCCTTTGCTCTCTTCCTCTCTCTGGATCTCTGCCTCTCTTTCTCTCTCTCTCTCTTTCTCAATCAAGATACATAACTAATAAAAAAATTTCAGTTAAAGAAAAATACTAATAAAAATTAAAAACTAAGATTAAGGTACGGAAGGACTAAAATGTCCCTGAAATTATGCCACCTAGCATAACAGTCATAGACGGCAGGTACATATGTTGGGTCGGGCTAGATAACCTAGGTACTATTGTGATAGTTTTGAAAACTTGGGTACAAAAATTCGGAGTCGGCTGTAGGTTGGGTACTGTTTGTATTTTTTTCCAAAAAAAAAAAGATCATGATCCTCGTAAATCAAATCAACAAAATCGAATTCCTAAAAATAAAAAGAGTGCTTTGAATATCACGAGTTAGCTACATAATACATCACGCGAACATTTCATTACACAATATAATCACATAATTTAAAAATTTTCAACTTTTAGGTCATCCACCAAACCTCATTCTTGAAAAACTCAGATCATAAAAGATAAATGGACGATTCTAAAGCACTTATGGAGATGGTATACTAGTTAGACTTCTAAGTTCATGAAGGATATTGTCTGGATTCAAAGTCTTATTAAAAGTCATAGGAGTAGCATTGATGCACTCGTAGTTTAGTGAAAGAACTCAAATCCTTGTCAAATTTCCATTGGTTTACAGAAGCAAGACAATTGTATCAGTGCCTTCCAATGAAGAGTTATTTTGATTATTAATTTCATAATCTCAATTGTTGAGGTCAATTTTGTTGAATTAAGACTTCAGAGAGGTCTGTTCAACTTTGAAATTGGACTTAAGGGCAAACTTTCCATATGACTATTTTTGCATTTCTCTAATGAGTCTCATATTCCTTGTATCTGTCAGGTGATATATTATGACATTATTTGGATGATGATGTGAATGACCCAAAGTCTTATTCTACCTAATTACCCAATAACCAGATATATTGTGCCTCAAAAGGCCAAGTGATTTGTTTTCCTTTTCCTTTTGTAGAGAAAAAAGGTAATTTGCAACTGTTTGAGATCACAAAGGTACAATAGCTGAGATGTGATATGTTGTTACTTTTGATTTCGAAAATGAGTCACATATCAACAGATAGACGTACAGGTGAGTTTATTAATTTCCAGTGGGAGCTTTCTAACAGTGATTTAATAGGAGGATCTGGTCTAGGGTAACCCTTAAACTAATGGTTTGCTAATTATGTTTTTGTTAATGGACATCTGGTTAGGCAAACCTTAAGCAGCAGGTTAGGTCCGTTGGGATAGATTAGTGTTCGATGGATCCCTGCCGTAGTGTCCCTGAAAAGAGTTTGATAGAATATATAAGAGTACGGTTGATCTTATTGAGTGCATCACTATTTGTCAATTGCTTCATGAAGATCACACTAAATGCAATTTATTCAAATAAAATGTCATCCCATCAACCAAACAATCTAGACATATTGCTAACAAATTTACAGCCTGTCCCCATTAACCCTTAGGGACACAAGTCGAGTTTTATACATTTGAATTGACCCATCCGTTTTGTGCTTGATGGTATACATCCATTAATTTGCATTCCGCTATTGTTATAGTTGCGATTTTGTTGTAGGCAAGTTTACAATTGATGACTTATTCACGTAATTCAATTTTCATTTCATCAAGAATTCTCAGATATTTGTCCGTACTTTATAGAACCCACAACCATATAATTCAAATAACAAATATTAAAAACATCCATGAATCCATGATCATCTCTTTGTCTTCTTCACCGGTACGACTCGCCATGCTTGCCCTAGAGCTCTTCCCTAGGTTCACATCTTTCTTAGGGTTCACGAGCAAAGATATGGCTGCCCTCTGACCCAAACTTCTCAAACTAGACAATTACAAAGACCAAAAAAGAGAATACCATGGATGGCGATGGAAAACAAATATGAGAAAGACCTTAAATTCTGAAACAATTATTGCCACAAGGCTACCTTGTGGCGCAAGAAAAATAGCAAGAACTGGCCCTTGCCGTGTAGGGACTATTTGGATCACATTTTAACCCCACTAGGCCACTAGATTGAAGACGACCCGGTCCTATAAGTCCTATATAACCCTCTCCCTAATATGGACAACCCTAGGCCTCACCAAAGCCCATTTACAATATGATTATCCTGATTAGAGAGAATTAACTATTATAGAAGTGGGGGTTACGAAAGAGGCATGTATTAGTTGAAGGAAGGAGAGAGGGAGGGGTCATTAGTGGTACCACCCTCCTGAAATTATTGTCCAAAACAACAAAAAGAGAAAAAAAGAGGTGGCTTTTGAATGGGAGGGTCCGACCCCCATTATCATAATTAAGCATTAGCGATTAAGTAAAGATTAGGGCAAATGATTCAATGGGATAAGACTCTAAGAGAGGTTGAGAACGAAAGGAGAGGTGGAGAAAATTTTACTTAAGTGGTAGGGTAGGATGCCCTTATCACCTTATATACACAAGTGTTTGTATCTTCCACTCCATCAAATTGTCATTAAGCCACTTCTTTTTTTTATATAATTTTGTCACATATATAGTAAAATATATGTGTTTTATTCCATGATTCGAATCTTCGAAACCGAAATCAAAATCGAAATCCAATAATTTTCAAAAGTCTTGAAAAAAAAAATAGATTCAGATATTACAAAAGCTTGGACCAAAAGTCATGAGTAACATACCCTCCCCCAAAATTCAATCCATGGACAAATTAGAAACAAGCAAAGGTTGATAATCCAAAAATTAAAGATAAAATGTGGCCCCCTTGTCCAAAAACATAACGCGTTTAGTATGATATATCATACATAAAAATATAGGTCATTTTCGAGCGCCCTTAGAGATTCCATGCTCTTAGACAAATGAAATTAAAGTAAATCACCCTTTGTATAGTAACAAAATTAATTCAAAAAAATTAATCCCCCATTGATTAAGATTTTAAAAGATATGACTCTCCACAAATTAATTACAGGTAAAAACAACCCTAATTAGGAATTAAGGGGATTAATAGCAGTAAAAAAAAAAAACAGACCCTTATTATCTATCCCTTATCTCTCTCTCTCATATTAAACCACCCAAAGCCCTCAAAACCTCTTCCTCTCTCTCTCTTCCTTCTCCTCCCTAATTTCTTAGATAAACAACAAAACCCTTGAGCTAAACGGCGTAGAGGGACCGTGCCTTCCCCTCCCCCCCCCCCCCCCCCCCCCCCCCCCAAAACGGCGTTTAACCAAAGGATTTAAGTCACGTGCGGATTCAAAATAAATTCTTTCTATTCGCTCCGGCTTTTATATTTATGGTCATGGCCTTGGAGTTCGAGCAGCAGCAGCAGCAGTTGAGTCTCACCACCAACCCCGTTGACGGCGACACTAACGGCGTCGACGCCGCGGCGGGGCGAGCCTCAGCCGAGGCCGGGGATGACGCCAGCAAGGCGCCGAGGCTGCCGCGGTGGACCCGGCAGGAGATTCTGGTGCTGATAAAGGGGAAGAGGGCGGCGGAGAGCCGGGGCGGCGGGGGGAGGACGGCGAGGTCGGAGTTCGGGTCGGGTCAGGCCGAGCCGAAATGGGCCGCGGTGTCGTCGTACTGCAAGAAGCACGGGGTGAACCGCGGGCCGGTCCAGTGCCGGAAGAGGTGGAGCAATTTGGCCGGCGACTTTAAGAAGATCAGGGAGTGGGAGGCGCAGAGGAAGGACGAAACGGAGTCGTTTTGGGTGATGAGGAACGATTTGAGGAGAGAGAGAAAGCTGCCGGGGTTTTTTGATAAAGAGGTTTATGATATAATGGAGGCCGTTTCCGGCGCCGGCGCTCCGGTTACGCTGGCTCTGGCTCCGCCGCCGCTGATGGTATCGGAGGCCGAGAACAACCTGAAGGAGGGTCTGACCGATGAGGTGGAGAAGCTTTTTGACAGCAGACAGGGGCCCACTGACGACGGGTTGTTTTCGGACTACGAGCAAGAGGAGTCGGGTCGGAGCCCCGATAAGGAAGTCCGGCTCAAAAGCCCCACCGCGATCCCAGCTCCTTTGCCAATATCAGGTAATTCACACTTTGACTAAAAATACTTTTTTAATAAAGAAAAGTTTTCATCTTTTTGGGTGAATTTCAAACGTTGTCGCTAGTTTTGGGTTGTCCTGGATTTTTATTCATTTATTGGTGTTTGGTATTGATTTCTAATTTTATTTTTATTTTTTTTGAAAAAGGGAAGATTTTTTGGTGAGGAGTAATCAGTGATGTTTATAGAGTTGGTGATGGAATTTCTATCGGGGATTTGGGCCATGGTGGGGTGGGTTGAAAATCAAATAGCCTGTTTGTTTTGTTTTTTTGTTTGTTTTGTTTTTGGAGTATTTGAACTGGTACATAGTGTGCTTTTGGGAGTTGGGATTTTAGGGGCACATTGTTGGCACAATGATAATGAGGACAAGCAAAATGCTTATGTTGTCTATTGGATACTGTAGCTGACTCTTTGAAACGTGACTGTCGTGTGTTTTACAGAGAAGCTGTTCAAACCAATACAAGCGTCCCAAGGACAAGGTAATGTTGCCTTCCTCAACCTTTGATATTACCTGTATATGGTGAACGAAGAATACGAATATGTGTGGAAACGTTTAAGGAACGGCGAGTTAGGAAAAAAAAATAATAATAATAATCAGACTAGCACAACCAAGTTTCATTACATTTCGCTGTTTATCTGGGATTGTGATGGTACTTTTTCCAGGTTCTCAGTAGCTGGTTTTGAGTGACTGCACAAATCACTGATGAATTAGGAGTCACTGTGTTCATCAAGTATCTGCCTTGCAATTAGTTTGCTTGTCACAATCTAATCCATCATATATGTTATATTGGCCTAGGTTTTTGGTTGCGTTTGAGCTTACTCTTCTAGAGCCTAAAATGCACGATTGGCACTCATTTGATAATTTCACACATATCATGAGCATTTTCTACTGTTTCATTGTCAAAAGGGATAGGTAACAAATTTAAGGTTCTATCATGATGGGAAAACAGAAATCTTCTTGGTTATTATTAAATATTCTATTCCACCTGCTTCTTAATTTCTATTTGTTTCCAGAGCTTGATCTCATATGTTTTCCAAGTTGAAATGGATCAAAATTTAAACAAATATATTTGATTTTTGTCGAATTTGGTAAATGAATCTGATTGCTGTCTGCAGGTGCAGCAGGCCAAAAACAGCCACCTTCAATTCCCGAGATGGGTTCTACTTCTCAAGACCGAAAAAGGAAGCGCTTTGCAGTAGATGGAGAGGAGGAAACATTCAGTTTGCAGAATCAGTTGATTGAGGTCATGGAAAGGAATGGTAAAATGCTGGCTGACTATTTTGAGGCTCAGAATTCTCATTCGCAACTGGATAGGGAGCAGAGGAAAGAACATTCTGATAGCTTAATTGCTGTTCTTAACAAGCTTGCAGATGCTTTCATGAGAATCGCCGATAAGTTGTAGGGAAGGCAATCAGAAATCAGTGTACATAAGAGAAGTCTCTTCAAGACTCGTAGATGTTAGCGGGGCTGAGAATTGGTGGATCAAATTTGATCATTTATCTCGTGGGAGGGCACTGACATGTTCTTCTACTTATTTATTTACTTTAAATTTTTCTCCCGTCTTTTTGGTCTATGCTACCTTTGTGGCATAGTTCCACCATCAAATGCATAGAATCCATACACAGATAATGTCTAGAAATTTCAAAGGGTTAACACATTTCGGCTACTTTTTCTTAAATGTTTAGAATTTCAAAGATTTAGCACATTGTGATGTTTTTCTTTCATATATCCAGCTCTAATGGAATTTGAATTTCCCTGTCAAATGTCTCGGTGACTGTACAGGTTCTTGATATCAATAAGAATGTTACATTGTCAGTTACGTCTACTGCTGTTCCTAAATCACTTTGCGAGGGCATTATAAGTTGTAAAGTTTATACTTAAGGTTCTTCCGGGGGATCAGATGTGTATACGGACAAAGGTATTAAAGAAAAATCACCAATACATTGAGATTTATGTTTAAAAGGAGAATCTTCTCAGGACGAGTGTTAATATACACATTATCATGGTTCAAGAAAAATAATAAACACAGATTTGCTGCCAGCACAGCCCGTCTGAATCTAATGAAACCTCATTAATCAGACTCATCATCTGACATTGGCTTGGTTCGAAACTTCCGACCACTTTTTGATAAACAATCACTTAAAACGGCTGCATTTTGCTCTGACTTGTCTTCCTCCTCTGCCGCACTGATTTCATTTTCTTCCATAGCTGCAATGCCAACAGCGACGCCTTTTATATTTAAGGACTGCTTATCATCATCTTCCTCGTCCTGCTTTGTTCTTGTGCTACCATCGACAGTCTCTTTCTTTGGAACAAAAGTCACAGACTTGGGAAGTTGAGGTGAAGCATCCTCCATCTCCATCTCTGACCCTGAGGTTTCAACCTGAGTAATGTAGTCCATACAAGCCTTGGTGTTGCCACCTTCATCAACTTCACTTGTTGAATCAAAACTATAACACGTATACTTTGAAGGATTCACCAAATAATCAGGAACCTGAGAAGCCGTCTTTTTCTTCAATGAAACCCGGGAAGCAGTTAATCCAGAACCATTATCCGAAACCAAGTTTTGAACTTTTCCGGATGATTCTTCACCATCACTCTGATCTACAAAAGCAGGGTCAAACCTAACACGTTTCCGGGACTTGCTATCCGAGGAATTGTCTTTCCTTTTCAGTATAGGCTTTGGCTGACCGCCATCTTCAGGTGATTTAGCAAACTGTTGCTTAACTAGTGCAGCAGAAGCCACTGGTGTAGAACTAGGGTTCTGAGCTTCAGCATCATCTTCTTTCAGCCTGTGCCTGGCAGCCAGGTGATTCGCACGCGAATCCTTACCAACCAATACATTGTAAGAGTTCAAATAAGAGGCATGGTGGGTAACATCGTCCATAAACAAACGATCATCATCAACAGCTTCAGCACCCGAAGCCACTTTGTCATATTCATCTTCCTCTTCCTGCACAAACCAGAAGGTAAGTAAATTTCAGTGACCCACTTTCCATAAACAGCAAAACCAAAATGTAAATTCAAAGAACAGCAACTAATTTGGTTTCTCAACCAATTAGCCAAAACTCCAAAATACACAGCAATTTCAAACCTAGTAACCAAGCTCTAGTCTTTTTGATCCAATTAGGTAACCCGATCAATTTCTACGAACAATGTATGTGTAGGGGGTCCTATTTACTTATATATATATAGCTTAATTTTCTATGAATGAAATACTAACAAGAATCAGAGAAAAGGAAATACTGACCTCGAAATCCAGAGTAGGGTCCATGCCTATGGAAGATCCGATTCCAAATTCACCCTGAAACGACGACGCACAGGGCGTTTCGTCTCGGTCAGGGGCGTCGGTGGCGCGCCTCCATTGGCGGCGCTCGACCTCGGCGCCGGCGACGGACCAGGGAGAGGACTGCGGTGGTTGGAGAGACGAGGAGAGCGACGCAGAGAGGGATCCGAAAACCTTGTCCGCCCGGAGTCTGAAGCTGTCGTCGTCCATCGGGATTTTGATTCTCAGTTGGATTTTTGAGGCACACCATTATATTGGAATCGGAGCCAAAGAGCACCGGCCCTTGCTACCTTTTCCTGGTCAGAACGGGTTTGGGCCAGATAATTGACTTAATGGGCCGAAAGCCCATTCTTCACTACCCCCCTCCTCTGTTGGAGTGTGTTTTCTCAACGTGACAATGCTAAAACTGCACACTGTTGAATATTAGCATTTAACCTTTGATGATCATCCTTTTCTTCTTTATGCTACCACACAATCATCGGTTCATAGTTTTTCTTATCACGCTACCTAAACAAATTGAGAGATTGAAGAACCACATAAATCATTGATCCTTTTATTTTTCTTTGACAATACGATCATTCACAAAATTTTATGCATATATGTCATGCTATTATTAAGGTTTCAAATAGAAATATCTCCTTTTTGATAAGATTTCTTGTTCATCAAATATGGTATCATTGGTATGCATTTCCCTTGGTTTGTATAGGAGATAGCAATTATTTGGATGTAGATGCTCATGTTATATTATTTAACCAAGACCAAAGAAGATTTATCATTGTTTAAGGCAAGCAACACAAGAAAAAGGAAGGCAAAAGCTCCTATACCAGAATGGCAGGGGTACACATACTTTTTGAGTTCTACATAAACCCATGATCATGACCATGCACGTAGCTTAATAATATATGGATCCAACTTCAAAGAAGAAGCAAAAACCCAGCAGTCCACCACAGAGACTACAGAAATACAGGGAAATAATTAACCAGAAAGACAACAGAACGAGGTGTCGGCACCCGACATCGACAAGTTTGTATTCCAATACAACTCTACTCTTTTCTCATAACTGCATCAAAATCTTGGACGCGAGAGTTTAACGAAATTTCGCAGGGAGGCATATAGGTTGGGGGATGGCGAATGCTAGTCTCCGGAGTGCCCCCATTCTTCACTATAAAGGCAGCGTCCATACCCCAACTCAAGTGCTTTTCAAAATGACAATGCCAAAACCATACACCTAGAGAAAAGGAAAATTATATTAGTCTTTTAACATATAATGACCATAATCATCACATGCATTTCTTGTAGTTTATCTTGTACATATACATGCACACTAGCAAGGTGCCCGCGTTTTTGGGGGTGATATTGTGAGGTTAATGAAAAGTGGGTCGATAAAAAGGAATAGTGAATTTGGACATAGAATAGTGGTACTTAGGTTAGTTTTTCAAATTTACACTTTTGTCTATTTATATTTTGTTGGCTTTTATGTAAGGATATAATGTGTTACTTTAAAATTTGGTGAAACATTTTAACACCAAAAGAGAGCCTCCATTCATAATACTACTACTACTAGTAATGTGTGTATATCAATATCAATTCATCTTTCTCATGAGCTACATGGCACTCGCGAGATGGAATCGAGAAGCACATTATATAATAGAAGCTAGCTAGCCTCCATTCAAAATGATAAACATATATATAATGTGAAAATTCTATAGTACTTTAGAGTATTGAAATTCTGGAGTCGAAAATCGTTAAATTGTAAATTGTTTGCGGTGTACCCTCACCCAATGAGCTATCTAACTGCACTTCAAAGTTTCAATACTCCAAAACACTATAGACAATTTCATATAATGTAAGATTTCTTCAAGTGTACGTTATGAAATAGTTTGCAACAATTTGCAATGGTACGAAGGAAGACATACCAGGATTATTTGCAATAAATCTGATGGCCAACCATCCATTCTTTGGAATCGCAAAGGTAGTTACTTGAGGAGGATCAAACAAATTAAATCGTTTTGGGTCAGTCTCGTTGTCATAATTCCCAAAACCATATCCGACCACGTAGAAGCTATAGCCGTGCAAATGCATTGGATGACTCATGGAATGGTCTAGAACGTTAGTGCCTTGAAACACAATCTCAACTGATTCGTTGTAATTCAAGACCTTTACCTTTCTCGCTTGGTCTGTGAACACAATATCAGGATCAAAATTTACATCTGTGAAGTTATAGGAAGAAAGTGGTTGGTCTGGGAAATCTGTTGAATAAACTCAGCTTATGTTTCTGCATCAAAATGTTCAAATTAGTAATTTCACATACTATAAGATAAGCTACAGCAAATCATTTGTGAAGCTGAACACTCTTCCTTCTCATCCCTCTAAAGGAGTCAATGTGAATGAAATAGTATCACATTTTAAGAGATTTAATTACCTAACAAAATAATCTGCATGCATTATAGAAGTGTGCTGTATGTCGACCACTACTAATGAACTTATATATTGTGGCATGTTAGAGAATAATCCAACAATATGTATCAAAGCTATCGTACCAAATCAAAGTTGCTTGTGCACACAAATATTAGAGACGGATTAAAATCTCATTTAGCCATAATATATAAGAAGAGTGGAAGTGGGAAAACCTGTAGTATGCCTGCAAAACATCTATACCCGGGTTTGCCCAACTTATATTGTTTAGGCTTGTAGCGATTTGTTCGTCTGAATCACATCCAGAATGTTCACAGTATAGGGAATTCATAGACACTGCTATATACATTTTGGTAGTAATGTTCATCGGAACATTGACAGGGTATTCCGGAGTCGCTAGGCTTTTAATTTGGTCGGTAAACTTTAATGCTCCAAAATAATCCAAATATGAGGGAAGGGTACTCGGAAAAGAAGGAGATGCTGGAGAGGTATAGTTGCCATTGTATTCAAAGATCGCAGTAGCATTAGCATGGTCAAAATTATCAACTTCAGAATCCTCAGTCCAATATATCCGAGCAGCCATGTAATATTGGCCAAGAGGCTGATTTGCTTCGAATAGGACATCCATTGTTTGTCCGGGAAGTGTTATTATGTAGGCTGTGCTTATGGGTTTTATATAGGCTCCATCAAGGCCTACCACAGTAAGATTGTGTTGAGCAACTGCAAAGAAGACTTCTGCATTCAAGTTTGCATTCACTATACGAAGAAGATAGGTCTTGCCATAATCTATCTTACGGCGATAAGTTGTTTCTGCATGCAATATGAAAATAATGATCAATTTCAGCAATGGATTTCAGTTTTACTTATATATTGCCACATATATATGCAACAAAGACTGGCAAGACATGTATGTCGCGAGAGGATGAACGACTTTAAAGTAACAAATGAAGTTTATACATGAGTAATGTTTATATTCCAACTGTAAGAGAATGTGAACAGGAGATCATCCTGTTTATGGTAATAATCGAAGCAGCAGGTTTATGTCTCATCCACAAATTTGGATACTGGAAAAGTTGTTCATGAACATTCTATATAGAGTTGGAGTGCTAGCTAGCTACATCATATGAAATTAATTAGCCTACTTAAATATTTTATTCCAGATGTTCTTGTCTATCTACAATTTAAATCATACAATTTTTTTTTTTTTGACCAAACGCTAGATAAATTTAAAGACCAAACTTCAAAGACAGAAAATATCATATGGATAAACAGCAGGGGCTTTTTTTTTTGACCAAACGCTAGATAAATTTAAAGACCAAACTTCAAAGACAGAAAATATCATATGGATAAACAGCAGGGGCGGATCCAAGTACACCCTTTGGGGGGACTCAAGTCCACCCGAAATTTTTGAGCTTAAAAAAGAAAACCTATATGTATACTTCTTCTTTTTCTTTGGTAATTGGGTGCAGGCTTTGTCAAGCCCACCCGAAGTCCCAACCAGCCAAACTTGAACACCTGATGAAGACTGTCACTCCCTCTCAGTCTCTCGTTCTATACTTCTCTCAAAGTTCAAACCTTAGATCCGTAGTCCGTTGGCTCCGTCCATCTCTTTGTCTTCTACTCTTCTTCTTCAATTTGGGGCAATCAATTCAATGTAAGTATTTCAATTTTCGTCAATTTAATCAGTTCAATTTGGGGCAAATTTTAGGGTTAAGGATTGATGTCGAATTCAATTTCGTGGATTTTGACTTAGCAATGGGTTGAGGATTGTTTTAGGGTCTTTCTAAATGTATCCGGTAAATTTCTATGTAGACCTAGCAGGTTTTTTACACCCAATAAAAAAATAGAATTTATAATTATACTCAACAACTTTTCCAACAATACCCTTAGCAAAACTCACACCCAGCAAAAAAGTCGTACCCAACAAATCTCACACCCAGCAAAACTTGGATTATCTCCGCATCAATTTTTGATGTTGATTGTTGCAGTGTGCATTTGAATGGGAAAATGTTCCGTACGGTACCCCGCCTTTAGCTCCTTATAACTTTTGGTATCTGACAAAAAAAAAATATCAATACGGTACCTGAAGTTTTCTGCCCGACCGAAAATTGGTACATATGACCGTTAGCTCCGTTACGTCGTCTGCCAGCTGGCAATTTTTTAAGGGTATTTTCGTCCTTTCATGCCTTAATTTTTTATTTTATTTTTTCTAAGCATCTCTCTCTCTCTGTTTCTGCATCTCTATGTGCCGAGGAGGAGTAATAACTTCCTCGTCTCCTCCGGCGTGGGAGGACGGCGGCTGCTCTGGCGCATTTTCCGACGAGGCCATTATAAATATTCCCGGAACTCAGATCCCCGAGCACAAGCTCAAGGCCCTATCAGAATATCATGCACAGCCGAATCAAACCCCCAGAACCCAAAATCCAATTCCTACTCGTCTTCGAAATCATTCACCAAATGAACCCCAAATTGGGGAGTTTGGCTGCTTCAAATACAACATTTCATAATCAAATTCCCAATTAGTAAACACAAACACGAAAACAACGAAGCTCCTCATCCACCACCTAAAGAAACGGCGATGGTGGACGGAAAACCACCTAAAGAAACGGTGCCCTGCACCTTCCTTTCACTTTTCTCAGTCCTCACACTTCACCAGCTTCAATGGTGAGCCGTTGGTCCGTCGCCGGTCAGAAACGGTGGCTCCCACATCTGGACACGTGGAGGCAGATTTCTCCGACTTTTGCTCACCAAACGTCGTTGTGCCCAGAGTGATTTCGCTAATTTTGAGGTCCGAGTTGCCGAGCTTCCGGTACTGCAACGCCGTCTTCTGGTCCTGCTTGGCAATGATGGTGGTTGGTCTGAGAGAGCCTTCTCCGCCTCCGGAGGCTTCTTACGGTGGTTCTGGTCTTTCGAGGCGAGTAAGGTGAGGTTAATACGGCGGCGTGGTTGCAGAGGAAGGCGGTGGCGCACGAGGCCATGGCAATGGGTCAGCTTGCTCCGTTTGCTCTCGGCCCCTTATCGAAATTTAACCGTTAACGAAATCAAGGTTCTAGACTGTGTGACTCTAGTGCGGCCATTACAAGGAGCATAAATTCATTGCCCCTGTTTCTTTTGCATTGCCTCCAGATCCAAGGAGCATAGCTGCGTTGTTAGCTAGAGATATTTTAGTCATCCTTATGGCCCAACTATCTGTTTTGTTTGCTAGCTATTCCAAATAGCTTATGTACTGAAAGTCTGAAACGAGGCCATTATTCAGGCATCCAAGAAATGAAGTTAATATGCCCCAATTCTGGGTTTCTTCTTTTGGAAATGGTCTGGAGAAGATGATGCGTTTGAATCAATGTAAGACACAGTAGAGCAATACCCAATGTTCAGTCGAATCAATTCGTTAACCGAATTTGAAAATTCATCAAGAACTCTAGAAATTCCACATTTTGGGAATTCTCAAAAGATTAAACCATAAGCTTCAAAACATACCTCAATGGATTCGTGATGCAAAGAGTAGTAAAGACCCAGAAGGATTCGCATCAATTTGGTTTGTAATTCCGTGAAAAGAAGCTTGAAAATTACAAAAATGGAGGAGAACTGAGGAAAAAACGTTCAAAAAAAAATTGAGGAAAAAACAAAACAAAAAAAGAATAAAGGGTTATTTCAAAAAAATAAATAAATAAAGGGTAAATTGGTCATTTTATGATCAAAATTGCCAGCTGGCAGATGAAGTAACGGAGCTAACGGTCATATGTACCAATTCTCAGTCGGGCAGAGAACTTCAGGTGCCGTATTGATTTTTTTTTTTTTGTCAAGTACCAAAAGTTATAAGGAGCCAAAGACGGGGTACCGTACGGACCATTTTCCCCATTTGAATTAGCAAGTCTTAAAGCTCTTAGGTACGTTGACTCGGTAAATCCACTAGACCTTGAAGCAATCTGTTGCAGTAATTTGGAGGAGTCAAATCTTTGCATTCGTCGCGCCATTACTGAAAAATATATCCAGGAACTTATTCTTAGATTTCCATGTCTTTCGGATTTGGCCTTGCGGGCCAATACTTTCGGATCAATAGATGGTGAGATCAAACTTTCGAGTAACCAACTCAAGTCATTAAGAATAACTGGATATATCTGCGCAAAGAACATCAACATAGATGCTCCAAATCTCCTTTCTTACCATAGTCATGGTAAAGAAATTCCACCCTCCTTTGGGCTGAACTCCGTGAAGCTAGACTTCGTTCACCATAGTTTTCCTGATGTATCGATTCTTCACACCAAGTGGTTTCTTAAATTGCGAGAATACCTTGCAAAGTTCTCACCTACAACAATCAACATCAAAATTGATGCGGAGATAATCCAAGTTTTGCTGGGTGTGAGATTTGCTGGGTATGAGTTTTGCTAAGGGTCTTGTTGGAAAAGTTGCTGAGTACAATTATAAATTCTATTTTTTTATTGGGTGTAAAAAACTTGCTGGGTCTAGGGATGACAAAAATCCCCAGCGGAGCGGAGCTCTATTGGATACCCGCCCCTAATGAGGGGAGAATTCGGAGACAAATGGGGAATGGGGATGGGGATCCCCAATCCCCGCTACCTAAGATTGGGGATGGGGCGGGGATGGTATTGTGATCTCCATACCCAAACCCGCCCCAATAATATATACATATATTTAACTTATATATATTGTAATTTCTTTTTTATAATAAAAATCATAAATATATACATTTACTACTTTACTTTAATGTCTACACTTTTATTTTAATAGTGTTTTGACTTTTGCACTCACTGAATTATGATTTATGAATTTAATCATATTTTAAATTTATTTGTTGTAGATTTTGATTTTAAAAAAGGCAATATGAGAAAAAATTATTTTATTTATTAAATTCTTATTAGGGATTTAGGGCGGGTATGGAGGCTTAGTCCCCAGTGGAGATGGGGACGGGGAATCCCCAATATATTTTTATTGGGGATTGGGGCGGGGATGGGGGTAGAGAATGACTCCGGAGATGGGGATGGTATTGTGATCCCCATCCCCAACCCGCCCCATTGCCATTCCTAGGCCTGGGTCTATATAAAAATTTGCTGGGTACATTTAGAAAGACCCTTGTTTTATGTGCCATCGATATCAGAGGAATGATGAGGGCAGAGTTATTTGCGGTGGAACTTGCCAAAGAAAGTGGTATGGATTGTTTAATGAATCTGGGTTATTTTTTTGTGATTCCTTAGTTTAATGAACCTGAGTTGTTTAATGAGGCAGAGTCGTTTGTGATTACTTAGTTTAATGAATCTGGGTTATTTATTTGTTGGATTGGTTTGTTAGTTACTTGGTTTAGTAATTTAGTTGGACTAGTTGCCGACTTGCCGCCGTAATTGGAATGATCTGGATATGCATGTACGATTGGATACATGTCTTGATGATTACTCTTTTATGTAGCAATTTTCTTTATTGCATAGATACAGAGGAAACATGATGGTTAACCTCCAAGATTATTAGCATGTTTCATAGCAATTAGAGTGATATATCTCCTAATACAATAAAAAAAAAAAAGATGTGTATGGTTTTGGTATTGTTATGCTCGAATTCATGTATGGAAAACCAATTTTCAGGAATTATCGACTTGTTTCGATTATGCTATACTAATGGAATTCCAGCCAATTTGAGAGAGTTGAGCCCAACTTAATATGGCATTTCATTCTTCATGGCATGTATCTGCTTACCTATTTTTTTACAATTATTTTGCAGATACGAATCAAACATATGATTAGCCAAGGAGTTACAGAGCAAAGCTCATTGACATCCACCGTAATACGAGTCAGATGTTGTTTAGTTTTGTATAGATATGCATTTGAGGGGTAAGGCTCACTACGTCCCTGTCTCGGTGTATATATTTTTTTTTCAACTAATAAAATTCTCTCGCACCGTCGAGATTCTCCATAATTTATTTATTTATTATTATTTTTAAGAAACCCAAGCTCACCCAAGGTTTAAATCCTGGATCCGCCACTGATAAACAGTGATTTTCAAAGAAAAATAATTCGATGGGAGAATGAAGAATTCTTAATTAGATAATTACTTCTTCAAGTTTTAGTCATGCTCTGGTTAATTGGTTTTCTAAGAAGAGTATGTACCACATTGTTTCTTTTAATTCATTTTAATTGCAAATATATATTCAGTTATATTGCGTGTAGATTAACATACCACTGGAACATGGACAAAGATCCCCTGGCTGGCCATTTATAGTGTAAGCATCAGAAGAGGGTAAGTCGCTACCGGTTTCCATAGCCGTATCAACTACTGCTTCCAAATCTCCCATGTACCAAGAGGCTGAAAAACACCAAATACAATATACAACTGTAAATTGTAAACCAATACCAATGTATACATAAAAGTAGTTGTGTCTGAACTTTGAAGTCTGGACTTTGATTAGTTTTGCATACCCAACACAATGATCTCATCTTCATCTGGTTGAGGAAATGGAAATGTGGTTCCAACAGCAGGCAAGATGACAATGGCACCGTGAACAGACGCTCTTGTCCAATCACTATGAGCATGCCACCATAGAGTTCCTTCTTCTTCGGACAATATGACTTCATAAGTAAAATTAGTCCCGGGAGAAATTGGACATTGTGTTATAAATTCTGGACCATCTGACCATGGATTTCTCGGCTGTCTAACTCCATGCCTGTACATATCTCTTCATGAGAACTAAATTATGTTCATGTTTTATCGATGCATTGGAAAGAGAGAGGAGTGACTAAGGCCCTTTGAAAGAATTAAGAGCCATGTGCCATCGCACATGTATTGGAACTTGTTAAGAACAGGCTCTGATTATAAGCAATATATATGACATACAGGTGATGCATGAATGCAAGAGACAGGTGATTTAAAATACCAGTGAATAGTGAAACCATAATATCCTTGGTTATGAACATTTACATAAACCGTGTCTCCTTTGCGAACTCGTATCTCCGGACCTGGAAAGCTGTCATTTACGACTAGCATGCTCTTTGTTTCACATAGCCTAGTGAAGTTCTTCTCCCTAACCTAAACATTAAAATGTAAACCAATTAGTACACATATAAACAGCTGCTAAATCACCAGTTTGTATATACGAGTGTGAGATCGAGTATTGAACTCGAAAGTATACTGTCCACTTACAACAAATTCATAGTGATGCACCTCGCCATGAACCACCAGCAAGAACAGAATAGTAAGAAAAAGAAACCCTAAAATCTTCGTCAATGGAGAAATAGTCATTCGGGATATCATTTTCTCAGTCTCCGACTCTCCTCTACTCAGGAAATAAGAAGACACTGGCTACCTCTACTTGTTGGCGACTTCGATCCAGTCTATGACAGCTAGCTCTTTATACAAAATCGGTAGGTTCACTACTCTGTGTGTGTGTGTGTGTATTGGAACCGACGGTCAAATATGTTTAATTAATTGATCGAACTGTGATCCTCTAGTCTTGAATCAATTTTATGGCATGGTACTATATTATTTAATCACTGTGTGTGTGTGTGTCTTGCAACCAACGGTCAAATATGTTTAATTAATATTGATCGAACTGTGATCCTCTAGTCTTGAATCAATTTTATGGCATGGTACTACTACTATATATATTCTTTAATCACTTATATCAGTCTTATATGTGAACGGTGAGTGTATGTTATCGGATCCCTAATTCTTTTGATCGATACATCTTTTCTTATAGTACAAAAAGGTAATTCACTCTTAATTAGTTAAGTATCTCTTAGGATTAGTTAGTTAGGCATTCGTTTAGTAGTACTTGTCCAGAGTGATCATACATGCAGTCCTGATCACCTGGTCAGCAACTGACCAGGTGATCAGGATCATCATACATGTTCATGTGATGGGTAATACTTTTTGAATGCTCAATGCATTCATGTGGTGATATGACATGAAAGAGTCAACTATTGTTAAGCTAGTTAAGTTCTGATATGATATGAAAAATAGGGACCTTTACTGCAAATGTGTTTATAAGAATTTAGACAACTCTAACCATTGCGAATTAATTTTGATTGTAAAGCACGTCATCCTCAAATCCATGGTCTACAATAACTGATAAATGGGCAGTTAAGGTCCAAATCTATGTCGCAACTTAGGCACAACATACCCGACCTCCGCCTTAGTAGCTAACAGCAGCCATGGCAGCACCTGCAACGTTTTAAACGCGCGACCATCTGCCGCAACCCTCTAATCCAACCTCACGGTGAGGTTCTGAAGCAACCCCACAAGCACCACTAGAGGAAGGGGGCGAAGAGCCAATCCTAGAACGAGAGCATTTTGTTGATTCTTTTTATCACTGAGCGGCATTATTAGTTTGCTACAAAGTAATTAGTTTAGATATCCGTTACATATTTTTTTGAAGGGAGATATCCGTTACATATTAGACCTTGTTAATTTGAATGTTTGTTCGGTCGCTCGATGGCTCTGATGCTGCTTGTACAGTCGGAAATATAGCTTGTTATCTAGGCACAGAAAAAAGTGTTATTATGTAATCCTCTGACCAGAGATCGGGTTATACACTTGTAAACTATTCAAGCCTTGCTGTCATTTTTGTTTCTTAATTTGGTACTATTCTTCTCACATACCAATAAATAAGAAACTTTTTTTTTTTTTTTGATGAGAGGTAAGAAACAATTAAGTTGTGGGTTGATGCCTCTAGTGAGGATGATAGCTTTGCTAGCATTTCTCAGCGGTGTTCTAGCAAGTTTGGGCAGAGGAGTTGGGTATTCCAACGAATCCAGCCACAATGAAGACGATGGAAATGAGAGTTTCCTGTGGAGTCGTCTTTTTTGGATTATTGGGAGATTCTATTCATACCTCTAAAATTGATATTTAGACATCCTCACTTAATAGACCTCCAACTTACTTTTACAAATAATCAATATGCTATCTACACCTCCTTAATTTTCCCATAATACCCATCATCCAATAATATCAATAAAAACTTTTTTTTTAGAGTGTTCTATTCATATACCTCCAAAATCGGTAGTTAGACCTCCATCAATTTTTGAACGTTTCACAATATTATTTAACTCTTGATATAACTAAGCTGAAAAAAAAAAATTAAAAAATCTTTCAATTGATAGCTCTCCCCCACCTGCTTATTATTGTATTTTGTAGGCATACGCATCTTTAGAGGCTAAGAGCAGTTCATTTTTTCAACTTCCTAAGATTCTCTCGTTTCATATATTAGCTCAAACAGTACGCTGCAATGGATGAGTATGATTTTAAGCGAAAGTGGCCTGTTGGTGTTTTGGTTAGAGAATATTGCATATCCGAAATTGACTCGAGGAACTACAAAGTAAGGAACTGGTTAGTTGATTTCTCCACTGCTTGGTAAGGATGAAGATCATAACAAAAACAAAAGGGAAAAAATAGCATGAGGATGAATATTTGTTGATTTCATACCTCTAAAAGGGAAAAGACTTTTTTTAATTTTTGTTTTTTCTCTTTTGTGTCTTTATTGGTAATTTGACATGAGTTGAGAAAGTCAACTATCACTTGAAAAAAGAAAGAGGTCCAAATGCCAATTTTGGAGGTATGAATAGAAGCTTCCCTTATTCTTTTCTTGTATGCCGTGATTGTGGGCAGCGGCGGGTTTGACGTGGAGGTATCTGGTAGCGCAGTGGTGAAGTCAGGATTTGATGTCAAGTGGGGCACTCACAAAATATTAAAACTCATAAAAGAAAAAAGAATTTCATTGACAACTAAAAGAAAAAAAAATTGAGAGTTGACTCAATTGGCAAGGGCGGACTTGAGGTGTAAACCCACACAAGTTCGATCCCCGCTACCAACAATCTCTCATTTGGTGGGCAATCTAGATGTCCTGCATAATTCCATACCAATGGGCTGGGCTGGGACACTGGCTAGTTTCGTAAGTCTTGTTGGGTTGAGGTCGTAGGTTTGCCCTGGCCCTGGTAGTGTAGGGAAGTCTCCCTCTTACCTAAACTTTTTTGTAACCAAAAAAAAAAAAACCCAAAATGATATCTTTTAAATTATCTAAAGCAATTTGTCAATAATATACTATATTAAAAGTAATTCAAAACTAGTATTAATGTCCAAAACATAATATATATTATATATAAAAGATAAATTTTCAGACCAATAAAAAAAAAACACACAAAAGCTATCCGTGCATGGAAGTTCAAACCCAAGACCTAAATGTTGCTAACTGATCAACTTTCCACTATGCTAGACCAGTCACAATATATATTAGTCAAACTAGAATATATATAATCTACTAGGTCACGGGACCTAGTACGCCCCAACGTGGCTCCGCCACTGTGGTAGCGTGCTCAGGCGAGGACCGGATCAGGCTGAAACCGAGGTTGGAACGATCGCCCTAGGCGGGGTTTTCGGTGTTTCTACATCTGAGGACGTCATGGATGATAGGTTGAGCGATGGTGACGGAACCTATTAGGGATGCGAAGGTGGTGTTCAGAGCGATTCCGGTTTGGGATTGTTTTTTTTAACACTGGTTTATGCTGTAGCAGCTGCATCATAGCTGTGCTACTGGGGGTGGAGGCAGCGACAACTGCAACGCAGGTGGTGGCTGGATCAATGCAGTGGCAACAATACTATTGTCGTGGCGGGTACTGTTCGGGGTGCCCTTAGCAAGTTTTGGCTGCTTTTGGTCTCTAACTTGGTCTGGGCCTCATGGGCTAGGGTTTGGGCTTCAAATGATGTTAGGCTTTGGGATCTAGGGTTGCGCTTTTATTTAAGGTCTAACTTTGGGTATGATTTTCTACTTTTTTATTTCAATTTATTTGAGCTGGTACTCAGTGTCTGATATTCTGGCGATTTTCTTCTTTTTTGGGAAGGAGTTGGTAGGATCTCAAATGAGCCAAGAAAAATTACAATATTTGTGCCTTTGATTTTCCATAGTCAGTGTTGATTTTATTTTGGACGGGGTTCACAAGATCTTAGGATCTTAAAAGGTTGAATTGCTTATGTAATAGCTTCTTCTGTCACCCACCCTCCCCCGGGGAAATTTGTTATGTAATTCCGTTGAATTAATGAATTGTCATGTTTCTAAAAAACAAAAAACAAAAAATTGTGGGAGGTTGACATTAATGCTAAAATTACACACTGTTGAATATTAGCATTTAACCTTTGATGATCATATTTTTGGTCCTTTTCTTCTTTATGCTACCACACAATCATCGGTTCTACATAATCATATGTTTATCTTTCTTATCACGCTACCTAAACAAATTGAGAGATTGAAGAACCACATAAATCATTGGTCCTTTTATAATATGTTGTAAATATTATTATCTATGTGGCTGTCCACTTTTAATACTCATTAGTTATGTACTTTGATGTAAACTCTACCTCTATATAAAGGCAGTGGCGGACGCAGAGTTTTTTTTTTATAGCGAGCTGAAAAAATTGAAAGATAACAAAACAAAACTTCGATGAATGAGACAAAGTTTCAATCTGCATATTTCCTAGCAAATAAAAAGATTGTTTTTTCAATCAATGCATTTCTCAATACACAAAATTTTTTGCAATCGGTTACAAGAAAACATTCAATAAATTTTCCTTTTTTTTTTTGAGTTGAAGGAGGTTAGACTTTATTGATAATCAAAAAAAACTTTAGGGTAAACGCTCTTATTATATTTAAATACCAAAGACCAAAGAAGATTTATCATTGTTTAAGGCAAGCAACACAAGAAAAAGGAAGGCAAAATTTTTATTAGCTCCTATACCAGAATGGCAGGGGTACACATACTTTTTGAGTTCTACATAAACCCATGATCATGACCACGTAGCTTAATAATATATGGATCCAACTTCAAAGAAGAAGCAAAAACCCAGCAGTCCAGCACAGAGACTACAGAAATACAGGGAAATAATTAACCAGAAAGACAACAGAACGAGGTGGCGGCACCCACGTAGCCTTGACGGCACGTCGGCACCCGACATCGACAAGTTTGTATTCCGATACAACTCTACTCTTTTCTCATAACTGCATCAAAATCTTGGACGCGAGAGTTTAACGAAATTTTGCAGGGAGGCATATAGGTTGGGGGATGGCGAATGCTAGTCTCCGGAGTGCCCCCATTCTTCACTATAAAGGCAACGTCCATACCCCAACTCAAGTGCTTTTCAAAATGACAATGCCAAAACCATACACCTAGAGAAAAGGAAAATTATATTAGTCTTTTAACATATAATGACCATAATCATCACATGCATTTCTTGTAGTTTATCTTGTACATACACACACACACTAGCAAGGTGTCCGCGTTTCTTGGGGGTGATATTGTGAGGTAATGAAAAGTGGGTCGATAAAAAAGAATAGTGTTTTTTTTTTTATTGGACATAGAATAGTGGTACTTAGGTTATTTTTAATTTCAAATTTACACTTTTGTCTATTTATATTTTGTTGGCTTAATTTGATAATTATGTTATGTAAAGATATTATGTGTTACTTCATAATTTAGTGAAGCCTTTTGACACTAAAAGAGGGTCTCCATGCGTGTATTGTATATATATCAACATCAATTCATCTTTCTCATGAGCTACATAGCACGCGAGATGGAATTGAGAAGACACATTATATAATAGAAGCTAGCTAGCCTCCATTCAAAATGATATATATATAATGTGAAAATTCTTTAGTACTTTTGGAGTATTGAAATTATGGAGTCGAAAATCGTTAAATTGCAAATTGTTTGCAGTGTACCATCACCCAATGAGCTATCTAACAGCACTTCAAAGTTTCAATATTTCGAAACACTATAGACAATCTCATATAATATAATGTAAGATTTCTTCAAGTGTACGTTATGAAATAGTTTGCAACAATTTGCAATGGTATGAAGGAAGACATACCAGGATTATTTGCAATAAATCTGATGGCCAACCATCCATTCTTTGGAATCGCAAAGGTAGTTACTTGAGGAGGATCAAACAAATTAAATCGTTTTGGGTCAGTCTCGTTGTCACAATTCCCAAAACCATATCCGACCACGTAGAAGCTATAGCCGTGCAAATGCATTGGATGACTCATGGAATGGTCTAGAACGTTAGTGCCTTGAAACACAATCTCAACTGATTCGTTGTAATTCAAGACCTTTACCTTTCTCGCTTGGTCTGTGAACACAATATCAGGATCAAAAGTTACATCTGTGAAGTTATAGGAAGAAAGTGGTTGGTCTGGGAAATCTGTTGAATAAACTCCGCTTATGTTTCTGCATCAAAATGTTCAAATTAGTAATTTCACATGCTATAAGAGTATAAGCTATAGCACATCATTTGTGAAGCTGAACACTCTTCCTTGTGTGCAACCTCATCCCTCTAAAGGAGTGAATGTGAATGAAATAGTATCACATTTTAAGAGATTTAATTACCTAACAAAATAATCTGCATGCATTATAGAAGTGTACTGTATGTGGACCACTACTAATGAACTTGTGGCATGTTAGAGAATAATCCAACAATATATATCAAGCTATCGTACCAAATCAAAGTTGCTTGTGCACACAAATATTAGAGACAGATTAAAATCTCATTTAGCCATAATATATAAGAAGAGTGGAAGTGGGATAACCTGTAGTATGCCTGCAAATTAAACATCTATACCCGGGTTTGCCCAACTTATATTGTTTAGGCTTGTAGCGATTTCTTGGTCTGAATCACATCCAGAATGTTCACAGTATAGGGAATTCATAGACACTGCTATATACATTTTGGTATTAATGTTCATCGGAACATTGACAGGGTATTCCGGAGTCGCTAGGCTTTTAATTTGGTCGGTAAACTTTAATGCTCCAAAATAATCCAAATATGAGGGAAGGGTACTCGGAATTCGGAAAAGAAGGAGATGTTGGAGAGGTATAGTTGCCATTGTATTCAAAGATCGCAGTAGCATTAGCATGGTCAAAATTATCAACTTCAGCATCATCAGTCCAATATATCCGAGCAGCCATGTAATATTGGCCAAGAGGCTGATTTGCTTCGAATAGGACATCCATATATTGTTTGTCCGGGAAGTGTTATTATGTAGGCTGTGCTTATGGGTTTTATATAGGCTCCATCAAGGCCTACCACAGTAAGATTGTGTTGAGCAACTGCAAAGAAGACTTCTGCATTCAAGTTTGCATTCACTATACGAAGAAGATAGGTCTTGCCATAATCTATCTTACGGCGATAAGTTGTTTCTGCATGCAATCTGAAAATAATGATCAATTTCAGCAATGGATTTCAGTTTTACTCATATATTGCTACATATATATGCAACAAAGACTGGCAAGACATGTATGTCGCAAGAGCATGAACGACTTTAATGTAACAAATGAAGTTTATACATGAGTAATGTTTATATTCCAACTTTAAGAGAATGTGAACAGGAGATCATCCTGTTTATCGTAATAATCGAAGCAGCAGGTTTATATCCACAAATTTGGATACTGGAAAAGTTGTTCATGAACATTCTATAATCTATATAGAGTTGGAGTGCTAGCTAGCTACATCATATGAAATTAATTAGCCTACTTAAATATATAGGCTTGTATACACAAACTTATTTTCTCTATTCACACACCTCTTCTATTTTTCTATTACTTTAATTTAATTTTTTTATATAAATTACCCTAACTACCCTCCCTTGTAATTATGTTTATTTTTATTTTTTATTTTTTCTATTTGACAAGTCAATCATGAATCAAACATCATTATACAATAAATTAATTCTTTTCACCTATATAAATGAAGGAAAAATAACAGGTTCATTAATTAAGTGGAATGACTTATATTATTAGACAAGGAATATGTTTCCCAGGTAATTACGTTCATCCAACTGAATCTAAATTGCAAATGTTAGTGAGCCATGACCTGTTGGTTAGCTAGCCTAACTAACATCGTGGATGTCACGAGTTCAAATCTCATTGACATCAGGGGTGGGGAAAAAACTGTCGTCCAGAATAAAAAAAAAAATTAAAAAAAAAAAACAGAATCTAAATTGCAAAGTTTATCTCTTCTACTACGTTTAGATTCTTCATTTTCAAAAGCATGCTTCATACCCCTCCTACTTGTATGAGGACAAATTTTGCAATTTTGATTCAGTTGATGAATGTATTATTTTTCCTTTATTTATATAGGTGAAAAAATTGATTTATTGTATAATGATGTTTGATTCATAATTGACTTGTCAAATAGAAAAAAGGAAAAGAAACATAATTACAAAGGAGGATAGTAGGGTATTTTATATATAAAAATTTGAATTAAAGTAACAGAAAAATAGAGGGGGTGTGTGAATAGGGATGGCAAAAATCCCCCGCGGGGCGGAGCTTCATTGGATACCCGCCCCTAATGGGGGGAGAATTCGGGGACAAATGGGGAATGGGGATGGGGATCCCCAATCCCCGCTATCTAAGATTGGGGATGGGGCGGGATGGTATTGTGATCCCCATCCCCAAACCCGCCCCAATAATATATATATATATAAATTTATTTTTTATTATATAAATCACAAATATATACATTTATTACTTTACTTTAATGGCTACACTTTTACTTTAATAGTTTTTTTTTTTACTTTTGCACTCACTGAATTATGATTTATGAATTTAATCATGTTTTAATTTTATTTGTTGTAGATTTTGATTTAAAAAAAGACAATATGAAAAAAAAATTATTTTATTTATTAAATTCTTATTGGGGATTTGGGGCGGGTTTGGAGGCTTAGTCCCCAGTGGGGATGGGGACGGGGAATCCCCAGTATATTTTTATTGGGGATTGGGGCGGGGATGGGGGTGGAAAATGACCTCGGGGATGGGGATGGTATTGTGATCCCCATCCCCAACCCGCCCCATTGCCATCCCTATGTGTGAATAGCACCACCCAAATTTTATTCCAGATGTTCTTGTCTATCTACAATTTAAATCGTACAAATTTTTTTTTTTTTGACCAAACGCTAGATAAATTTAAAGACCAAACTTCAAAGACAGAAAATATCATTGGATAAACAGTGATTTTCAAAGAAAAATAATTCGATGGGCGAATGAAGAATCCTTAATCAGATAATTATTTCTTCAAGTTTTAGTCATGCTCTGGTTAATTAGTTTTCTAAAAAGAGTATGTACCACATTGTTTCTTTTAATTCATTTTAGTTGCAAATATATATTCAATTATATTGTGTGTAGATTAACATACCACTGGAAAGATCCCCTGGCTGGCCATTTATAGTGTAAGCATCAGAAGAGGGTAAGTCGCTACCGGTTTCCATAGCCGTATCAACTACTGCTTTCAAATCTCCCATGTACCAAGAGGCTGAAAAACACCAAATACAATATACAACTGTAAGTGGCGGAACCAGGATTTGATCTTGGGGGGGGGGGGGGGGTCCAGACATAAAGTGTCGGTCACATAACGGAATTACTATAACGTAAGTTGGAAGTCAAAAAAAAAAAAACAATAGTATAACAATAATCTAAAAATCTTATTCAATAGAATTCGTAAGCGGTAAGCCAACAATCATGAAAAAATAAAACACAATTCCTACAAAAAAAATCCAACCCAAAGGATGAGTAGAATATAGTTAACCATATATCAAAACATAACTCGACGTTCTTGCATGTCTCAAAAGTCATCTATTATTGAGTTGATGGTAAATTTTTCTGCAATTTCTTTCTCAATGTACATCAGTAACGAGTCTGTAAGGAAGTCATTCTCCATTCGGTTACGAAGCCTTGTTTTGACTATATGCATAGCAGAAAATGATCGCTCTGTAGTTGCTGTAGACACTAGAAGAGTAAGCACAAGCACAATCACTCTATAAACAAGTTGATACCTTGTTGATCTTTTAGTTCTTACTAACCACAGAGATAAATAAGAAATAGTTGAAATACTTTTGAACTCTTGATCTTTAACCACATCATACTCAAAAAATTCAAGTTGTTTCTTGAGTTGCAGCTTCTCAAGACTGCAAAGCCATGTGGATAGAATTTTTCTACCAACTGACATATGGCATCAATCTTGAAACACTTGCTTATTTAAGTAGGATCCAGAGCTGAACTAAGAGTAAGTAGCTCTACAACATGCTCATTAAACCGGTTATTTAATTCTTGCAATTGAGAATCTATGGCAACATAAAATATATCTACCTGGTAAAAATGTTGAACTGTCCAATCATCTTGTTGGTGACGAGCTCGACCTCCTCTTCCAACATAACGAGCATTCATATATGGGATATCTATGTTACGTGCCTCACAAAAAGAATTTACCTTAGCAAATAAAGTATCCCATCCATCATCTCTCAACTTTTGAATGAATGCTTTAGTAGAGGACACAAGACTCATGGCATTCAAAATGTCTTGAGATTGACTTTGTAAAGCTAGACAAAGTTCATTAGTATTCTCCATAATTTCTTCCATGAGATGTTAGATGAAGACAAATTGATACGATGTCATTGACTCATAAGTTGAATCTGCATCTCCTGCTTGAGGACTCTTCCCTTCCTCAATTATGTTCCAAAGAACCTGACAAGTTGGGCTAAATCTTTGTCTCAAACTAGAAATAGATCTGAAGTGCGAACTCCAACGAGTATCTCCAGCACGCTGCAAGGTTCCAATTTGGTTAAGTCCTCTTCCGGTCTCAAGTTCATCAATTGAAGTCAAATATGCAATCTCTTCTGCTTGAGCACTTTGAAATTCATCATTACGCTTGCATGAAGCACCGAGAATATTGACAATAAAAGTCAATTTAGTAAAAAACTTTTGGATAGGAATAACTTCTCTCGATGTTGCTACTAAAGCCAATTGCAATCTATGTTCTAAACAATGAACATAGTAAGAATACGGACAATCCTTCAAAATCAAAGCTTGTAGCCCATTCCACTCACCTCGCATATTACTTGCACCATTGTATCCTTGGCCTCGAATATTTTGGATATTTAAATTGTGATTTGATAAGACTGAATATATTGCCTTTTGCAATGTCGATGCCTTGGTGTCCGAGACATGAACAAGTCAAAAAAAACGCTCCCAAATAAAACCATCTTTGTCAACAAATCTCAATACTATAGCCATTTGCTCTTTCTTTGACTCATCATGAGCTTCATCAACAATTATGCAAAATTTTGAATCATCAATTTCTTCCCGAATGGCCTTTTTTACTCTTACTGAAAATGCTTGTCACTACATTTGTTTTTAAATCTTTGGCGACATGTAAGAAGCATTTCTTGGAGCATTCTGTAATATAACTTCAGCAACTTTTTCATTATATGAAGCCAACAATTCTAAGAGTTTCACAAAATTGCCAGGATTGATTGAATCAACGCTTTCATCATGACCTCTAAAAGCACAACCTTGAAATGCAAGCCACAAACTGCTTCAATTGAAGTTTTGACTCGTAGACGGTGTCTGCAATTTGTTTTGAAGTATAATTTTCAACAGCATTCCGTATATGCTGGGGTTGCTTCATCAAGTCGTCACAGGCTCTTATAGCATTCTTATGAAAAGAGTCAGAATCTTTACCCATATGACTCAGAAAAGCACAACCCTTTCCATCTCTTACCTTCTTCCAACTTTGAAATCCCTAAATAGTGAAAGCTTTGTGGCCAGAATGGCCCGTGGGCATATTAAAACGAAAACACGGTAGACAAAAAGCTTTATCTTCAGTCGGAGAATATTCTAACCATGAAGAAAATAGTGCAAACCACGAAGATTGAAAGCTACGGTTGCGCTTTCCTTTTGGTGGATTTGATGAAAGTAAAGGCTGATATGGACCAAGTTTAATATAAGCACGTCGGACTTCATCTTGTAGATTAGGATGATATTCCCAAATTTGCGGACGTTTTCCCGGATCACGTTCTAGTGAATCAATCTGAATTTCATTGATTTCAGTTCTTGGAAATTTAGCACGATTTTCAGCCTCTTGAGTCTCAACATCAAATTGTGGTAAGGTAGCACTAGATTCGGCGTTTTCGGGTGTTTTTCTTTTAGTAAAACATTTATCAAGTGTCTTCTGTGTGGATGACTTTTTCATCTACAAATCAAAAAAAAAATTGCATATTAACAATGGGTATTCAAATAAAATCAATCGAACAGAAGCATAAAAAAAAGGGAAAAAATATAATACAGCACAAAAAAAAACAAAAAGAAGAAGAAGGATATCGCACCTTTCACAATTCGGTTGCTACAAATTAGAGAGAGAAAAATAGGTGACAGAGTAGAAAGTGGGATTTTTTTTTCGATCACAGTAGAAAAGAGGGATTGCAAGCCCCAACTTATATAGATAGCTGTCAGAATCCTTTTTGTTTTTTTTTTTTAATAAAGGGCTTGTGCGGTTGCCCTCAAACCTTGATTAATAAAACTGTCGAATACAAGGGGGGGACATTAAGCCTGAACCCCTGATTACAATAAGCATCTAGAGAATGTCCTGAAAAACTATCATGCGTCTCTACCAAATAATTGTATTCAACTAGGCACCAACTAGCAAAGAGCGCTCCACTGGCGACTCTATTTGCTTCAACATAGCGGTGACATAACGGAAAAATAACTCGATATGTAACCCGATTACAACATAGCATAATTACCATAAGCACAGCTTCCCCACTATGTTGCCGCCGGAACATAAATCCGACAACACTTAGTCTCACCCTACTACTAGGAGGCAACGACCACTTGACGAAGCAACGAACTCGCCGCTTACCTAGAGCAGACAATGCACTTTGAGTGCATACACAAGCAAAAAGCCCGGCTGTCAGAATCCTAATCATACAAGAATACTTATTTATTACTATATTGACTTTCTTCTCTTATTTTATTAGTTCTTTATAAACTATTATTATTGTTTTTATTTGTTTAAATATGACAATCACGTGGGTGGGTTTAGAGAGTGGGAGAGTTCCTTTTATTAGTTCTTTATAAACTATTATTATTGTTTTTATTTGTTTAAATATGACAATCACGTGGGTGGGTTTAGAGAGTGGGAGAGTTAGTAACTTAGTATATTATATATTTATGTACAATTGAATTTGGGGTGGGGGGGGACATACATAAATCATTAGTTTAATTAATAATAATATATACTTATATGTATCTGCCGAAAAGCTGGGGGAGGGAGGGGGTCCGGACCCCGTCAGACCGAATGACGGGTTCGCCAGTAAACCAGTACCAATGTATACATAAAAGTTGTTGTATCTGAACTTTGAAGTCTGGACTTTGATTAGTTTTGCATACCCAACACAATGATCTCATCTTCATCTGGTTGAGGAAATTGAAATGTGGTTCCAACAGCAGGCAAGATGACAATGGCACCTTGAACGAACGCTCTTGTCCAATCACTATGAGCATGCCACCATAGAATTCTTTCTTCTTCGGACAATATGACTTCATAAGTAAAATTAGACCCGGGAGAAATTGGACATTGTGTTATAAATTATGGACCATCTGACCATGGATTTCTCGGCTGTCTAACTCCATGCATGTACATATCTCTTTGTGAGAACTAAATTATGTTCATGTTTTATCGATGCATTGGAAAGAGAGAGGAGTGACTAAAGCCCTTTGAAAGAATTAAGAGACATGTGTCATCGCACATGTATTGGAACTTGTTAAGAACAAGCTCTGATTAATTATAAGCAATAGGGAGAATATCACAAATGATCACTCAACTTTTACCTATTCGACACTTTAGTCACTCACCTCTTAAATATATCACTTTGGTCACTCAACTTTAACTCTGTTATTCACAATACATCGCACTTGGAACTTGTTAAGAACAGGCTCTGATTATAAGCAATCGGGAGAATATCACAAATGGTCACTCAACTTTTACCTATTCGACATTTTAGTCACTCACCTTTTAAATATATCACTTTGGTCACTCAACTTTAACTTTGTTATTCACTTTAGTCACTTCGTTAATTTTTTTCATTAAAAAAAAATTATTTGCTACAATATTAATGATATTTTCGTCCAATCAATTGTGATAAATTGATAAATCTGTATTAGAATGATTCGGAGAAGTGATTAAAGTGAGATAAAATGCACCTTGGGTGACTAAAGTGATTGACAGAGTAATAGTTGAGTGACTAAAGTGATATATTTGAAACTTGAGTGACCAAAATGTCGAATGAGTCATAGTTAAATGACCATTTGTGAAATTCTCCCTAAGCAATATATATGACATGCAGGTGATGCATGAATGCAAGAGACAGGTGATTTAAAATACCAGTGAATACTGAAACCATAATATCCTTGGTTATGAACATTTACATAAACCGTGTCTCCTTTGCGAACTCGTATCTCCGGACCTGGAAAGCTGTCATTTACGACTAGCATGCTCTTTGTTTCACATAGCCTAGTGAAGTTCTTCTCCCTAACCTAAACATTAAAATGTAAACCAATTAGTACACATATAAACAGCTGCTAAATCACCAGTTTGTATATACGAGTGTGAGATCGAGTATTGAACTCGAAAGTATACTGTCCACTTACAACAAATTCATAGTGATGCACCTCGCCATGAACCACCAGCAAGAACAGAATAGTAAGAAAAAGAAACCCTAAAATCTTCGTCAATGGAGAAATAGTCATTCGGGATATCATTTTCTCAGTCTCCGACTCTCCTCTACTCAGGAAATAAGAAGACACTGGCTACCTCTACTTGTTGGCGACTTCGATCCAGTCTATGACAGCTAGCTCTTTATACAAAATCGGTAGGTTCACTACTCTGTGTGTGTGTGTGTGTATTGGAACCGACGGTCAAATATGTTTAATTAATTGATCGAACTGTGATCCTCTAGTCTTGAATCAATTTTATGGCATGGTACTATATTATTTAATCACTGTGTGTGTGTGTGTCTTGCAACCAACGGTCAAATATGTTTAATTAATATTGATCGAACTGTGATCCTCTAGTCTTGAATCAATCCTATCATTCCTATGTCACTTATATCAGTATTATATATATATATATATATATTTTTTTTTTTTTTACGATTCAGTATTATATATATATGAACGGTGAGTGCACGTTATCAGATCCCCAATTCTTTTAATCAATACATCTTTTTTTATAGTACAATTCTTTTAATTAGTACTATATATATTCTTCAATCACTTATATCGATCAGTCATATACATAAACAGTGAGTGCACGTTATCAGATCCCTAATAAAATTAGATATAAACCCAAAAATATAAGCTAAAATTGAGAAAAACTCATAGATATTTTTCTTTCAATTTACACCCATTCTACATAAGCAAACCTCCATATAGAGTATATATCTATAATTAATAGTTTTTCTCATTCTTTGATATATCTAATATGCCCGTCTTCTGATTATGGAGAGTTAAATTAAGTATCTTGCTTAATCTTATCATCCATTTGAATTTGAAATATTAAGCAAAAAAATCAATTCATTTTGACTTTATCATAATCAATTACGTCCTTAATTTCTTCATTACCCCATATTTGATTACTGAGTTGAGTATATATTTCTATATATGCTCATTACAATAGTAGTTCATTTCCAGCACAAATTTCAATTCTTGTTTTCCTTATATGTAGCTATTTTCTTTTCGAATAGATTTTCAATTTTCTTTTCCTTGATGGGGTCAATTATTGTTTCAAAAGATGGAAAGAGATTTTGATTCAATCACTGGGAGAAAATGTTTTCCTTGCTTGAAAGAAAGGGCGGGGGGCAAGCAGGTATGATACTTCTCGCTTGTGTCTATGAAGAACAACTAAAGAAATGTTCTTAAAGAAAAGAAAAGGATTTGAGATGGGGTCAAGAAATGGGGAAAAAACTTTTGTTATTGTGTTTTCACTCCTAGGCTCACATTTGGTGCCTCTCTATATTCTCAAAAGATTTCTAATTGTAAGGTATGTATCTTGTTCTTGGATTACTTTCTTCTTCTTTTTAGGTATATTGTCATATTAATCCCATGATAGCTTTTTACTCTCAACTACTACAATTCTAATTTACCTACTAAGTAATTAGATGAAAGTGAGGCTAGAATTATGGATCTTTGAATTATGTAAAAAAAGATCCATAATTCTAGCAATCATGATGAATTTAATGAAAATTGCAATAATAATGGGACCAATAAAAAAGATTTACAATTAAGGTATTTAAAGATGACGTTAATTTTGTTTGGACCCAAAATGAACATTTTGGCCTGACAAGGCACGTCTTGGAGAAATTGAGCCAATGTCAGTGGCTCAAGCTATATATTGTCAACAAGCTCGAAATATATATTTAGAGGCTAAATAAAGCCTACTATGGAAGTATGACAAGTCAACTTTAGCATATTTTCCTACTTCGGCTAGGAAAAACCGAGCTAGACAAGGAAGGAGGGGTGGCAGACTAACCAAATGAAATCGAAATGTGCTAAAACTTTCCAGATTAATTCTAGAAAGCCCAAGGATCATTTCTTATGAAGAATGTCAGAGCTAGATTTGAGTGGAAGGCCTTCAAACAATCAGTCCAATTTTCTACAGAAGCAAAACTGGAAAACTGGACCTGTAAGAGGTCCAGCAGCATTTCCAGCCGAACCGCATGAAATAAAGCTCTAAAAATTTGTCAGGATGATCTACACTCATAGTGGAACATTTTTTATGAAAAAGTCGAAGGCTCATTCTGAAGGCTTGTTGGAGAAATAATTGAAGGAATAAAGGGACAGAAACTGACCTAAAACCAGCTCAATATTCACATGTTCATGTTTCCTACCCA
Organism: Rosa rugosa; assembly: GCF_958449725.1. Taxonomy (NCBI): domain Eukaryota; kingdom Viridiplantae; phylum Streptophyta; class Magnoliopsida; order Rosales; family Rosaceae; genus Rosa; species Rosa rugosa. Next base: position 12,012,161 of record NC_084824.1, on the reverse strand, counting down.
CATGAAGAAAGCTAGATGCTTTTCTTTTTTTCCTTGGATATATTTTTCTACAACAATCTCTTTAATAGATCATCATCACTTCCATGTTTTTGCACCTTTATGCCTTGCTTTCATTTCATCATTTCTCTATCTTTTCCATATTTTACAAATCACTTTCATACTCCACTTTCATTATTTTTCTTCCACTCATCATTTCACTCTTCTTTTTCTTCCCTATATAAACACCTTCTCCTCTCATTCTAAAAACACTCATTCACAACACAACATCAAAACATCTCTAAGATGATCTAAGTTCTCTCTAGAGCAACCTCTCTAAGAGCAACTCCTCTCCTTCTCTTTCTCTTACCGGTGATCACACTCCTAGTCCTAGTCTTCTCAGAAGCCGACTTTTAGTGCCACCAAACCCTCTGTCAACGTACTTCGGTCCTAGTCTCCTCGAGAGCCGATTGTAGTACCACGACCAAACACAGACACCCATTCACATACAACAACAACATCTCTAAGATGATCTAAGTTCTCTCTAGAGCAAACCTCTCTAAGAGCAACTCCTCTCCTTCTCTTTCTCTTAGCGGTGATCACACTCCTAGTCCTAGTCTTCTCAGAAGCCGACTTTCAGTGCCACCAAACCCTCTGTCAACGTGCTTCGGTCCTAGTCTCCTCGGGAGCCGACGGTAGTGCCGCGACCACAACGGTTACAGAACCAGCCAAGCAAAGGTAACGCCCTAGCAACCCAGCCAAGCTAAAGTCACGCTTTAGCAAGATCTCAATACTTCCCGGTGATTTCGCTCTGCTCAATCTGCAATATTGAGTATCGACTTGTGAACAAGAAGAAACTTCAGCAAAGTCCTCACCACGAGGCAGAAAGAATCCCACGACGAGGTTGGTGCTCTCCTCGTCTACAATCGCTTGAAAGAAGTCAGGTCAAGGGACACCCCCGACGACCGCACCCGAACGGTGCTGGCACGCCCGCGCAAGAAAAGAGACTGTTGACCAGCTGCAGCAAAATTGGAGCCAAACAAATTTCCTTTCAAAAAAAAAAAAAAGATGACGTTAATTTTGCTAGTTGACTTATGTCTGTCATATTTAAATTATGGCAATTTGTGTAATTCTTCTAAAAATGAAATCTAATATTTTATCATAGTTGGCAATAATTGGGTGTAGATTGAAAAGAAATAATAGGTGGGTTTTTTCCATTAAATTTTCTCGAAATTGGGTATATAATGAAATGCCCCCTCTTTTAATTAGTTAAGTATCTCTTAGGATTAGTTAGTCAGCCATTCGTTTAAGTACTGTCCAGAGTGATCATACATGTTCATGTGATGGGTAATACTTTTTGAATGCTCAATGCATTCATGTGGTGATATGACATGAAAGAGTCAACTATTTTTAAGGTAGTTAAGTTCTGAAATGATATGAAAAATAGGGACCTTTACAATTGTGTTTTATAAGAAATTAAGAATTGAGACAACTCTTAACAATTACAAATTAATTTTTGATTGCAAAGCACGTCATCCTCAAATCCAATGTCTACAATAACTGACAAATATATGGGTGGTTAAGGTCCAAATCTATGTCACAACTTAGGCACATACCCGACCTGCGCCTCAGTAGCTAATAGCAGCCATGGCAGCACCTGCAACGACAGCAACGTCGACGACCATCAGCCGCAACCCGCTAATCCAACCTCACGGCTGAGGCTCTGAAGCAACCCCACAAGCACCACCCAGAGGAAGGGGGCGAAGAGCCAACCCTAGAACGAGAGCATTTTGTTGATTCTTATTTTCATCACTGAGCGGCATTATTAGTTTGCTACAAATTAATTAGTTTAGGTATCCGTTACATATTAGACCTTGTTTGAATGTTTGTTCGGTCACTCGATGGCTCTGATGCTGCTCATACAGTTGGAAATATAGCTTGTTATCTAGGTACAGAAAAAGGTGTTATTATCTAATCCTCTGACCAGAGATCGAGTTATACACTTGTAAACCATTCAAGCCTTGCTGTCATTTTTGTTTCTTAATTTGGTACTATTCTTCTTCTCACATACCAATAAATAAGAAACAATTTTTTTTCGATGAGGATAAGAAACAATTAAGTTGTGGGTTGATGCCTCTAGTGAGGATGATAGCTTTGCTAGGATTTCTTAGGACGTTATCAATGGTAGGTTGAGCGATGGCGACGGAACCTGGAAAGGGTGCTACGGTGGTGTTTAGAGCGGTTCCGGTTTGGGATTGTTTTTTTGAACACCGATTTTTGCTGTAGCGGCTGCATCATAGCTGCTTTACTGGTGGTGGTGGCGACGGCGACTGCGACGCAGGTGGTGGCTGGATCAATGCAGGTTGCGGCAACAATATTGTTGTCGTGGTGGGTACTGTTCGGGGTGCCCTTAGCAAGTTTTGGCTGCTTTGGGTCTCTAACTGGGTTTGGGTCTCATGGGCTAAGGTTTGGGCTTCAAATGCTGTTACGCTCTTTAGGTATGTTTTTCTCCTTTTTATTTCAATTTATTTTAGCTAGTACTCAATGTCTGATATTCTGGCGATTTTCTTCTTTTTTGGGAAGGAGTTGGTAGGATCTCTGGTTTGAGACATGAGCCAAGAAAAGTTACAATATTCGTGCCTTTGATTTTCCATAGGTAGTGTCGATTTTATTTTGGATGGGCCTCACAAGATCTTAGGATCTTAAAAGGATAAGATAGCTTCTTCTGTCATCCCCCCTAGTTGTTATGTAATTCCGCTGAATTAATGAATTGTCATGTTTCTAAAAAACAAAAAACAAAAATTGTGGGTTGATGCCATCTTCTTTATTTATTGGACTAAATTCAGTTTGCCCCCTCCAACTTTGGGACAAACATCAGTTTGATCCGTGATTTTTTTAAAATACGATCATCCATGCACTTCTAATTTCCATTACCCCCGCCCAAATTTTAAAATTGCCTCCATTTGTGATGTCATAAGCTGACTTGGCACCGACATGAGGGACTTTGACCCTCAGTCCGGACGAAATGTCCAAACTACTTTTGTTACCCATATTCTTCTTCTTAAAAGACTTGACCTTTATCTCTCTCTGTGGTTTCAGATGGAAGACGACGATGACTCAACCACCTACCACCTCCTTCAGCCGCCCCTGCGCTGCCATCATCATCGACTCTCCCTCCCACACCGACCACAAAAAACCTGGGTGCCCCAACCCGATCTACAAACTCCACAACCAATCTCTCCACAAAGGATCTAGGATTAGTAACTGCAAAAATTGCAGATTTGGTGAACCCTTATATGGGTTTAGCTTGGAACATGTTCTAGATTAACCAAAATATACTTGAATCTGCCAACTCATCATCGTCATGGACCAGCTCTTCTGAGACCACAAGGCCCCTTTACGCCTAATTATCATCTCCTGCTTCGCTCCACTTCTGAACTGCTCTATCTTCCCCCAATACTCATTGGAATCAAGAACTTCCATTTGTTTGCATATCATCATATATTCAAATTCAAACTCTCTCAAGCTCAAGCTCCATTAACCAAATCAAGACATAATATTGATCACAATTACCTCGGCGAGAGTTGAGATTACAGATCAAAAAGCAAGGAGTCGTTGCTGGGTCCTCAAAGTTTTTATATTATTCTCGAAGCTTTTGAATGGTTAAAATTCCAATCCCACACCTTGGTACGAAAAGGAAGTAACATCTTATCTTGATTTCTTTGAGAACTAGAAAACCAAATCAGCTATTGCTGGGTCGGTTTGGGAAGAGCTTGGCCTCCTCCTCCTGCGGCGAGCTTATTATGATTGACATCGGGAAAGACCCAGGCATAAGAAGAGGGGGTTGTCATTAGGGGAGAGGAGAAGCAGGGGGATTAGAGAGGAACTGGATCTAATTAAAAGGAGATGGGAAGCAGTGCCCAAGTTCTTTCACTTGGGGAAAATAGTGAGAGAAATAGAGAGGAAGAGAATTTTCATTTTCATTTTTGAGATTATTGAGGTTAAACGTCCATTTTACCCTTCTAGGGGGTTGAAAGGCTGAAAAATGGGCCCTCATGTCTTGCCAAGTCAGCTTGTGAGGTCACAAATTGAGGCAATTTTGAAATTTTGACGTGGGTGGTGGAAATTGAAAATGCAGGGACGATCGTGATTAAAAAAACAAATTTGAGACTAAACTGAATTTAGTCTGTATTTATTTTATTATTATTTGCTACAAGAACAACAGAATATTAAAAAGAGGAACCCTTGATGCACACCTTCACCATTTTCAGGAGCTACAGAAGTGGGAAGCGGATTTTCCCAATAATATAAGAGGAGAATGGGCATCACCAAAAGTACATGCAGTTTAGGGTTTAAGAGTCATTGGCTGCATTAATTCACCGGAAATGTAATATATACCAATTATACCTAAAGTTCCATGCCCAACAAACACAAGTAGCTCAACATATAGGACTAGCTTGGACTATATTGGAGACAGACCAGGACGAGAGGTATCTATATGCTAAAAGCCTAAAAGGTATAAAGCCAATCACTTATTATTGAAGTGGTGTTAGCTCAGTGGTTAGAGCACCCACTACCTATGTACGAAGTCATGGGTTCAAGTCACCATGGGAGCAAGAGTGAAACCCTTTGATCCTCTTTTAAAATGTAAGAAAGAAAAAAAAAAAAAACTTATTATTGAAGCCTTCGCTTGAATTGCACTCGTAATGGGGAGAAAAAGAGTTATGTCAAGGCCCGGACATTTTAGCCTGAAAGTCCAGCCCAGCTTGTCTCATCTCGGCTCGGCCGATGTGATCTGGGCCTTGTTATATAAGTTTTGTGAATAACGATTCAGTTTCGGTTCGAAGTTTATAATAAATAGTCTCGGTCGGGGTCCTAATTTTTCAAAAAAAAAAAAAAAAAAAAAAAGCTCATTAAGATCTAAATATTGAACAACGGTCGTTGTATATTCACAGAATATAAGGCTGTAAATACTAAACAGATGCCATTTACTCAAACGGGTGGCTTGTGTATATGCCATTTACTCAAACACCTTCTCTGGCCAAATCCTCCTCTTCAATTCACAGAATAGATGTTTGTAAAGTAAAAATTCCACAGCATGAAGCATACGCAATTTATAAGGATCTAGAACACATAGTTAAGTGGCAGAATATCCGAAAACAGGGTTCCCAAATTAGAATGATGTTGCAATTTGGACCTGAACATCAGCCACTAAAGTTAGGATGAAAGCATAAGATAGGAGTTCTAAAACTGCTAGGATTCTTCTTTTTTTTTCGGAAATGAGTTTTTGGGAGGGGGGAGGCAGGTCCCCCGACCCAGGAACATTATGATCAACCATTGGCCCAATTACTTGAGACAGGCCTTGGCAGGAGCCCAACTAACATTTGGGCCCCGAGCCGGTTACAATTGGAAGTAGACAGACCCCGCAATGTCCCAAAGCCCACACTACCACATTGAAGTGGTCAAGTAGTAGGACCCGCAGGCATCCGCAATCAAGCCTACGAGATGACTTAGACACCCGTGAAGTTGTCACGTTTCACCAGCGTTCACATGGGCCCTGCAAGACCTTGACACTCAGCAACCTACCAATAAGGGATAAATTAACAACTATGAGGCTCAAACCTTGGATGGGGGTGCCAACCAAGGCAAGATCCTTGCTTTTGCCAATCCTGCCAACCCTTGTTCGTAAACCGCTAGGATTTTAACATAACTATAGGGACCAAACATCAAATAATTATTTTATTTTACATTAAAAAAAGTGTTTCTATAATTCTATTCATACCTCCTCATTTAGTCTTTGGACCTCCTTTGATTTTTGTTAAAATCTAATCCCCATTTTACCCCTGTAGGCTGTAGGAAAAGAAAAAAAAGAATTTCCAACATAGTCGTTTCTCTCTACCCTTGGCGTGCGACTTTGATCATTGTGAAGAAAGCTCAAATGGGTTGTACTATAGAATTGCATTTCCAATATTCTAGCAAAGAATATATTAATCGATGTGTTTTAATGGTTTTGTATTGGATCTGATATGGTGGAGACTGGGAACAAATATGAATATGGATTTCTTTGTTTTTGGGAATTTTTTGAAATGATGAATAATTCTATCTTTGTGTAATTTTGGGAGTGTAAGATGTTTAAATAATTCATTTGTTTCATTTAATTATAACTATTGATTTTGGTAACCAAATGTAAGAGTTTGCATTGGTCATAGATCATTCATTCCTGAGAAAAATTAATAAAAAGGAAGATATTGAAGGGTTTATCGTGGAGCAGGAGAATTAGGAAGATAATGAAGTAGAACTGAGGACAAGGTAGAGAGAGACGAAGTCTGCTGCAATATGATTTTTTTTTTTGTAAATTTTGTTAAAAGGGTAAAATAGGGATTTAATTATTACAAAAATTGGAAAAGGTCCAAAAGCTAAATGAGGAGGTATGAATAGAAGCACTCTTAAAAAAAAAATTATAGCCGCATTGCATCGTGTAAAAAAAAAAAAAAGGGTTTTTGTCCATTTACCCCATTTCTAGAGATTTTTTTTCTCACTTACCCCATTAAGTTTATTTAATTCCCTCTTACCCAAAACACTCTAAGGAGGTCTTCCCTAATACCCCATTAAGGTTTTTTTTTTGTTTTTTTATTTTTTTTTAATACCATTTTACCCTCATCCCTTTGTTACTTAGAGAGAGAGAGAAAATGGAAGAGAGAGAACCCATAGAAGACTTCGCCGGAGCCGGTCACCGGTCGCCGAAATCCGATCACCGATCGCTGCCCACCGAAATTTTCTAAAAACATCTATTGCCCCCAAATAGAGGGACAATAAAATTCTATTGCCCCCCAATAGACGCCTATTACCCCTCAATAGAACTTTCGATAGCCAGAATGAGAACTAATATTCCTAAAATTAGACAAATAAAACTTTGATTAAAGAAAAAATGAAGAAATTATATCAATTTTAAAACGTCTATTGCAGGGCAATAGACATTCAAAACTTTTTTTCTTTCCTTCTGTCCCATTACTTAAAAAAAATAAAATTTGGGCACATATAAGCACATGCTCTGCCCTGTCCACATTCACATCCAATGCAATGTGTATCTACATAGCACAACGCCAACCGTGATGACAACAAACAAATAGACAAGAAAGACTAATGAACCTACGGAAATGCATCGCAAATGGCTTTTCTGCAAAAACCCCAACCACCCGAGAACTATAACAATCAAAACCCATTATGGATGTGCTTCTTCTTTTCTTTCTCATGCTTTGCGGCGCACCCTTCTTTCCCTGCCCGCCCAGCGCAACCCCGAAAGCCCATCCAAGATCCACGCCCTCCTTCACGCTCAACCTCCAGGATCCGATTGGCGCATGGAACTGCTGGGATTTCTCCACGCCCTCCGCTCCCTGCGATTGGCGCTGCATCTTTTGCGACGATACTACTCGGGTCTCCGAGCTCCGCTTGCCTCGCCTCCAACTCGGCGGCCGACTCAGTGACTCGCTCGTGAATCTTAGGATGTTGGGGAAGCTGAGCCTCCGGTCAAACTCCTTCAAACAGACAACAAACAAAACTCGCCGATCTCAGGCCTGATTTGGTGGTGATGATGCTTCTCGATCGAAATGCCGCCACCGCCGACGCCGTCTTCTGCCATGGACTAGTACTTCCGCTTTCAGAGTGGCTCGATCGGAGCAGGAAGACTCGTAAATGAATCCAAGGAAGGATCCGGTGTGAGGGAGGGAGAGAGAGAGAGAGAGAGAGAGCAGATCGTGGAGAAAGTAGAGAGAGAAAGAGAGAGGCATAGAGGGTACATGTAATTAATTAGTTAAGCTAAGGGTAAAACTGTTATTTTGCTTTAAACAGGGTAAGTAAGAATAAAAATTTGTTGTTGGGGTAAGTGAGATATTTTTGTTCAATTTTGGTGCTTTGGGTCAAGGACCAAAAAAAAATGATTAGACTTGAGAAAATTGACCACAATGGATAAGAAGGTTCAAGATTCATCAGGAGAGATTGCAGTTTTTCTAGTGGGACAACGTTTTATTCTCAATTGGATTCTGTTTTGTTTTCTTAGATAGGTTACATTTCCTAGGTCTCTTAGCTAGGTCTAGCGTACCTCATTCTATTCTCTATAAATAACGGCCTCCTTTGGAACAACAAACTCAAGTACTAGTACTTTCGACTGCTTGGGAAAATCAAATGAATCTTCTTTCGTTTCTGCGCAAAATACATGAGAAGATCATCTTATTAAGATGTTTGGGGGGTATCAAAATGAGGAGCGATTACACCACCAAATCGGAAGGCCGGAGGCAGAGAAGGGGAGAGGATGGGATCTATCACCTCAAGGTTTCTCTTCAAGATCTCTACACTGGCACAACCAGAAAGCTTGCTGTCACTCGCAACAAGATCTGCACCAAGTGCAAGGGCAAAGGGTCAAAGTCAGGCGCTTCATGGACGTGCCGTGGTTGCCAAGGGCATGGTTATAAAGTCATTGTACGCCATTTAAGCCAAAATTTGACGCAGCGAACGCAGCAGTACTGCTATGAGTGCAAGGGCACTGGCCAGACCATCAGTGCAAAGGACCGCTGCCAGCAGTGCAAGGGTGACAAGGTTGTACTGGAGAAGAAAATATTGGAAGTCCATGTGGAGATAGGAATGAAAAACGGGCAGAAGATCATATTCCCTGGCGAAGCTCACGAAGCGCCTAATACCATCACAGGTAATATTGTTATTGTTGTCCAACAGAAGGAGCATCCCAAGTTTAAGCGAGAGGGGGATGACCTAATATTTAAGCATACATTGTCCCTAAAGGAGGCACTCTGTGGGTTCCAATTTAGGTTGACACATTTGGACGGTAGGCAGCTTCTGATTAGGTCTCAACCTGGAGAAGTTGTCAACCCTAATCGGTGCAAAGCTATACATGATGAAGGCATGCCAATCTACTCGAATCCATTTATTAAGGGCAAGTTGTATGTCCAGTTCACTGTTAAGTACCCAAATTCCTTGAACCCAGAACTGTGCAAGGTACTGGAGGCTGTGCTGCCTTGCGGGTCTGACTAGTCACCGCTTATTGATAAGGAGCTAGACGAATGCGATGAGACTACGCTGTATGATGTGAACATGGAGGACGAAATGAGAAAAAAGAAAGCAAAGCAGTCTCAAGAGGCATATGAGGAAGATGAGGACATGCATGGAAATGCCGGTGTCCAATGCGCTCATCAATGATTCCAGACTTCCAGTTACTTTGTTAGTGATTTAGTTTGTGACGTTATTTCTGTTATCTGCTCAGTTCTTGCTGTTTATTTCTGGGTTTGGGTTGTTTATGAATCTTAAAATAAAGACTGTAGCTTGATATGAATGGTTACTTACATATTGAAAAGGAGAAAGAAAAGTTTTTCGAGTAAAAAGTTTTATCTTCATAATATATCCATCAAATTCACTTGCCAATCGTGCTTTCATTTTCTTGCTGCACATATGTTTATGGTCCACCTCAACGGCCTTATATGCTTGCTTCAAATAGTGCAACTGATTGAAAGCATTGCATAGTCAACATAGTCGACTCTTTGTTGCATATGAATTTTTCATTTTTGTCTTCAAAATATATACCAAAAAAGAACATCCAAGTGACAAGCATTGTTGTATATATTTAATGTGTTTCTCTTTAGAGACAGCAAATCTAAATACTAAAAGAGATCTAATAGTCTAATACATGACTGCTTGACTTGAGCCATGTATACATTGATCTCTTCTTGGGGCTAGATCGTGCGATTGACCATACTTCCATAGTTCCATGGCTAACTAAGATGAGATCAGTGTATATATAGTACCAGCCCCATCTTGAAGCCTTCTGTAGCTAGGCATTTTTGGGTTCATGAAATCAGATCCCTAGCTAGCAGCAGAAGCTAATTCCAGGGCATTTTGACTTTGGTCTTTTTACTACTGAGAAGTAAACCTAGTCTAGAGCGTGCAATTGCAGTCAGTCCACTGTTCTTCTCTAATAAGTTCGTTCATTTGTTTCTCTTTTGTTTGTTGGCTTCAATTTCAGGCTAACAAGTATCTCTTTCTCTGAGAGCTATTGCTGCCTAATTGCTTAGACCGTAGGTATTGATATAACAGTTTCAAATTGCTAACAAATATTAATATATTCCATCATTATCAAGTCATCGTCTTGATCAGAATCAGTTAAATTTATTTTTATTAGGGCGTCTTAATTTTTTTGTTCTCAGCATCTGGTCTGCTCTCTGTTACTTGGTGTTTATTTCTGTTTGACAAACCCAATCCTAACTTGGGGAGTTTAAGACTACTGCTTTTGAGAAGAAAAAAAAAAACTCTCACGCCTATATTTCTTTGAAGCTATCTCCCGCTGTGGCAGGGCGATTTATAGTCTCCACTGGCTAGCCTGTCTCCCAATTCAGTTTCCGTGATCTTGGGCCATTTGTGTCAGGGTTGAAAGGTATAGAAAATTGGGAAAGCTGAATTGATCAGCTGAGGTAACGAGAACCTTGTTGAGTGTAAAATCAGACACTCCCTAGTGACGAGTTTCAGTGTGAAGGACTTCAAGTCCCCTTAAGTCCAGCTTCAATTTGAAAAAGAATCCGATACTCAAACTCGACTAGGTGAAACGTTATCACTTGCTTCTTGAATGAAAAGAAGCACTGTTACCATGGAGGTATCTTAGTTGCAGATTAGAACATTTCATAGTTTGGTTTAGATCTTCTGAGCTTACTTCCTTTTTCCTAGTTTGGTTGTGTTTCCTATTACTAGTTGGATTATGTTTCTTAATCCCTGTCTAACTCCATGTTCTGGTTCTAGCTTACTTCAATTTTCCTAGTTTGATCGTCTTTCCTCTATCACTAGTAATCCAATCTATCCTTGTTTGGCTACATTTTCTGGTCTAGCTTACAACAGCTTTCCTAGATAGTTCAATAAAATTTTCCTATTACTAGTTTCTGTTTCTTAATCCTAGTTTGATTAGATTTTTAGTTATATAGCTTGCTTATAAATTCTGAAATACTGTTATCGGTCCAGTTCACTGTGGATCAGTCTCCGAATTCAACTGTGAGGTCCTGGACTTGCTGCCTTATAGGATGAAATGTGAAGTACTGAAGTTGAACAAGCACAGAAGACTTAACAGCCTAGGCATATGACTAAGATATGAATGTTGGAGCCGAAATGCTAGGGTCCAATGTGCTAGCTCAACAATGATTTCAGTGACTTGGTTAGTGATTTTATTTTTGCTGTTATTTCTGTGGTCTGATCTTTGTACTTCTTTAGTGTTTCTACCAATCCTAATAAAATTTGTAATTTACTTCTCTTATGTCTTGGATTACTGCTTTTATATTTCACACGCTAATGCGATCTCGGTAGCAGCAAAACAAAATGGAATGCATAGGATGGGAAGAGTCTTATGCAATACTAACAAGAACCAGGACATTTGATTGAATAAAAGTGAGGAGATGCACATACATGCATTAGCACAATTGCAGTGATGAGATGTTTGTTGGAAACAAAAATCTCATCATGATTTAGCAAGAAGTTTGCATATACTAATGTCTGAAGCTCCCATTATTCCTAAACAAAGCTGTCAGGCCGATCAGTTGATAGATTATTGACCAAAGAAAAATTAGAAAGGGCAGTAGATAAGCTTCATGGTCATAAATGCTTTGATTGTGCGTCTCCAGGCATATACCAAAGGGGCTGGATTGAAGCCATTTAGTGAACACCTTCCTTCTCCAAAGACATAGAGAGTTTAAGTGCAGTCGCACTAAACCTGGATTCTGTCATCATGTCGTGATATAAAAGCTAAAAAAGTGGGAACAATTCTATATCGACAGACATACAAGAATATAGAAATATTGCCGGATTCATATTTGAAACAAAAAACTTCCACCGTTCCACATGATGAAGCATGCATTCTCATACTTGTCTATTAAGGCTCGAGATAAACACACAATTATGTGGCACACAACTGCACAAGTTTTTGGAGCCAACACAGGTCTTTCCGACATGAAAAGCATTTGGAAATGCAGTCTAAAGTCTTCATCTCAAAAAGATGTTTCATCCTGAAAATCACTAATACTAGACAGTCTACGTGTGCTCAACATTTTGTTCAAGGGAATTTATTTACCCACTAGACCAACTACTAGTTGCCACAACCCAATTCTGTTATGTTGTTGAAGAGATTTCTTAACCATCCGACTCACCACAGATTCAAAGCCCCAGTTTATGTTGCACTTGATGGAAAATTAGAGATCAAGTTCACAATCTTTTGTAGACCAGGGGAGAACAAATCTAATCAGTTCTTTAGCAGAAAAAGAGAGATGCTGCATTAACCAAAGAAAATTGGCAATTGCCGAATATCAAAGCTACTTCCATTTGGTTGAGTCAGCAAGTAACAATGATAAGGATAGCAACAGTTAAAACATGCTTAACTATCTAAAAATTCCACTTAGGAATGCCTACTGATCAGGAAGATATCTTATGAAGCATTTGAGTGGTTGGCATAAACAGGTGCCAACAAAGGGCCTGAATTTAAGCCATTTGCTCAAACATCTTCTTTGGCCAAATCTTCCCATTCCATTCACAGAATAAGGTTGTAAATACTAAACAAATATTTGTAATATATAAAGAACCTCCACGGCATGAAGCATACGCAATTCATAAGGATCTAGAACACTTGGTTAAGTGGCACAAATATCCAAAAACAGGGTTCACAAATTAAAATGATGTTGCAATTTGGACCAGCACATAAGCCACTAAAGTTAGGATGAAAGCAAAAGATAGAAGTTCTGAAACTGCTAGGATTTAATATAACTAGGGTCCAAACCAAGGAGTCTTTCTGCTGTGCAACTACATAACCACTGCCACCTTTTTGATTGAAGGGTCCTTGCGCCTTGCTTCTTCCAAGATAGCCTTCTCACAGTCTCTAGCTATCTGTTGACTTCCTCTGACCTCTCCAATTCCAGCTTCAGTCCTGAAGCGGATGAGTAGATGATATCCTGAGATTACTGCCCCCATCTCAGCTAACCCTTTCATTCCAAAAATGATGTCATATGCTGAAGGCTTGTCCATCACCACAAATTCCACCATGAATGTACGGAATCGGGGCCTATCACCAGCTGTGACATTGAGAGTTACTTTCCCCACCGACTTGTGTTCTTCCCCCAAGGCACCTCGCACAGTCTCTTTCTGGGGGCGAAGATCTTTCTTGCTGATCCCCAATCGCTTCAGAGTGGAAAGATAAATGATACTGTGGGAGAAGCCCGTGGTACAGAAAATCTTGTCCAGCCTAGTGTTTGCCACCATCATGCTCACAACAAGTGCATCGTTGTGTGGGACTTCAAGTCCCCTCAAGTCCTCATTTGAAAACTTTATGTCATCATCAGAGCCAGACATGATTCACCTGCTTCTTGACTGGAAAAATGCCATATAGATCATTTACCACTCGTATGAAATACCATACAAATCATTAAATCAATCACTATTCCTTCATTCCAATTCTCAATAATAAACTCTAGGAACTTGATTGCATAGATTACTAGAACTACATAACAACAGAAGCTCTTATTTTTGTACTCGATCCATGCCAAAGTAACAAACCTCAAACAAATTACAAATGTAAGTCCCATGCAATTCATCAAATCCAAAATACGAATGAAGTTTCACTCTGATCAAGGATATATAAATAGATAACACTCAAGATCACAAAATTCTCTTTTCCAATTTTTATTAGCAGAATCCAGCAATGGAATGGACAAAACCTATCATAACTTTTCTGGTACAGAAAACCTAGGGTGCAGATCACAGATTTTCCTAGATTAGATCAACGATCGATCAAAACTTAGCTTATATAAACTAGTCCTTACATGTCTGTCATGGAACATATGACTAAAATCGAAAGCAAAGTCGTGAGTTTCATACCTTATGGGAGTTGCGGAGCGTCGAGCTTGTTTGCTATGGCGGACGATGGAGAGGAAATTTTGGTTCTGAGAAACCCTAGGGTGGCGCTCTGTGGGTCTCAGCTGATCGAGTGAGTGTGCTTATAAAGGAGGGGGGGGGGGGGGGGGGTGGGGACTCTGGGAAGCCCTAAAATTTGGCACAAGCAGAGCATGTGATCATGGAAACGACGCCGAGCACTGTACGAACTAGGCTATTTGATTTCAGATGAATAATTTGAGAAATTGAGAGTTTAATGCAGCTTTAGCTATAAGGTTTGTTCTTGGCTAAACTACAAAATAATGCAGAATCGTAAGCTTTTAGGAGGGAAAGTATTTGGGCCGGTCACCAAAATGTACCAGTATTTGGGCCGGTCACCAAAATGTACCAGTATTTGGGCCGGTTCGTGTAGTTTAAGATTTTGGGTGATAAGTTAGAGAATCTTATTTGGTCATTTGGGTAAGTCCTACTTTAAGGGGGTAATGATTTGGTTCACCACATATAATCGTGATCATCATAACCTAATTATTTTGAGATAAAAAATTATAAAACAAAGGTGAAAAGAATTTTGAGATTAAATTTGAAAATTTATCTCATATGTTTCATAGGAGGGTTATCCTAAGGTGTTTTGAAATCCGATTTCGACTTTGATGTGCTTGTTCAATCCAATACCAATCATGGTTGTGACTTTGCATGCCCCCAGTTCACGAAAGAAAGTCTAAAAAATCAATTTCTATGTGTCTTTTTAGAATGATGGGAATATAAATTCGGAAAATTCTACAATGTGTTAACGTATGACATGCATACAATTGTCTTAAAAGTGGTAAAATGAGTCCTCAAAATAGTAATATTAGTCCTCAAAGTGGTAACATGAGTCCTTAAAGTGGTAAATTTTCTTAGTTACCACATGAGTCCTCAAAATAGTAATATTAGTCCTCAAAGTGGTAACATGAGTCCTTAAAGTGGTAAATTTTCTTAGTTTACCATATGAGTCCTCAAAATAGTAATATTAGTCCTCAAAGTGGTAACATGAGTCCTTAAAGTGGTAAAAATAGTTGATGTATGAGAAATGTTAACATACCATAGCTTTACCCTATAAATTCATCGTCGATACACTTACTTAGTTTAATAGGAACATTCTATTGTCTTTGCAAATAAAACGGATCAAGACTTGCATTTTTCTCCCACTTTTTTCATGACCCATAATATGTTACCAAACATAGAAAATAAGACTTTACATAGAAATTAAAGTGACACTTTTCTCTATTCTCAATCTCTGGGGGGCTATCCAAACATAGTCCATAAAGTTGAGGAGAGTTTGTGCATGATTGAGAACACAGAAATGACAAGAGAGAATGCGACCTCCAGGTAAGAGCTAATGGTGGGTTTTGGAGCTATGCAAACAGACTCTTCTGCAAGTTCAATAAGGACAATTAGACTATTTGGTCACACTATAATTGCTCAAAACACAAAATATATACAAGGCTGTATAACCAACTGGGATTTGAAACAGATCTTAAATGGGCCTCAGCTCTCCTAGCTCTAGATAAAATTGAAAGACAAGTGGGATTCTTTAGGACCCCATATGATCTGGCCATGTTCAACAGAACCCTCTACTACCATGCTTGATACTTCAGAATTTTGTTTATGAAGATTGCCCAAATGGGTACTGTGCTAAATTAACCAGATACACCTACTACCATCCTTTAGTAACACTTTGATTTTTGAAGAGTGTTATATATGATTCTAGTTACTTCATTATGAATTATGAGAAAGGAAAACAAACAAATCTCTTAATTCAAATCTACACTAAATTAATCGAAATTGAAAGCCGTAACTACCTCACTAAAAATAATCGTACACTTGTCTATCATCAAAGCATTTCAATGAAAAGCAAAGGGTCCTTTTTTTCACATTCCATCACCACTTGTACTATGTTATCCCCAACAGCTCGGAACTTTCCTGAATTCATTCAAAGTGATTCGAACGTAATCGGTTTCAATGCCAGACTCGTCCTTCAATAAACCAGATCAATGCATTTCATTTGCTAATCGGGTAAGTTTTACTTGTTTTAAGATTCTAATAATTTGGTTCACCATAGTTTATTAGTATCATCATCTCAATAAAGATAAGCAGCTAGATAACGCAGGTTAAGTAGCAAGACATTGAAATATTACAGCCTGATTAAGCGGGGATTAATAGTTTAAACCCAAAAGCAAACTAGTTGATGATGTACAAGAGCAAAAAAGCAACACAATGTTTCACTTTAGTTCCATCTTCATATGGGATGTCGTTATCTGTCGGCTCTTTAGCTCCCCTTTCCTTCTCTTTGGCTTATTTTTCTTCATCCTTTCTCTTTCTTTATGTGCGTAAATCTTTCGCATTGCAATTTCGATGATCTGTTGCCTTTTGAGTCTGTATTGTCCTATAGGTCTTGGTTGTCACTGAATGCATCACACGTGTTCGATTTGATTGAAATTATGGCTTCTCCTCTTCCCCAAGTCTCAACCAAAAGAGATGGTTGGTTGATTGATCATTGCAATGTCTTCTCTTTTGGCCAAGCAATGGCAAAGGCTTAAGTTGATCAAAGGAGACAAGTTCAATTCTCTTTTCGTTCTGTTGTTCCAATTTGAAAACTTACCTCTATAATTAATAAATTAAACTATTTAAAGATAAAAATAAATCTACACTAACCTATTTAGGAGTGTATCAAGTGAAGTGAACGCATTCGCCCCGCTCTAATTTATGTTTACTCAATAAAATGTTTAGCAGCTCCGTATGTTTTGCTAATTTTCTTTAAAGTATGAAGACAAATGTTCAACAAAATGCCTTAAATAAAGAAGTTAGTAGTTCATTTAGAAAACATATTGAACTTTAGATATTTTTACTCTAAATCGTTAGATTTTCAATGTCAACTTATCTTGTCGTTATTCACAAAGAAGTTAAATTTTTTTTTTTTTTGAATAAAGGGCTGGTGCGGCTGCCCTCAAGCCTCGATTAATCAAACTGTCGAATACAAGGGGGGGGGACATTGAACCTAAACCCCTGATTAGTGATTACAATAAGCATCTAGAATATTTTCCAAAATAATATCAGAAATCTCTACAGAAGACTTGTATTCTAACAAGCACCAACTAGCAAAGAGTGCCCAAATATCTACTCCATTTGCTTTAACATAGCAGTGACATAGCAGAAAGGTAACTCGATATGTACCCCTTGTACAACATAGCATAATTACCTGCTTTAGCACAGCTTTCCTCCTATGTTGCCGCCGAAAAGTAAATCCGACGACACTTAGTCTCACCCTGCCACTAGGCGGTAGCGCCCATTTGACGAAACAAATAACTCGCCGCCGGCCTAGAGCAGACAAGGCACGTAGAGTGCATACACAGGCACTTAGCCCGATTAGTCCTACATAATATATGTAGGATATTATTGCTGGCATAGCCATAATTAACTAATAATAACGAAAAATAATAAAACAGAAAGTAAACAGAGTTTGGGCCCAGAGCCCAAGCCCAGGCCCAAAATCCACTACGCCCAAGCCAAGAATGGAGTCTGCTGAAGGCAGCACGCCACCGACCCGCAAGCAACACCCCCGCCGACCCTCCACCGGCGACAAAGCCACCGCACCGAGCAAGCACAGGCCGCTCCTCCATCCTCCCATCCTTCCCAAAACGCCAGCACGCATCGCCGCCAAGACCAGCAGATCCCGAACCTAAACAGAACCCGATCGAAATGCTCCGATCCTATATGGGCCCAACGGATCCCGCCTTCGCCACCACCTCCTGCCGCCTTGGGGAGAACGACACCAGTCCCATCCGCCAGACGTCGCACCCACGCTGCTCATCATCGGTCGGATCTCCTCGCGATTTGGATAGCGATGCCACCCTGCAACCTGCACTCCGACTGGGTTTACGCCAGTAACATCCACTGCCGGACACGGGGTCCACTATGGCCTGTCCGACGACGCCGCCACGAGGGCGTGCAGTAGGACCGGGCGTATGCTGACGACGGAGGACCAAATGTGCCTCCTAGGGTTTTGAGAGAAAAAGTCGAGAATTAAACATTTATACAAAGAAGTTAAAATAGATGTTAGTGGATTCGAGGGTGCAAGTTGGGGTGAAGAAAATCACCCCACTAACATACATTCACTACTATGTTAAACTCTGTTTTTTTTTAAGTCTAGAGGTTAAGTCTACGACAAATTGCTCCAAAGATATTTAGATAAACACAACTAAACAATAAACACAAACTAGTGACATTGTTCTTCTACATCTTTCCCCCCACATCTCTTACTGTCCTTCTGAATTGAAGGGTTGACAGAGCAATCGGCCATTCTCAACAAAATTATTATGCAATTGATATTTTTGTTCGTACTTGTTTTTCTTAAAGCGCACACTACATGTTCGATGAAATGCTTCTTAGAGGTCAAATGCCGGCAACTGTTTGCTCTTGAAGAAGAAGCATTGGATTCTGTACTCGAAACACTAATCCAACTAAATGCTGCAGCAATCACGTAACTGCAAGAGAGTACTACTCTTACAGTTTACTTTAAAAGATAGTCAAGTCCAGGTAAAATAATACAGTCTAGCCAAACAAGACCTTGCATTTCCATGATCCCTCTATATGATTTTTCCTCAATCATGACTGCACTACATGACTATATGTCTATATACATTATACACAAACCCTGAATTCCTGGTACAAAGATTCCCCAGCTTGTGTCATGTTGCACATGCTTGGTTAAATTCAAGTTTTTGTCTGCCGACCCCCTAGCAAAATGGGTAAATTTATTTACTATCAGTCATTTACCTGGGTAATTAATTGGTTAATCATTGTGCTGGTAAGGTAAGGGCCGGGGCTTCAACCGTAAAAGAGAGAAGCAGAAAAGAGTCGGAAATGGTCAAAAAGCGAACAACGTTGCTAGGCCATGGTCGAAGATCATAAAGCCAAAAGTGCAGCCAGTTCCATCTCCACACTGATATACATAGTCGCACATTCTTTTGCTTTTCTTCTTTTCACGAAGAAAAATGCTACTCATTGTGTGAGCATTCACTTTGCACAGTGTTCTCTTGTACACGTTCATACAATTAGGCTTTAATGACCGTTCACTGATCCACATAGAAATTTTTTATAGTGCTTCAGAATATCGATTTTCTTTTCATCTCAGACACAGTTAATCAGTGCTCAATAATATGTAGATACGATTTAGTCCTAGTTACCATGAAGTTAGAACAAAACTAAACATGAGATAAGCTTATTCAACCAATCGACTTCCACCCACAATTTCTTTAGGGCCCCAAAAATTATTTCTTTCACATTTATAGAAAAAACATATTAATCATGAAATTCTAGGCCTACATTTTGTATATCTACTTTTTTAAAGTATTTATCTGGGAACTTAAAATCTCAGGTCCGGGAGCACTATAGACGAACAGAGGCAGATATCTTAATATATGTGCTGGAAATGGAAATTGATGCGACTGGCTTTGACATAAATAAAGTGATACCAAATCAACACGGAGCTGCTAATCTTGTTAACCAAAACAAGAGGAATGGTATTGAAAGGTAATCTTGTTGTCTCACTCTCATCTGCAGTTATGCCAATCATGCCTATATTGTTTGTCTCGTTTACCTTTTAAACGTTTGGGCCTATACACTGATGATGTCGATGTTGTAAGATTGGCAATTTGGTGACAATTCTCATCTATAAATATATATATATATAACATGCTGCCAAGGGACAAAAATCTCGAGTTTGTAATGGCTAGGATGATGATTTTCTATGAAGACAAAAGGTAGTATTAGTCGAACCACAATTTCATACAATGACACAACTAACTCTAACACATATAATAATCTGATTGTTCTTGTAAGTATCAAAAACAAATAACACAAGTTTGGTTTAACTCATTTATACCATTATTTATAAGTATCGAAAAGAATATATGTAAGACTGATTTTATAATCAAAATATATCATACTTGGATGAACTATACAACGTGTAACTATTTTCAATTATTTTGTATTGTGATGGATTGAAGTACCTTATCTAGTCTCACGTGTCGAGTATATATGACAATGTCGTGCTTAAATCAAATCAAGGTTGGTTGAATGTCGTTTTATTTAGGTGCTAAAGATCCGAGATTTCAATCGTATGGTTTTTGGTTTCACGTGATAGATGGGGTTGGTTCGAGTTGTTGGTGACGAAGTTGTTCGTTTGGGTGAAGAACTACAGTTGACAACTTCGCCTGAGTGGGTGTGATGTTGTCTCTTGTTGGTAGCATCTAGGATCCTTCAGTCCAAATTGTGAGAACCATGAGGCTTAAATGCGATACGGACAAAGATGGACATGTTAAGTTAAAGTCATGTTTAAAGATAATTTTTCATTAAAAGTCATTGTTCTCGAAGAGATATGGTTCCATCTAGCTTTGTTCTTTCTCAATGTTACCCTTAGTAATGAGAGTTGATGCTAGATCTTTTACCTTTTTTTCACCATTATTGGGCATTTTCATCCTTATATTTTTTTTATGTATTTTAATATTTTCTAGAGACTTTTGTTGTAGCATCAATAAATAATACGTTACAATGCATAAAATGCGTCGACTCATTTTTATTACATGTTTCTGTTAAATTTATAGAATAAAACTAACTTATTCTAAAAAAAAAAAAATAATAAGACTAACCGATATTCAACTCGAATTTCCGTAAGCTATGTTCCGTTAAATTTGTAGAGTACGACTACCTCGATATTCAACCTGAATTTGCGTAAGAGATTCTCCAAACATCTTAGAGCAAATTAGTCTTAATCACCATCATAGCGTTGCTTGAATTCTAATGCTGTACTTGAAAGTGTGGTCAGCCGGAGCATCAATAGGAGTACCCATTAGGACCACCCTAGTGGTCCATGGTCCACCTGATTTAGGCACTTGAGAAAAGGGATAGATCATTTTCCTAATTTTTTCCCCCTAATTTTTCAGATCTGAGAAAAAGAGGCAATTTCGTTGTCAGGTATTTTATTATTTTTAAAATTAAAAATATTTTTTTGTTTATAATAATTAATATTTTAAAATTCTGTTTCCTCTCCCATTCGAAACTCCAGTTCGGGGCATGGATATATGGAGGGAAATTTAATCCGCGGGCCCCACCTCCATGAAGTGCTTAGAGTGTGCGTGCCAGAAGCATCTAAATCGAGTCCCACTCCCACGCTCCCCACTCCGCGGCGCACGCGCGTGGAGCGCAACCGGCGTCTCTCCACGGTCCGATTCCCACGACGGGATTAAAGAAATGAAGAAACCGTACTCACGGGCCCCCACTCCACGAGTCAGCATGTTTCCTCCACGCGCCGAGTGAAAGCGCGTATACAGGAAACGGTCGCCCTCGTTTTTCGTACCCTGTAAAGTTAGAGAGGACTCTCACAGCGCCTGATCGACGGACGAAACCGATGCAATCGAGGATTTTTTACCCCTCAACGACGCCGTTTCGCCAGCGGTTAAACTGCGGGTTAATTAAATTAGGAAAAGAAAAGAGAAAGGGTTTTGGGGAAGGGAAGAGAAGGG
This sequence comes from Rosa rugosa, assembly GCF_958449725.1. Taxonomy (NCBI): domain Eukaryota; kingdom Viridiplantae; phylum Streptophyta; class Magnoliopsida; order Rosales; family Rosaceae; genus Rosa; species Rosa rugosa. Next base: position 11,990,706 of record NC_084824.1, on the reverse strand, counting down.
GTTGTGTGCTGTGTTATTATTCTTCGCATTTATCAAAGAGACTGTGTCTGTCTTACTGTCTCTTCGACATTTCCAGGTTAATCAACAATCCAAAATTGCCTAAATCGACCCCCACACACACTCAATTCCCAACGCCTTTAGCTAAATAAAAAAAAAGAAAAGAAAAGCTCACAGAGCCTTATGTATATGTTTCTCAATTTCCTTTCTTAGGGTTCATTCTTCTTCTTCTCTATTTGTTTGTGTGTTTTACTCTTTTGTTTGGGCCGGTCCTACTGGTGGTTCTAGGGTTTTGAAGCCGGAATAAATTTTGGTTTGGGAGAAGTTTGGAGCTGTGTTGGTATGAATGGGGTGAAGTTGATGCAGCTGGAGGGTGAGGATCTCTGGTGAAGTGGTTTTGTTTGGGGAAGATGGAGCATTGGTGTGATGCTAATTGACATTTGGTGTCAAGTCTGGGGATAAATCAAGCTCTTCAAATATGCATTTCGCAAAGCTCGATGATTCTCCTATGTTCCGCAAGCAGGTTCTGGTTCTCTCTCTCTCTCTCTCTCTCTGAATTTGCTTTTGTTTTCCGAGCTTGAGCTACTTTCTTCGATTGCTGATTTGTTTGTTGGATTAGAATGTAGTGATGTTAGCAGTAGTATTAGTCGCTTGTAGTTTCCTGATTTGGAAGACAGAGTGAAATAATAAATCGAAAGATTTCGTACCGATTGCCGGTTGCTTTTAGATTAGTTTGATGGTCGGCATTCTGTAGAAGAAGTTGAGGTTTTGCATTTGAAAACATTTGCAGGTTAATCGGATGGTGATGGTGTATATTATACCCCAACTTTAAAATATGCTTCTGTTCTGCGCAGACTTAATATGACTCACTCTCAAGATATCAATGTAGAAATTGTTAAATATAGTCCCGCCCCCCCCCCTCCCATCCATATCACATTTACTTCGTGACACATGTGATAGAGTTATACTGTAATGGTTATTCAATGAAAAGGAGAATGTTGCTATCTCCATTGGCAATTCCCAGATATCTATCGTTATGGACGGAGGAAGATATTCGTTATGTACACGTACGAGTCACTGTGTTCATGACATAGTTTCTAGTTTTGAACTGTACAGGAATTATGCAGTCCTTGATTGCTTTTTTGTTGTTCTCATAAGCAGATACAGGGCATGGAGGACAGTGCCGAGTCATTGAGGGAGAGAAGTTTAAGGTTTTACAAAGGATGTCGAAAATACACGTATGTCCTACTTGTTTCTGATATCTTTTCATCCTTTTCATTTCTGGTCATCTTTTGCGGTATGGGAGCTGTTACCAGACTTGAACATTGAGTTTAAGAGGGAAGTACTTACAATTCCTTGCCTGCAGTGAAGGTCTTGGGGAAGCTTATGATGGGGACATTGCTTTTGCTAGTGCCCTAGAAACATTTGGTGGGGGGCATAATGATCCAATTAGTGTTGCTTTTGGAGGTAAGCTGACTTGTTGGCATCTTAAGTAACTTGATTGATTATTTTAACATATGCTAATTTTGCATATGCGCACTTCATTTCATTGAAGCGTATCAAACATCAACTTTTATTGATTGCTCTGTTCTATCCTTTAGGCCCTGTTATGACCAAATTTACTATCGCATTAAGAGAAATTGGGACATACAAGGAAGTTCTTCGTTCCCAGGTATTAACTTTATTGTATTTGTAATCTAAATGTCAAATCCATCCTATAAGCCAATTGATTCGGTTTTCCTAGGTTTTTCCAATCACAATATTCTGGGTGCAGTTCCAGAAAATGAATTGAATCAAGTTGAAATGCTTGCTTCATACGTTGGACTTGCAATAAATTCCCTTTTAAAGGACAACCATCATTTATATCTTTTAAACCTTTTGCCTTGGATAGGTTACTTTACTTTTGACAGGAACTGAACTTTATACATGTTATGGCAGTTATGTTGCGGCTTCTGTTTACAAATGTCTTTCTTATATTATGTGTATTAGCTTACGTAGTCCTTTCATATTTTAAATGTTTTTCATGCTCTTTGTTTATTTTCAATAAAAAATGTGTTGCTCCTCTTTTTCCAGTCCCTGTGTTTGTTGCTCTGTTTGATGAATTGTTTAATTCAAGTCCTGAGTTATCTTGTATGACTTGTTTGTCTTTTCTCTCTTCCAGGTTGAGCATATGCTAAATGACAGATTGTTACAATTTGTGAATTTTGATTTGCATGAGGTCAAGGTTTGTGCACATTTTCTGTATAACCAGTCTTAAGTCTATCTCCTGGTTTTGTTAATATCATTTGTGCCTTAGTGTTGAATGATCATTCTCTTTGTGCAGGAAGCGCGAAAACGGTTTGACAAGGCTAGCCTTCTTTATGACCAGGTGTGTGATTCTGGTCGTGAATTAATTTTACCTCCTTTCTTGTGTGGCTTCCCTGTATATAAGGAGCTTTTTGTCGTTTTTAAAATTTCTAATTTGGAACGAGCAGTTGTAGAAAAAAAATTGCCAACATTCACATGAGTGGAATCTCCGACAATTGTAGGAATACATTCTTTTTATCTTCTTAATGTCCTGATCGAGTCTGAGGTATGCCTATAAGTTTACTCATCCATTTAGGCCTGTAAGATAGTTCATGAGGCTAGTTAACATTCAGCAGAAATCCACCAGAAACATTTCTGTTTGTCTGCAACACAGATGACAGAACTCTGGTGACATTGTTTATCGATGGATAGTCTGGGAATTCCATATACCTTGATACAGGAGTACAAGTCTGCAACAATGGCCTATGGTTTTAAGAATTTAACTTGACATGTGATAGATGTTGCTGCTATAGTTAGATTAGTGTAACAATATGAGAATAATGTAAAGTTCTGCTTATGTAGTTTGATGCTTATATTACTGCAGGCTCGCGAAAAATTTCTCTCACTGAGAAAAGGAACAAGGAATGATGTAGCCACCATGGTAGAGGAGGTACTATGAACTCCTAGTTTTAATCTGTAGTCCTCTATAGTATTAGAAATTCACCATTATTCAGCATCTAACACAAATAAGAGATACTCCAGGAGCTTCATAATGCAAGGTCTACATTTGAGCAAGCTCGTTTTAGTCTTGTAAGTATTTGTTGTTCCTGTTGTCTTGGCAATCAATGATCCCATAGATTGAGACCTTATGAGGAATCTTTTATTTACAGGTAACTGCTCTTTCTACTGTTGAAGCAAAAAAGAGGTTTGAGTTTCTGGAAGCGGTCAGTGGGACAATGGATGCCCATCTTCGTTACTTCAAACAGGTGTGTGGATTGAAAGGCAGGTTTTCTGTCATTTTCACATGCTTTCTGCTAGTATACCAATCTCAAGCCTTTTTCCATGTGTAGGGTTATGAGTTGTTGCATCAAATGGAACCCTATATTAATCAGGTTTGTTGGACATGTGTGTATATTTTGTCAAATATTAATTCTCTTCTGTTTGCAATGAGAATCATTGAAAATTGGGACTTGTATTATTCTCAGGTCTTGACTTATGCTCAACAGTCAAGAGAAAGATCCAACTATGAACAGGCAGCTCTTAATGAAAGGATGCAAGATTACAAAAGACAGGTCGATAGAGAGAGTAGGTGGTCGTCCAATGGTTCTAATGGGTCTCCTAATGGAGATGGGATACAAGCTATTGGTAGAAGTTCACATAAAATGATCGAGGCTGTTATGCAATCTGCTGCAAAGGGAAAGGTTTATATACTGCTCTTATTGATTAATTTGATATCAATTATATTTATTTATTTGTTTTTATCTGTACATAAAATACAATAAGAATTTAACAATTATCATTAATCAGGTTCAAACCATTAGGCAAGGTTATCTCTCAAAGAGGTCCTCAAACTTGAGGGGTGACTGGAAAAGAAGATTTTTTGTACTTGATAGCCGAGGAATGCTCTATTACTATCGGAAACAAATCAGCAAATCATCTGTAAGTGATTTGCTCAAGAAATAATTTGGAGGCAAAAGGGTTGAAGTTTTTCCTGGGCTTGATGTTAATATCAAATTTTCGTTTGTTTTGTTGTCTCTATCTTCTAGGGCTCTGGTAGTCAACTTTCTGGTCAGAGGAATAGTTCTGAGCTTGGTTCTGGACTGTTGAGTCGCTGGCTTTCTTCTCATTATCATGGTGGAGTGCATGATGAGAAATCTGTTGCTCATCACACAGTGAATCTGCTTACATCAACAATCAAAGTTGACGCTGACCAGTCGGACCTAAGATTTTGTTTCAGGATCATTTCACCAACAAAGAACTATACTTTGCAGGTTCGATTCACTTTAGCTGGCCTTATGGACTTGGACTTAAGTTCTTATATAGTTTCTAACCAATGTTTTGATTGTGATTCTGCCTGCAAGGTGAATGATTGATGGTTACTGTAGTATTGTAGTTCTTGTAATGATATTTATTTATGCTTGTCAGTGCAGGCAGAGAGCGCACTTGATCAAATGGATTGGATTGAAAAGATAACGGGGGTTATTGCTTCATTACTTAGCTCTCAGGCTCCTGAGAGGGTAATTATTCAGAAGTTTTCACATAATCAAATATGTGGCCATTGATTTCATGGCTGTGTTGATGATTTTGATTCAATTGTGTTTCAGTTTCTGCCTGCTAGTCCCATGGGAAGCCATCGTCGTTCTGCCAGTGAGAGTAGTTCGTTTGAGAGTTCTGATTTTGATCACACTGCAGTTGAAGAACTTGCATCGGACAGAAGCCTGAATAATGCTGACCACCGCCAATTAAGAAGTTCGCAACAGCAACGGTCTTCTTTAAGAAGTGAGAAGACAATTGACACTCTACGACGAGTATGTGGGAATGATAAATGTGCTGATTGTGGTGCCCCTGAGCCAGATTGGGCATCATTAAATCTTGGCGTTCTTGTTTGCATCGAATGTTCTGGTGTTCATCGTAATCTTGGTGTTCATATCTCAAAGGTTAATAGTACAATTCTTTCTTTCATGGTCTTGGGCATGCTTTCTTTAAACAATTGTTTTGTCATTTGCTTGTCAAATAACCAACAAGTTGTGTCTGTGCTTGTTGCTTGATTCGGTATGCATAGTTGGGAGTCCAAAGAACCCTTCCTCATAAAGGATTCAGTATTGTGGTTTGATTATCAACATAATTAGATTTCATCTAGAAAGGGCTTTGAAGTTTGAATGGAGTTTGCAAACGTTCAAGTGGCATGTTAAAATATTTTCCCACAATTTGCATTGTTTCAATGATGATTTGTCAGTACAAATGTAGTACGATTCATTATCTATACAAATAGATTTGGTAAAAGAAAACTATGATATGTTGGAAATAACTAGATTTTGTGAGACGATTTTTATAACTTGGTAGACTGTAAAGTCCTGATTTGATAATTTTTGTTTACAACTGGGGGAAAGTGGACATGGTAATCATATATGTTACTGGTCCTTTGAAAAACAGAGATATGTACTGGTTGCTTATTTCTGGGAACTTGTTCTTGGTGACTTTTACTGCAGGTAAGGTCTCTGACACTGGATGTCAAAGTATGGGAGCCTTCTGTCATTAATTTGTTTCAGTCATTGGGTAATGCCTTTGCAAACTCTGTCTGGGAGGAACTTTTGCAATCAAGAAGTGCTTTTCAGCTTGATCTTATAGCCACAGGGTAGGGATTCTCTGTTACAGTTCATGCAAGTAATCTTATACAACTCTTCTTTACTTGACAGTTGTAAACATTCACTTGTATTCTTCCTGTGAAGGTCACATAAATCTGATAAAACACAGCTAGTTTTTATCAGCAAACCCAATCAGACTGATTCAATATCGGTAAAGGAGAAATTCATTCATGCAAAGGTACGTCCTCCAACTTAATCATGCTTCTTTCTTAACAGTGGATACTTCAAAACAGAAGCAATCACTGACATTTTTGCAATACGTTAGATATGTGTGGATGTATAGGTGTAGATATTTTATTATTATTATTACTAGGGGGCCGTGTTGTTATTATTATTATTATTATTATTATTATTATTTTAAGTCCCCAGTCCACCCAACCCTAAGCAAGTTAAATTCAGAGTAGATAACTTCATATATCAAGAGATTTTAATTCTTATGGTCTAATGGCTAACAATGCAAGTATTCAATGCTAGGTTTGAGAATGTCAGCCCAGTTGCAAGAAATATGTTTGGTCAACTCTAAGATATGAAGACTGAAGAGTAATTGGAGACTACAAACCCTTTTCAGCTTTTAGGACATACTTATTATCCTCGTTCTTGTTACTTTTAAGTATTGTGTTTTTGGCATCATGCAAGAAGGGCAGTAGAATAATGGCATAGAATTATGTGTATTTTTCCTCTTTTATCTGGATTAGGCTCAATTGAATTCATTTTGATCAGCTTAAATAGGCTTATCATATAAGATAATTGCAAAATGAATATGTTTAAAAATATCTGCAACTAACTGATCTCCCCATGTTACCTGCTATAGTTGAAAATTTCGGACTCCTTTAGAACTACTGACTTATATGTGTGCTTTATTTTGATCATAGTACGCAGACAAGCTTTTTGTAAGGAGGCCAAAGGATGGACAGTATACTCATTTAGTGGCACAACAGATTTGGGAGGGTGTTCGTGCTAATGACAAGAAAGCTGTGTATCGTCACATTGTTAATTCTGAACCAGACGTGAATGCGGTGTATGAGCAAGCCTCGTGTGGCTCTTCCTTAACCCTTGCAAAAGTAATGCTGATGCAAGAGCAGACTAGCCATGACCAAAGCTCTAGCTGCTTAGCTGGGGATTCATTGGAGAGGTCTTCTGGTAGTTCTTCAAACTTGAGTGGTACAAGTGAAGTCCAGGCTATGGAGGATCTCGACGGGTGCACCCTTCTTCACCTTGCTTGTGAAACTGCAGACATTGGTATGCTTGAACTGCTCCTACAATATGGAGCAAATGTAAATGCGACTGATTCAAGAGGTCAAACACCACTCGACCGATGTATTCTCAAGGGCAGAAACACATTTGCAAAATTGCTTCTTACAAGGTGCCTATATTTCATGGTTACATGAAGCAAATTTTGTTATTCAGTTATACCATTTGTGCATAGTTCAAATGTTTCTTGTTTAGTTTGTCATCAATTTTAGTTAGAATGCTGTGTTTTTACCTCTTATTTATGATCTGCTACTGAGGGATTTTACTGCATCTACAGGGGAGCGGATCCACGAGCACTAAATGGGGAAGGTAAAACCCCCCTTGAGCTGGCAGTTGAGTCGAACTTTGATGATGGCGAGGTCCTTTCTATATTATCAGACTCCCGTGGATAAGATATCAAATTAGGAACCACCCAAAGGGAAACTACATTGATGCTGAATGGTCCCATTAATAGAAACAAAGGTATTGCATTGTATAATTATAGTTCATAAACTTGAGAGCTGGTTCTCCTTTGTATGAAGTGTCAGTGTTTTATGGGTTTCGAGAGTGGTAGGATGGCATGCCTGCCCTATGGGCCATGAGGGCATAGTTGAAAATGGTTATCAAGGGTTGGAACTTAAGATGGCTCAGGTGGTCTGAGCCGAAAGCCTCCGGTAGCTTTCAGCTGAGGGGGTCTGTAATGGTGTTGTCTTTTGTTTATTCAGTTTTCTGCTTCCTTACTTGCGAAGTTGCGAGGACTTACCGATTTAGTTTAGGCCATTGTGTATTTGTACATTATTTGTTCTAGTGAAGCTCTTTTTTTTTTTTTTTTTGTGGGTGTGTTTGAATGCACAAATGATCAACCCTGTTATTTATAGGTTTAGGGGGAAGATGAAAGTAATATGAAAAGAACCACTTCTGCTACCAATTTTTTTTCCTATTATTATCTTTGCAAAATCGAATAGAAAAACCAGTGCAGAAAGTAACAAATTTGTGAAGTTTCAGTGTCAATTTCCTGATTTAGGTATCAATGTCAAAGTACAATGCAATGAATTTCAATTATCAAATCCCACCCACCGCGAACTATACAACAAAATGAATTAATGAAATGTCTGGACTGACACCTCTGCAAGTCAAGATGTGAATCCTGTGATGTTACGTTCTTGGCTTATCATTCAAATGTACTAATGTAGCAAACAAATTATCGCGTAGTTGGTATGCTTTGCTTCTGCAAGTCAAATGGTACTGCTTTCCGCAATTTGTTTTCAAATATTTGAAACTGGTGATAACGTTAGTCTTTACTCAACCGCTACATAATGATTCTTTTGTTCTCTATTTCATGAAGGAAAAGAAAGTCAGGAGAGAAACTCTTCATTGTTTGGAATCGATAAAAGCGCTTTTAAAAGAAGCACTTCAAGTACTTTAACATAAAAGACTTAAATTTTTTATAAAAGCATCGACGTGCTTTTAACAAGGTCGTTTTTAGAGAAATATTCAAAAATTGAAAGCAGAGAAAACTTTCTCAAGAAGGGTGCTTTGAATCATTTTCGCTGATGCCCTAAATCTGCACAAGTATCAGCAACAAAATTAGCGTCCCTTGACACAAACCGGAAAGTCAAAAACCAATACATTTGTTCAAAACACACAACATTTTAGTTTTACTTGGGTCTATTGTTCAATGTTTTTGAGAAGTATTTAGGGTTTTTCTTGTAGAAATACTGAAATAGGATGGCAAGGAGGGTGGTGAAAAACCCTGGCCACACGTGCACGCGTGTTAGGTCTTTCACTTGTTTCGAGACCTATGATGGGGGGTAGAATTAGAAAACACTGGAAACCAACCAACCATCCAATGGGACGACGACCCAGCAAACCCTAAAAGATTATTCCATTTCCACCCTACAAAACATTCCACATTTCAATTCCTTAAAACTTTCATTAAAAAAAAAAAAAAAAAAACAAATACACACTTTCTACTTGGTACCTGTAAATCCATTGTTAACAACCAGAATAAATTCCCCTATTGGTTCTTTCTCAACGGTCGCGATCTCCTCCCACAACCCAGAAACCGACGGTGGATATCGACTCGGCCTTCTCCTTCCTCCCTTTCCTTGTCTCTCACACAGTTCGATGTTTCGCTTTCGGCCTCGTGATAGCGACACAGAGCCAACGTGGCCTCATGGGCCCCACTTCAGTACGGGCACTCTCTGTAGTCCCAAAGGCGGGAAGCCCAGTTCTCTCATGTGGTCAGAGAGAGAGAGAGAGAGAAAAGAAGAAAAAAAAAAAAAAAACAGGGGAGCCTCTGAGAGAGAGAGAGAGATTTTTTTTGTTTTCTATTTCGAAAAATTTGAGGGACAATAATAGTGGGTACTGGGTAGTAGTATTAGGACGAGTAAGGGATTGGCAAGTCCAACTCTCTCTTTCTTTTCATATTTCTTTGGCGACCATTTTGGGTTGGGTTTTTTTTGGTACTGGTAATATTTTTGATATGGTAAAAGAGTCGGAGATAAGGAGTGTAGATGATGATGATGATGGGTTGTTGGAGAGGTAAAAGATGCGAATAGGTGACGAAATATATGATTCTTTGCGTCTTTTCTTGAGAGAAAATTCCAGAACAATTCGATTTTTAGGTGATATTCCTCCTACTTCAAGCCTACTTGAAGCTTCTCTCTCATGGGTTTTCTCTGCACTTTTAAGCACTGGTGGACTGGGTTGCATTTTCTGCGTCTCCAATCTCCACGGAGGTTAAAGCCTTGAAAAAACAAAGGCTCAAAGATTTCAGCTTTTTGAGACAAAAGCTGAGAGCTTTAGTGGTGGTGGTGGTGGTCTTGTTCATTTTCATCTGGGTTTTATTTGTTTAGCTTCAAGCTCTCTCTCTTGGCTTTGTGGTGGTACTATAACATGTGGGTTTCAGTTTAACTTTTTGTGAAACTTGCTTCCTTTGCTTTCACTGTCTTGCAACTTTTGAGAGATTTGTGGCTTTGTTGTTTCACTCCAATGGGTAGAGGAACAAGTACTTCAAATTTGAAGTCTAGAATCACTAGGCTGCTTCTGCTTCTGCTATTCCTATTCTGCTCAACTGTTCAGTGCCTAGAAACTGAGCCTCCATCGCCGTCAAACCACCCTCACTCCAAGAACAACGAGCTTGAAAGAATCATTCTTAGTCTTGTGTTGGGAGTATTGACCGGACTCATACTTGCTCTTATCTCTGCTTTCATTGTCCACTGCTTTGTTCGCTACATTAGCAGAACCCCAATTCTCAAGGGCCCTGTAATTTTCTCCCCGAAAATCGCTCCGAAAACGCTCCAATTAGCACTGGCGAGTGAGAATCAGTTGCTTGGTTCGAGCCCAAATGGCAAGTACTACAGGACTGTGCTTGACAATGGGCTCATTATTGCAGTGAAGCAGCTGGAGCCCTTTTCGGAGTGTGGCTCACCCGAGGCTCAGAGCAAGTCTGCCAAGAGAAGGATACAGCAGGAGCTGGAAGTGCTTGCTGGCCTGAGACACAGGCATTTGATGAGTTTGAGGGCTTATGTTCGCGAGCACGATAGGTTCTCTTTGGTTTATGATTTTGTGCCCAATGGGAGCCTGGAGGATGCTATGAATAGAGTTAGGGAGAATCAGTTGCAGCTCAGTTGGGAGGTTCGGCTTCGGGTTGCAGTTGGGGTGATTAAGGGGCTTCAGTATCTTCATGCATATGTGCCTCAGATTATGCATAACAACTTGAAGCCGAGAAATGTTATGTTGGATGCTGAGTTTGAACCGAGGTTGGGAGATTATGGGTTGGCTAAGCTCACTCCCCATTTGGATGGGGCATTATCTGGTTACACTGCTCCAGAGTGTTTCCAGAATGACAGGTACACTCATCGAAACTCTGACATGTCCCAAAATTGATAATATTAATGTTCTCTACAATTACTGGTGCAGTTTTATTCAGGTAGCTATGCTGATATATATATCGGACTAGTAGTAATTGGGTTTTAGGACTCGAGAGATGAGTTTTTCTGATAATATGTGTCCGTATCTCCCACCAAGTTCTTTGCTTTTAGAATACTTACAAGAGTTTGGTATTCCACTTCTCGTATGTTGATTGAGGGCTGAAGTTTGGGGAAGGATTTGGATAGCTTAGGATTGAAGCCCCACTTTCTTTTTCGTGCTTTGTTCTACTTTGTGCCGGAGAACAGACTGCTCTCTTCCAATACATTTTTTTTCTTACTCAGGAAGTAAATATCAATTTCATAACTTAGGGTTCTACAATGAATTTTATAACTTGTTAAGATTTAAGGCCTTCTCAAACTTGGGGTTATGGACTTTTGTTTGTAGCAGTTGTCTACCATGCTATATGAGAGCTTAGCTGCATTGCAATTTTCATCATATTAGATATATGAACTTACCAGGTTGTAGTGTGCTAAATTGCTAATTTTGAAGAAACCTCCTCCCTTCTGAAGGAAGGTTGGATGGAAGAACCAATAAAATTGGGACATTCTCTATCGAATCAGATATGTTCTTTTACTGATGTCACCTATAATCTATTTCAACAGGTACACTGATAAGAGCGACATTTTCAGCTTTGGGATGATATTGGGAGTTTTACTAACTGGTAGAGACCCAACTGATCCCTTCTTTGGGGAAACATCTAGCGGAGGAAGTTTAGGACGCTGGCTGCGGCACTTGCAGCATGCAGGGGAGGCACGGGAAGCGTTAGATAAGAGCCTTATTGGGGAAGAAGGAGAGGAAGATGAAATGTTAATGGCGGTGAGAATTGCTGTCGTATGCTTATCAGATGTGCCAGCAGAAAGACCCTCAAGTGATGAACTTGTTCACATGCTAACCCAACTGCACAGTTTTTAAAGCAAATGTAAGTATTTTGATTGAAGCTCCTGTTTCTGTAGATTTAGGGGAACTAGACTCCAGAAATATTTGCTTCAGGTTTTGGTCCAAATCTGCACATTTCTTTTAAGAATTGTATGCTTCCTGGTGTATTATGTGTATATTGGCTGCGAGTGAAGAAGCTGCAAGTCAGTCGGGGACACTTTCAACTTTAGAGTAACAATGACCAGATCAACCCATGTGGGACACTTTCTCCATTATTGTGTTTTCACTTCCTAATGATGGTAGGGTTTTTCCGATTGCTTTTTCCGGACAAAACTTTTTGAATTGGGCCCTTTTAACCCAAGATTAGACAATTCACCAGACTTCTGCCGCAGTCACCATTACTATGTGTAAATGCACAACTTCTAAAGCATAGAATCAAGCTTCTTATTTTTCCAACTGCTTCATTTTTTTCTTCACTAGCCATGACTTTAACATGAGCATCTCAGTCATTTGATAACCCTACTTATGTTATTCATCTTTGCAAGTTTCTTTTTCACTTTCTTGCTGTGATCCTCATGATTCTGTTCTGGAAGCCGGTATTAATTTAGTTTGTCTTTGCCTAAAGTATTGTCAAAAAATGAATCCACCACATGTGAGTATACCAGGTAAAGTCTGGAGGGAAAAGTATGTGGTGGCCCTGGTAATTGAGAAACTAGGCAGCTCATGCATCTGGGGCCAAAGCTAGCATGCCTGGGAAAAAAAAAAAAGGGGGTTAAAAAGCATGAGGGGAGTAAAACAAGATGAGGTAACCACTTCCAGCTGTGAATGCAGCAATGCTTTTGGCCATAATGCCAAGTATTGGTGGTGTGACTGGTGTTCTTGGCTTCTTATTAGTCTCGTATTACAATTTCATAGACATGTGAAATGGAATTATGGAACTGAAAGTTGCAGTAATTAAATATTTTGAGGTCAGTTCATGTCCCTCTGTATGGGGAAATGACCTGGGGGTATTTTCCCACATTTGTTTAAAAACACTCCCCATTCAATGATTTCAATCTTAAAGTAACGAACAGTAATATTGTACTTGATTTCTAGATATCATATGTTGATTGAAACATTTTTAGTCACCATGCAAGACAAGTTTTATAGGTAAGAGTAATTTGCTTTTTCCAAAGTTAAATTGGAAAAAATACTCAGCATTGGAGGACATGTCACTTGGGCAATAATTTGAGGATAAAATCGAGACTTTATGAACAAAGTGGTGCAATGGAATAACATGGTGATACTCTTCACTTCAAGGTTGTGGAACGAGTCTCTAAATCTTCAAGAAAATAGTAGAATGGATTTCCGAAGGTAATACCATTCACTTCAAGGTCGTGGAACGAGCATCTAAATCTTCAAGAAAATAGTAGAATGAATTTCCGAAAGTGTTACTCTCTCTCTCTCTCTCTCAATTGGACGCTGCTTGGACTCATGACATGCCTAAACCAGTAAACCCATAGCATGTCAAAATGTGTTGAATTTGATCAACAATTTTTTTTTTATTGAAATTCTTTGATGGCATAGGTTAAACATGATTTTCAAGAGCTACTCCAAGTGACGGACCGCAAAACTCTTGACTCAAATTTTGATTTTATGATTTTTCTTGGTTTTCTGATTTTGAAAATTCATTAAAAAAAATTAATTTGAGATTTTTGAGTCTCTCTCTCTCTCTCTCTCAATTGGACGCTGCTTGGACTCATGACATGCCTAAAGTAGTAAACCCATAGCATGTCAAAATGTGTTGAATTTGATCAACAATTTTTTTTTTAATTGAAATTCTTTGATGGCATAGGTTAAACATGATTTTCAAGAGCTACTCCAAGTGACGGACCGCAAAACTCTCGACTCAAATTTTGATTTTATGATTTTTCTTGATTTTCTGATTTTGAAAAATCATTAAAAAAAATTAATTTGAGATTTTTGAGTTCCATCAGTTTTGAAAATTGCTCAAAAATCATGATTTAAGGGTGATAAGATTTTAGTGAAAAAATAAAAATATTGCAATTTTGGCAAAAAATCTGTGTGCTAGTCTCTATAATTTTGGATGAAGAATCATGGTGTTAGATAAATTTTATATTTTTCAGGAGAAAATTCTTGGGTTGGTTCCTATGAGATTGGAAAAATATACAAAATCTTTAGGACTCTTGTAGACACACTATTAGCCTCACTTACGTTATTAGCCTCGCTTGCATGGACGTGAGCATGAACATGGGCACTCATTCTAATTTTGCTAATGATTTAACATTGATAAGAACACAATTTGAAAACATTTCTAATTTAGAAAATTAGGAATAGAAAGTATTTTGATAGAAAAATCCGAGTTGATGGGCACCTCTCAAGGTCTTCACACCATGATAAGCAGATAATTCAAATCTTATCCTCACTCAGAAAATATCTTGCCACCTTATCCATACAAGTCATTGACTCATTGTCTCATTGGTCAAGCTGATCATATATTACATCTCGGAACCTTGATCTTCCGAAAGCAGCATACCAGTTTCTCACAGAAACCATCAGTTTTATCAGAATGCAGGCCACACTACAGCTCTCACCACCATCACTCCTTGCCCTTCTAACACCGACCACCACCACCAAGTCCCTGGTCTTGCCGTGTAGGTCCACTACTCCAAGGGCAAAATCTTCGAGATACCCCCTGCTCAAGGCGGCCAATAATGTGACCTCCGATCCTTCAACAGTTGATTACAGCTCCAATGCAACTTCGTAAGTCAATCCAGAAATTTTCTCTCCTTGGTTTAGGTATTTTCTGATTGTCTCTCATCAAGCATGAAGCACAGTTAATGGTGAAATTTGCAGGGTTTTTCCAGCAGAGGCTTGTGAGACTGTCGGAGGAGATGCTTGTGATGCCGAAATGTATCCTGAAGTGAAGCTTGAACCACAAGAGAAGAGCACCGCAGCCAAAACTGTTAAAGAGCTGCAGGATAGAGATTATCTAGAGTATGACAGCCCCAAGACGTAAGATCACAGTAACAGCGTTAAACCAACTCATCTTTTAACTTCTTCTATGATGGTAAACTAATAAACGTTTTATCCTGATAATTGTTGCAGGGTCTTCCCTGCAGAGGCTTGTGATGATCTCGGAGGAGAGTTTTGCGAGCCGGAGTATCAGAAAGGAGTATACTAGACGTTTATCTATAATTTTGTGAATAATTACTACTTGGAACTTTGGATGTGTACCTGACAACTTTCTTAAGGTACCTGAACTTGTTGTAATAGCCTACTTGGGAGAATTCAGTAGTTACTAATTCTTATATCAGTTGCAAGTAGTTGATATTCGAATAACTCAGAAAAATAAGGGATATTGATCATGCTGATGATTAGAAGTATAGAACTAAGAAAAGATGAAACAGAATTTCTGGGACAGTGGTTTTGCTAGCTTGAAATACTGATCAGATCACATAGTTCAAGTATTTTATGCAGAACTAACATTGTGATGATAGAACAATCAATGAAACAAAATGCGAACACTGACAGAGTGTGATTGTGCTGTCATGGAGGTTTGAGTAATTTGTAAATGCGATATGCCTACTATCCACCATCTTCATCGATCTCCTCCAAAACAAGGTACTGGAGAGCTATGGAGTACTTGGCAGTCTTTCTTTTCCTTGAGCTGCCACTCCCTGAATGGTTATAGTCTTTTAGGAGAAATGATCCGGAGCCCTCACCTGCACAAACACACACCAAAATATGTCATAATCTTTCACAAAGCTCTTTAGGCTTTAAATGTACCAATACAACAGGCAATTCTTAAACTGCATAATTATCATATTGTGAAACCAACCCTGAATTTTGAAGATGGTCGAAACCCATCGTTTGTAGATGAAGAGCAACCGCGGGGAGTCTCCATGGTGTGTATCTGATAACAGAAGCTTGCACGGCCTTGTTTTACTACCATTAAAATTGAAGCATATAACAGCAATTGTTACCACTAAAACAGCGAATTAAGTTACCAATTATAACCGAAAAAGGCTGCTCACTTTGCATGAACCACGGCATTGTGACACAAAGCTAGTGTCCTCACCATTGCCAAGTCTCTTCCTCGTGGGTTCCCATATCTCTGTTGGCAGCTCCTTGAATCGAAAGCACGAAAGAATTAAAAAATCAAGGATGAAAACAAAATCACAGATTCTGTCCATGAAGAAAAGGAAGTACCTTTCCTCAAAGAAATCTCCAAAATCATCAATAACAACCGACACAGGAAATTCGTCATACAGATGGAACGCAGCAAAGAACTTCTTAATTCCTTCATCATCATCCACATACCTATATAATACACACACATATATATATACAAGCTCTTCTCAGAAACCCCATACATCATTATGATCAAGAAGGCTTCAAAGGGTCAGTGACTCACTTCATTTTAATGAGCTGAAAAGTCTCACAGGATGAATCAACGCCCTGAAAATTATTACCATTAAAAACTTGGAAGAATATAATGCATTTGACACGATACAGAGAAAACAAAAAGAGAAAATGTACCTGGGAAAGATAAGGAGGTTTTGCCTCTAACCGGCGCCGGCTGCAAATAAAGATGACAAGTCCATTGCTGTTGTGGGCTTCGTTGAATGCGAACTGGAATAGTAGAGAGGTTTTTCCGCTGCAGAAAAGATAAAGAGAGCAATAAGAAACAGAGAGGCTAAGAGAGAGAGAGAGAGAGAGAGTGGGATTGTGAATACCATGAAGGAGGACCAGAGAGAAGCATAATAGGGTGGTTTTGTTGGAGGTCAGTTTGCCTCACCGAGAAGAATCTCTGCACCATTATTGTTGAAGCTCAAGACTACCTGAGCTACATTGTAACCTTCATATGGGATTTTATAGTTTGTCCCAATCCCCGAACTCGGGCCTAACAGAAGCCCATCTTGGTCTTTGTTTGTTTGTTTTTTTTTTTTTTTTCCTTTTTTTTGTCAATTTTTTTTTCCAACTCATCCCAATTTTTTTTTTTAAGCATTGAATTTCCCATTTTACGTCGACTTCTTTTACAGAAACCTATTTATGTTACACAATGATTTTTTTTCTTAAAGCTTCTCCAACACATTTGAAACAACACACAGGCTTTCAAGGGATTCAAATGGTGATGGCTCGTCATAAAGTTGGCACTGTCAGGATCAAGATCAGATTTCGGTTCATTTATGACAAAAATGTAGAATTCACAGGCTTTCGAGGAATTCCAACGGGCATATATGGCTCTAAAAGGAACTGTTGGATTACATCATGGATGTTTCCACCGGCAATGGTGAAGCTGCGCCATTCCCGAATCCGCCTTCTAGTACTAATTCAGACAGGTCACCGCTTTCAAAGAAGGCATGGTGAAGGGCATTCACGCAGATTTCAGCTTCACTGTCATTTACTATCAATGAGATGTTTACCTGGTTTATAACAAATCAAGTATTAGACAGCAAGAAGAATGCGGGTAAAAAAAAATTACTAACAATAATGAATGAGTGTGACTGCGAAAGATTAAGATAGGAAGAGACCTTAGATGCCCCTTGTGAGATCATCTGCACATTAACTTGATTCGTTCGAAGAACTTGAAATGCCTGTGAGAAGAAATAGACAAATTATATCAGATAAGAAAGAAGAGAAAAATAGCAAGACAATGAAAGAAAGTAACACTAGTGTAACAGATTCTAGAGTATGGCAGAGTGAAATACAACACCTTCTCTAGAATCAATGAAGAATACTGAACATTCCCTATGAGCGAGATGATTGATCTCTTCTGCAGAAGATTTACGTATGCAATTTTTTCAAGTTCTTCCTCCATTTTGTCAAGTTCCTGTTACATATGGAAGATAGAGGGGGTTAGGATTTTAACAACAACGGTAGCTTTATGTTTTTTAGAGGTCGTAATCTGCATAAGGGGGAGGGCAGGTTCAGGATTAGTTTCAGTTCCAACCTCCCCTTTTCTTGTGACAATTCACACCCACTACAGGGAAGGGCAGGCTGGATTATCAGTCGGGTCTAGTTGTCACCACCAACAGACTGAGTTCCAGACAACACTTTTAACTACAGATAAATCAGAGTTTGGCTCTTAATAATCAAAAAAGTTGGTGGGGGACTGCATATTTGATGTCTATGGTGTTGAGCACCATATTGTGTAGTTCGCAACGGGCAGCCTTAATTTCTATATTGACAAGGACCATGGAAAATAATACACATGGCCATACACGAATTACAAGTAAGCAAACAGGAACTCATAAACAAAGAACATTATTTCTGAGCTTGCCTGCTGAATTAGTTCTCTACTCCAGAATTTTGATGGATCCAACGTCAAAGATAAACTAACTTCACTTGTTGCAACAACATCGACAGATATGCCCAAATCTTCAAAGGTTGAAAACACCTATTTACATGAGGAAATCATCACATCAGTTACAATCAAAATTTACAAAAAAGAAAAAAGAAAGGGAAAAAAAGAAGAAGGCAAAACTATGCCACCAATGAGTCTCTCACCTTTGCAAGAAAACCAACTTGACCAAGCATGCGTGTGCTAACAATATCCAACAGAGTGATATTTTGCTTCAGGACTATGCTGGTTAGAACAGCCTAAGCTTGATATGTGTTAGAGTACATGGGGGGTAATAAATAAGAGCGACAATGTTCAAATTCTTTCACACACTTCATTTTCTGAAGAAAAAAGATTAAGCTGCTACAAACCTTGCTCATATCTCTTGTTTTAGTGATGATTGTACCAGGAGCTTTAGGGTTATAAGAGTTCTTGACCCTAACAGGAATATCACCATCTCTAGCTGGTCTCATAGATTGCGGATGTAGAACCTGCTCACCGCATTCAATGTTATTTCTATTCAATACCAATAAAAAGCTACATGTCTAGTTCCCATACTAGTTACTAAGTAAACGATTTCTCTAATCAGAAATGATATACAAGATAACAGGTATTGGCCATGACAGATGCCATGCTTATTATCTGAAAGTAACTAGACTTGGCAACAGTCTTCATGGACAGAGTTAGTCTGAATATAAAGTAACATTAAACATTCAAGGAGAACATCTAACCTGAGCACCAAAATATGCAAGCTCAGCCGCCTCATCGAAAGTCAAATAAGGAACAGGTTGTGCATTAGAACATATACTAGGATCGCAGGTCAAAACACCATCAACATCCTTCCACACCTGCTAGAACTGTCAAATTAACTTCTATATATGTTGATCTTAAAACTTCAAAATGACTGTATTAGCATACGGTTGCTACAAACAAAATAGATGCACAATCTCCACTAAAGTACTTGCCATTTAGCTACATCCATAAACAACCAGGCAACAATTCAGCATGTACATGTATGTATTCAAAATCTAATCTCACCTGGACTTCTCGCAAGCCTAGGGCTTTACCAATGGTTGTGGCTGTCAAATCACTACCACCCCTACCTAGGGTAGTAACTGCACGAGATTTTGAGGCCTATGATCAATACAGCATATGCAATGTTAGAAATCCCAGCTCATAAATGTTATCTTAATCAGAAACTGAGACTTTAAAGAAAGCATTTCAGCAGGAGTTCTGTCCAGCAGCTACAGAAAGACCTTTCCGAGAAAGCCAGTAACAATGGGAATCGCAGGATCACTAATCCAATCATCATTTAATCTTTTAGCAACAGATGGGTAAGTTCCCTCTAAAATTTCAGCATTGGTGAAGTCATCTGTTGTTATGAAACCAATGTCAAATGCATCATACTGCAACACATTATGTAGCAACCATCATCAAAGAAGATCTTAAGTGGTAAACAAACAAGAAGAGTACAGAGCTATTATAGATATGTCAAAAGATAATGTCAAAACAAATTTGCTGAATATGGGTATACATACCTGGCGCGCCTTAACACCAATCTTATTCAGATAAGCTGCAACGATTCGTGTGGACATGCACTCTCCAAATGAAACTAGATAGTCTCTTGTGCGCAGAGTCAACTCTTTCATCATTGCTATCCCCTTCAGAAGTTGCTCCAATTCTTGCAAGTGTCCTGCATAACGTCTCATAGAAAAGCAAACATCCAAATTTTCCAATGAACCACCATCCTTTGAGAAAGTGCTTAACAGGAAAATGCACACATTTCCCCCTTCCATTAGGAAAGTGCTTACCCAAAACAACAGAAGGATCAACTCCAAGTTCATCAACAGTCCTGATCACATGCAACGAAATCACACAGCTTTTCAGAGAACACCACTAACCCACGATTGAAAAACAAGAACAAACAAATTTGAGCTTACTTGAGATGCAGTTGTTTTACATAGCTCAATTCTTCGATTTCAGAAGCATTCGAAACCCCGCAACTGACAGCTTTCTCCCCAGCCTAGCATCCACCACCCAGTTTCATAATCAAACAACTAATTACAATTAGAGAGCTAAACAAAATTAATTAGATAGTGATAGAAGAGTGCATTACAAGTAAGAGGTTATTAGTGGTCTTCCCCATTGCAGAGAGCACAACCACAGGCTTCTCCTCCGGAAAACTCACAACCAGCTCAGCAATCTCTCTTATCCTCTCCGCCGTCGCCACCGACGACCCTCCGAATTTCATCACGCAACTAAACGACGCCGTTTCATCGCCTTTCTCTTCTTCCCCAACCACAGCCACAGCTTCGATTCTCTTCCCCCGTCTCCCAGCTCTCAAGCCTCCGCCTTTACATGCATTCTCCACCGCCGCATACAACGACCGCGACGGCGAGGCCACGGCGGAGGACAGCCGTCGCACGCGCGGCGAGTGTGCGGCGAGTCTCGGAAATCTAACGCCGCGGAAATGCAGTGAAGCCTCCATTTTTCAAGGGGCTTCGATGACAATCAAATCTAGGGTTTTGGCTGTGGAAATGTATATGAGAAGGAAATAAAGAACCAACCTTTTGTTTTGTGTGTTGCATAAACGGTGCGTTTAGTCTCCCCTAAACCCCAAGTCAAAAGTCAAAGCTTTTCCTACCATAATAAGTCTGCAACAAATTCAAAGAGATCTGGAAATTTTTGGATTGGTGTGGTTAAGGTTTTGGAATCACAAGCTTAATTTGAATGTCTTCTTCTTCTTCTTTCATCACAGTGCAATGTTCTCTGCTACCTTCTTGCTCCTCAAGTCATCATCATCCCCCTATAAAAGCTGTAAACTTTGCTCAGATTCCATCATGGGTCTCTCTAAAATCCTCTGCTCCATTGTTGGATACCCAACAATTACAGACTGGGCAAGTCGAAAATGTTCACTTGGTTTCTTTATCGAAACAGGGGAAGATGAAAGAAGCACGAGAATTTCTACAGCAAATGAAGAAGGCTGGTGTGGCGGTTAGTGCTCAGTCGTATAGGTGTTTGTTTGAAAAGTGTGGATTGATGGGTTCGTTATCGGATGGCAGATTTGTTCACGAGTGGTTGCGAACAACTGTGAAGAGTCCAGCGGAGTTTCTTGAGAATGATGCTCTTCAGATGTACTGCGATTGTGGGAGTTTAAGGGATGCACAGAAGGTGTTCGATGAAATGCTTCACAGGGATTTGGTTTCTTGGGTTATAATCATATCCGCTTATGTGGACAAGGGTGTTTTGAACAAAGCTGTTGCTCTGTTTTTGGATATGCTGGAGTCTGGGGTTAGGCCGAATTCGTCTATTTTTTTTACTAGCTTGTTGAAGTCGTTGAATGAGTTTTCGCATTTGGAGTTTGGGAAACAGATGCACTCTTATGTTATAAGAACTGGGAATGCTAGTGGTTCGGTTGAGACGGCGATTGCAAACATGTATGTCAAGTGTGGATGGTTAGATGGTGCTAAACTAGTGTTTGATAAGATGGGTGACAAGAAGAGTGTGGTAGCTTGGACTGGGTTGATGGTGGGGTATACTGAAGATGAGAAGCTGGGGGAGGTTTTAGAATTGTTTGCTGAGATGGTTAGGGGAAGTGTAGAGGTGGATGATTTTGTTTTTTCGATAGTTCTCAAGGCATGTGCAGGTTTGGAGTACTTGAATGCTGGAAGGCACATCCATGGTTACAGTGTTAAACTTGGATTGGATTCTGAGGTCTCTGTAGGAACTCCTCTTGTGGACTTCTATGTCAAATGTGGAGAATTTGACTCTGCTCGGCGAGCATTTAAGAGGATAAATGAACCAAATGATGTTTCGTGGAGTGCTATAATCTCTGGCTATTGCCAGAACGGTGAATTTGAGGAGTCTCTCGAGATTTTTCAATCTTTAATTGGTAAAGGTGTTACTTTAAATCCATTCATCTATACAAGCATTTTTCAAGCATGCTCTGCAATTGCAGACATAAATTTGGGAGCTCAAGTTCATGCGGATGCAATAAAAAGAGGGTTTGTCGCATTCTTGTATGGAGCAAGTGCAATGATTACGATGTACTCAAAATGTGGCAGATTGGACTATGCCTATCAAGCATTTGAATCGATAGATAAACCTGATACCGTGGCCTGGACTGCTATAATTTGTGGCTATGCATATCATGGCAATGCCTCTGAAGCTCTTCGGCTTTTCAGTAGAATGCAGAACTCTGGCATAAAGCCAAATTCAGTTACATTTGTAGCAGTTCTAACTGCTTGCAGCCATTCAGGTTTGGTAACAGAGGCCAAGCAGTATTTGGATTCAATGAGTAGTGTATATAATGTGGAACCAACCATTGATCATTACGATTGTATGATAGATGTGTACGCTCGTGCTGGACTACTACAGGAGGCACTTGAACTGATAAAGACTATGCCATTTGAGCCCGATGCAATGAGCTGGAAAAGCTTATTGGGTGGATGTTGGATAAATCAAAATCTTGAGCTCGGAAAGTTTGCAGCTGAAAACCTCCTCCAGATGGACCCAGAGGACACTGCTAGTTACATAATCATGTTCAACTTGTATGCATCATCGGGAAAATGGGAAGAAGCCGCCCGTTTTCGAAAAATGATGGCCGAAAAAAAATTGAGGAAAGAAATAGGTTGCAGCTGGATCACTGTCCAGGGCAAAACACACCGGTTTATAGTTGGCGATAAGCACCATTCTCAAATAGACCAGATATACTCAAAGCTAAATGAGCTAAGCATTTCTTTCAAGGATGCTGAAGATTCACTTCTAACTGAGGAGGATGTACTCTCTGGTTTTCCTGAAAGGAAAGAACAGCTTCTTGACCATAGTGAGAGACTTGCTATAGCATTTGGGCTCATTTCCACACCAAGTAATGCCCCTATTATGGTCTTTAAGAACATCAGGGCCTGCAAAGACTGTCATGAGTTTGCAAAGCATGTTTCCATGGTGACAAGGCGTGTAATTATTGTGAGAGACTCCAACAGATTCCATCACTTTAAGTCGGGCGAGTGTTCTTGCAGAGATTATTGGTAACTTTTGCAATTCCATGAAAGCCTATGCAACGATCGGTGTTTTACGGTGCTCTATAGCATTGACTGTGTTCCGCAGTATTGAAACTCAAGATGTGAGTCGCAGCCCACCATTTCATGTGTTACTGCAGACATGTCACTTTCTGGTTGCGGCATTAAGATGAAAGCTGCAAGTACACGAATGACGAACCAGAGGGTGCCAGAGAACCCTGTAGTGCAAAAGATGAGTGAAGTCTGAGGTAAGAATAACAGTGACCTCTTTTTCTTCCTACTTGCAGTAATTTAGTGGAACTATAAATTATGAAAGGTAGAGTGACATTATCTGTGACGAGTCCTGTTGACACGTCTGTGTATGAGAATCTCAAGATTTTGTGTGAGAGATATCATTTCCGCTTTCTCTTGTGGGCTCCAAAAATAGGGTCATTATCATAAATGATAACCATTACTTGCATAACTGTGGATGAAACCTCCTAAAGTCAATTCAAAGTTTCTGGGCAACTTGGTGTTTGAAGCCTCATACTTTGATGGTTTTTCTTTACTGCGCTGTTTTCTGGTGTGGTAAAACCAATGGTGAAAGGTAAATTGTAATAACCTCTTCAACAAAGCAAGTGGTTCAGTGGCTGGCTGGGTGGCAAATTGGCAATGGCTCTGGTAAAAGTTAAGCCGCCAGGGTAAATATTTTATCCACTGAAGATTGAAAGAAAGGAAAAAGAAGAAGCATTATGTATTTTTTTACTATTCAGAAGAATCCAACTTCCCAATTTAAAGGGGTTGAAAACCAAGATTCATAAACTAAGAAGCAAAAGCTTCCAAACAACCAGTATAATAATAGAGTTTGGGATTGGGTTAGATCAAAGAATTAAGAATGAGAAACAAACGGAAATCACCTCTAATAGGTTTGCGTCATCATCGGCATGGATAATTATTAACCAATTAAACCACTTTACTGAAACTGAAAAAGAAAACAAACATGGTAATGGTATTGTTATTGGTATTGGTAGTGGTATCATCAGTTGGCGCCAAATGACATCTCATGGTTTGGATAAAGTCCTATCCACTCTCCTACGGCTACTGATGGTTCAGCTAACCAATCCCCGTCACACTCCTGTTGCTTTCTCTTCCCCTATAAATATATATAGAGTTCATCTTTCACTCACTCTCACAGCCATTCATTGCTTACACTCAACTCCCTTCTGGGTTTCATTGTCATCTCTCCTCTCATAATTCAAGCAAAAAGACAGCCTTTGCTTCAATCCATTATTCTCATTTTCGAATCTTTCTCCTGGGTTGTTATCATTTCTCACCTTGTGTTACATAGAGCTTTTTTTTGTTCTGGAACTCTCTGGATTCAGTCCAGACTTGAAAGCACTTTTGAAGTTGTATTTGGGTTAAGCACTTTCTTCAAGTGATCTAAGCTCATGGATGTGGGAGAAACAAAATGTTCCTTCAAGTACGGCAAGCCTCCGTGGATTTTCAGAGGCAGGTAAGTGTCCTAATTAACAACACTCGGTGTTAATTTATTGTCTTCTTCTCAATCTTGAAAGACGACTCTACACATTGCCTTGGTTATTTGTCGAATCAGAGCATTGTATCAACTCCATTTGGTCAAGGCAGCGACTATTCGAGCATGCATCCCTAAAGAGTTCAGATTGGTTGAAGCATTTGGGTAAATACTAACATTGTTCTTTGTGGATCACTTCCACTTTTTTTATTTTGGTTTTGGGAATTTGATCACCAAAAGATATTTACGGTTAGCAGATATACTCTTGGCGGGTTTTTTCTTGCTAACTATGATGACAGCCCAGCTGGAGTCTTTGATGAGGTTTGCATATTTCCCTGTTTATTTGTCTGATCCAAGATTCTTACATCAGTCTTGGTTCAGCACTTTGTTTCGCAACAGTTGTCCATTTTATTCAACTAGTTACTAACAGGACATGTGCATTTACTTCTCCCACTAAGCTTGTTGTGATTGCTGGACTTATATGGAGCCCTCCAACGTCTTGCGCGTATGTTTGGCTCAACTTTCTCTTGTTTTTTTTTTTTTTTTTATATTGAGTTGATAAGTATACAATCTTGTTAGGAAAGGTTTGTACTGAGCTAGTCAAATCCTAAGCTTGCCCTTTAAGTGGAATACATGTACTTAAAATGCGGCTACTCACAGGTCCTTCCTTGTTTTACTCTTGTTAATTAGAATGAATGATATAGGTAGTTGCAGAAAGCTATGTTATGAATGTATGATAGAATGGGGTACTTTATTGAAGAGCTGCTCTGACTTGTTTTTGTCAAATAGATGGGCAGCAAAGGTACTTGTGAATAGCAAAGAAGCTTGTGATCATGGGCGAAAGGTGGGAGGCTGCATTTCTCTCGAAGCAACATTCAATCTTATTTTACCTCGAACTTGTTTTAGCTTCGGAATCTATATATCTGATTTTAATTGCTTGCAGTCCCCTCTTGCAGGAAGTAGGCCTTCCAAGTCAAGTTGCAAGGTTTTCTAAGGTATTTGCGATATTTGTTTTCTTTCTGATTTATTAGCATTTGTATATAGTTGCATAGAAATCTTGAAACAAACAAACGATGACTCTGCCTTGCTTATATGTTTCTGCATTGTAAACTCTTCATACAAGGGGATGCATTTTCACTCTATTAAGTAGTACTTGCAAGAAATCCGTTACTGTTTCCTAAAATCAATTGGTTTCTGCATAAACAGAGAATTACAGCAGTTTCAAGGAAACCAAAGACCAAACAAAGTGAATTTCTAAACTTAATTGGTATGAAGGGTGGTTTCTCTGATCCACGAGAGCAGGTGAATGTTCAAGTGACTGAAATCATGGGTCAAGCCTCAAAAGATACCTGTAATGTCAACCTTACCACTTTCGGTGAGTTAAATCTGAACTTTTCTTCTTTTCTTATACCATATACGTTATGCTGACATCCTTTTGAACTAGTTAGAGAGGAACATCAGTTCTAACTAAAAACGTGCTTAGACGTACTTCTATCTCATCCTTCTGATAATTTGATCATCCATTTTCATCGTGGTTTATGGTGATGGCAGTGCCTGCATTGGACATTAACAAGTGGATGGGACCAGCAATCAAAATGTCACTTCCAAGTTTTAGGTAAGCTCCTCTCTTGGATTTGTGGCCGAGTCTCTTTCTCTACTTCTCTATGATATTGGAATTGGATTTCCTTGATTTATTACATTGTGTTGTGAAATTGCAGCGGTCGTACAGAGTATTATCCTGACCTTCTTAAGTACTCTTGCCAGATCGACTGCAGGTTATGCTCGTCAAGCGTTAAATAATATGCTTATTTGGTTGAATGTGGTGTCTTTCATACTTTATCAATTGCCATTGAAGGATCGAATTATCGAACTCTGCTTCATGGTTATTGTATAGGGTGCGAGTAGTGCATCCAGCTAAAGTATCGGAGCCATCTCCTGTGCCATCGAATGAGAACGAGAACAAACAATGTTCAGAAATTCATAGCTGCAATACGCCTCCTGTGCCATCGAATGAGAACGAGAACAAACAATGTTCAGAAATTCATAGTTGCAATACGCAGAATCAAGCAACTAAAGAATTCATGGACAATGAGCAGAACCTTACCAGAGCCGTGATGCTATCAAAGCCCATTTTGGCATTGGAGTTCAGTTCTATGAAAATGCAGGTTGAAGCTCCGGTTGTAGTTTCCAACTACTTTAAGAACTCTTTAGCAACCTCTTGATTTCTTGATCATGTTGTGTTTTTTTTTTTTGAGAGAAAATAGATAATTTCATTAACTTATCCATGGCCAGAAGGCACATACATCACAAGCTGCCTCATACCAACAGTTCTAGCTGGCACGAGCTGCCAAGCAAATGACAGGGGACCCTCACTGTAGACAAATGCGCTCACTTATTACAGTACCTAGCTAAATGCCCAAACCCCAAAACTATCTAAGCTTCTTGTTATAACAACCCTAATCGCCTAGAGACCTCAATTGGTGTACAATTAGAGAAGCTAACTTACATAGCACTAGACTCTAGAAAGCAAATACTAGGCACAGAACAGGACCGGGAAATCAAGAGTTCCCATTGCCCATACCTTATCTCGAGAATCCTCTGTCGTTACCAATCTAGAGGATTTGCTAGAGGCACGAAAGTGCGTAATTCCCTAACAAACGTAGAGAGTACAAACCTAGGGTTCGAAACCAAGGTAAAAAAGAGCCCGAAAACACAGCCCAAGAAGAAGACCCCAGCTCAGGCCCAACCATGAAAGCTTGACCCAAGCCCATGATCCATCTGCAGTCTCCAATGAACGACCGCTGCCACCCGAAACCAGATCCCGCCACCGCAATCGGCACCAGCCCTCGCCACTGCCACTGACTTCCAGCCTCGCAGCCGCACCGCTAGCCCCAGCCTCGCTGCCTCAACCCGGGTCGAAGCCGGACCGAAACCACGTCTAAACCAGTCCAAAGCAGCCCGATTCCGGACGTCGCTGCCACCGTCCAACTCCTCGACCACGCTGCCGATCATGGAGATCCCGGAGGTGCCACATCGACCCTCGACCCGCGTTGCCCCGCCGCCCACTGAGCCCAAGATGTCTTCCGGTGCTCGTCGCCAAAACCGTCCAGCGCCGGACACGAGCCGTAATCCCTCTCCAAGAAGCTGCCGGACCACTAGTTTTCAAATTCCCGTCCGGCAGTCGCGTCGAGCAGGCGAGGTGAGCCAACGCTTCCCAAGCACGCCGCCGGACAAGAAGAAAAGTTGCAACCCTAAACCAAAAGCGATTCCGGGTTTTGTGGAGCACTTTCAATGACTGAAGGAGGAAGCTTGATCATGTTGTGTTACTTTGATAAGCATATATAATATTCCATTTTCTTTCATTGGCATACAGTAGTTCTGCACATTAATATCAATGGATTTCAGTGGGAGGAATTTACATTCAACTTCTTGTAATAGAAGTTTTAAATTAGTATAATTTTTAGGAAGCTCATCAATTATTTGAAACTAATATACAAAGGGAAACTTGAAGACTGACAAATAAAGCACTTCATTTCTTTCTTTTCATTTCTTTTTCCTTCTGATGTTTACAAAGCTCATCTACTTTCCACAGCATGGACAAACCTATGTGACAAGAAACAAATAACAAACAAATGAAATTCCCATGCTCAGATAGCAACCAAACTTCTTACAATCTCAATCTGGACCCTATCTAACTGATCAGTAGATCAGAATGCTTCTGGTAGCGGTCGGCCCTCCAGAAATGATTTAAACAGTACAAGTGACCTCTCAGGCTGCGAGAATGGTGCTTCATGCGATGCTCCTCTAATGGTGGCGAAGGAAAGCATATTACCATAAACTTGAGTCCACCCACCAACCTGAAAACAGCGAAAATCCTTTTATCAGGTCATAGTTCCTAACACAATCACCTGAAAGTTCTTGAGTTCTAGTGATTTGAAATAAGATTTACCTGCTGCCCCTCAAACCAGACTCTATAAGGAACGGTGGTATTTAGTTTTAGTTCCTCTGCAAGTCCATGAACTAATGTTCGACTACCGGTCAATGGAATAACAGAATCTTGGTCGCCACTGCAAGTGAAAAAAAGGCTCAAATTTTAGTGACCTTCTATGACCCTTAGAAGAATTCAAAGTAGAGTGATGTTGTCTAAATGCATAAAAGTATGGAGTAATACTTAAATAGCATGCATATACCTGTAAACCAAGACTGATATTCCTGCCTTAATGAGTTTGCCTACAATTGTGATTGTTGGTATCTCCAAATCCAGCAGCTCATAATCCAATACACTGTCATGAACACAGAAGACAATTAATAAGCAAATCAAGCTATCAGTTCAAGCTTCTTTCAAATTTATATAGTTGAAGACAATTACTTGCTGCAAACTGCCCATTTCCGAACACCAACAAGGCGAGCATGAAGTGCCTTCTGCACATCCAGCCTGTTTAAATAGTTGACTGTTTCATCTTCCACGCATACATCTATTGACTCAGTAACTTGCTGCAAGAACAAACAAGTCAAATCAATTAGAAGATAGATACCATTAGTGTGAAAATGAAGGCCGAGTTTCATGTTGTGATAAAGGGTAATTCACCTGGGGACTGAGGACTTTGGATTGGGAGAACACAGATGATATACAAACATCAAGAGTGACATCATATTTGTCAACAAATTTACTGGTTTCTCTGCTGACTTGACTCATCACCTTGGAACAAATAGGTGAAACCGAGCCTCTATAATATTCACTCACATATCTTGAATAGTTACAGACTGAAGTGAACATTTTGTACGTTGAATCTGATATCAATCCATGAGACCAAAAGAACTCGGATCTTGAATTGAAGTCAGTAGCATATTCTAGGACTGGATTACCCAACTGCAATGGGAACAAGAATTTTAGTCCAAAAGTATAGACATCGACAAAGTTCTAAGTTAGAAATTTGGTAAACTCAGATTTTAGTACTCACAGCAATTCCTTTTAAATTGAAGTGATACTCCTTGTTGAATTGGAGCATGAGTTCTGCTAGCTGGGGAACATAATGACCTAGTAATAATAAAAAAAGGTATCAGTTCCTCTATAGTGTTATTATAGTCATCTTGATTGAGAATAGTAATTTTTCACAGTAAACAAGACAATCATACCAGCATAGCTTTCTCCTGTAATAAACAAGCTTCTGTTTCTATATTGAGGGAATTTGTCCAGCCACTTTTGTAAGAACATAAGATTGTCCCTGGCTATAGATAGATAACAAGGACACATTTTAGAAATTAGAGGTAGCCTGTAAAGGTTAACTTTTGTTAATTCAGAAGAAAAATCCAAAACATCTATAGTGATCATAAACATGGCACATCTGTAAAGTGAACCCAATAAATAACTTAGCGCATCCCCATCATGAAATATTCTCCTGAATCTTCAGTGTATATAAAAAAAGAAATGAAAAGATTTCAAACGGAACTTTGGGGTAAAAAAAAAGAAAAGAACATACATAAATAGTTTCTAATTTCTGGAGAAATGATAGGAACATAAGTTGACTTGAACGTTCGGTACAGACTAAAGAGAGAGAAAAAAAAAAAAAAAAAAAAAAAAAAGGGGGTTCTTTTTTCTTTCTTATCATGCAAGACTTCTACTTTCAGGGAAGATTTGGAAGAAAATTCATGTCAATAAAATCACCCAAAAATGTAGACAAATAGAAGAATGAGAAACACACATGCCTGTAATACGGTCATTTACAGACTCATAAGAAGCGGTATCAGTTGAATAAGAGAACCCAACTCCAATTGGTGTCTCCAAATAGAGCATGTTTGCTTCTGCAAAATCAAATCAATGAGAATGTCAAACAATCAGAACCATTGGATTGTTATCAGTGAAATCACCAGACTCCGAAAGAAGTACATACCTCTATTCCAACTATATTCGTTTTTAACCAATACCTCTCCACTAGGCCTAAATGGCCCATTTTCAGAAAATGCTCCAACTCCCAGAGAAGAACAACCAGGCCCTGTACACCAAAATCAAAACCCAGAAAGAAAGAAAGAAAGAAAAAATTCCAAAAAAGATGGAAACTTTGTGAGTAAGAACTAGTGACCAACCTCCATTGAGCCAGAGAACAAGAGGCTTTGAAGCTGGTTCAATTTCAGCTTCAGCAAAGTAGTAAAACAGAGCTCTTTGTTTTTTCTCATCAACGGTAACATAACCCGAATAGTGCTGGAACCCGACTTGGGGTTGACCCGGCAACTGGGTAATTCTATCAAGTCTAGAAAGAGGGTAAGCTTCTGTAATTTGTAGCAAAACCAAAGCCATTGCAATGGTTTTCCATGGTACAGAAATCATGGGTTTAGTGCAGAGAAGAAGAAAAGAGCGAAAACAACCTTGAGAGAAGGATTGAATTGGGTTTTGGGGGGACAGCTGAGAAATGCTTGATGCTTATTCAGTGTGGGGGCTCAAATATAAAGAGGGGAGGGGGTATATCTTGTTTTTTGTAATTATTATTAATTATTAATATTGTTTTCAAGCTTTTTTCTCTGGGGACATACAGAAACTTTGGACCCTGAAACAGATGTGTGTGATGATCATGTGAGAGACTGTGGAAAAATGGGTAGGTTGAAATTTGGGGGGTAAATGATGAGTCAGCAGCATATGGGTGTTACTGTTCATGAAAATGAAAAGAGAGAATGTGATGTAATGTATGCACAGATGGCTACTGTATTCGTTTTCTTGTGGTAGAGAGTAAAGAGTAAAGACCAAGAAGTATTGCCAAAATCTACAACTGGAACTGGAAAAAGTGTTTTTCTTATAAAAAAAAAAGTGGAAAAAGGGTTTTGATTTTGATCAGGAAATAGTTGAAGGGGACGGGCAGTGGCAAAGAATTTCCACAAACAAAAAGAACAATAGTAGTTTTTTCGGTTTTAATTTATTATTTTTTTATGATATGAAGATTTTGGCATATTCACAGGCGTAAATGGAGCGAAATTTTAAATTTTAAATTTTCATAACTTTAGAGCATTGTATTTAGATATCGTTTAAAGACATGTAATATGTCGTTTTGAAGTTTGCGACAAGACGGGATAAAATTGAAATGTAACTTTTAGCCACTATAAGTGAGGAATATGCTATAGGCACACATCAAGATTCTTCGTCTCACCAAATACGTTGACACGCTATATTACCTCCCTAAATATTATAAAAAAAAAATAATAAAAACTATCAACATTTGTACCAAAAGGTGTAGAGTGAGCTACGAGAAACCAAAGTTTTTAAACTTTTAGCTCAGGTTTCCTTCTTCGGTCTGAATAAGTACATATGTAATAACTGATAAATTAATTCAGTAACTATTTAAAGTAGTCTTCAAAAACAAAATAAAAGAATTAGTGGCGATAACACATGAGCCAAACTATTTTCCACATTAAATGCTTTGGGTGAAGGCAAAGATAGCTTCGCCATTATTTTAACATGAAATAAGACAATATTTTGGCATTATAAATTTTATACACTTAATAATTTTCATGTTTTAAAGAAGTACAAAACGATTACCTTCACCAACACCTGCTTTAGTACAACATTAAAATTAACATCAACTAATTCACAATCCTCGTTTTATGTTGTTTACCATTACATTAAATTAATATTAACCTTGGCAGTTAACGCTAATTAAGCGGCATACAACCTTTTCTCCATGGTTTTGTTTATCTCACTCCAAAATACGACAAGACATATTCCGTTATTCCATATCGGTTTTCTTGTGAGTTGGGTAAAGTCTCCATCTTCCTCATTGCAACTTGGAAGTGTCAAACCCTATACTATTCTACTGAAAAAGCATCTTCATTGTTCAATACAATAACTTGGACTACCCCAACTCGTGTGTCGTTTTTTATATATTCACACTTTTACAGCCTAAATCCGCATGCACATTTTTTGTTTCCATCTCCACCAAACAAAATATACTTGCCTGGAATATTGCAGCATTTCTGCCTTTTGGGTCAGTTTTGAAGCAAGAGAGAGAGAGAGAGATAGAGAAGGTTGGGAAGTGTGCCCAGAAAACAGAGGTGGAGAGCAATGAGCATAAGCACTGTGCAATCGTTTTCTCTGAGTCTTGGGACGGAAGCAATGGTTGCACCTTTTCCTTCTCCAGCTTTTTGTTTATTCAAATTTTGGTTTGATGGGTTCTTTTGATTATGGTCAATTGTTTACAGGGGGAAAGCTTGGTGGCTTTTTAAATTAATAATGGTCTATTTTTCTATTTGGCCTAGACACGCATGCTACAACCCATAAACGAATGCCTTCGATCCTCCATTGGGCAATCTCAACTTGTCAACTGATGAGGGGCTAAGATAGCTCCGGGCCGAAATTTTAGAACCCTAAAGACTACATTATAGCCCCATCTCTAATCTAACTTGCATTGCATTTAGATTTTTAAACTCGATCATTTTGAATTTGACTTTCACCTGATCTTCACTGGAGATATATAACCATCGTGAGTAGGTATGTGTACTCACTAAAATACCATATGATGCTGGTGTGTGTGGACAAAAGAAGACGGTACGTACTACTTGAATGTGAATGCGATTAAGGTGTGAGAAATAGACGACCGAGCCTCTTTCCCATGAAGATTATGCCAGTTTTTATATCCATTCTAATACTCCGTAAGTTACTTTGGAACATAGAAGTCAGAAGTGGAATAAGAATTTGGTGAAATCATGAGGAAAACTGGGTAATCTAACAGAAGTCAGACCAACTTTAACTTGACAAAATGGAAGAATTAATTATGGCCATGATTAACAAGTGAAATCCAGAAAAGAGATCGAAACTTTGAAACTCTTATTTGTGTCTGGATGAGTTGTGTGTGGTAATGATGGGGTCAAGAGGGTAATGATTTTCACTTGAGCGTGTTGGAGAAAACATTTCAGTCCATGCGTGGCATGACAAGCTCTATAATGTGACGTTTATTTTCTTTTTACCCAAAGCTTATTTAGAGAGTAGAAGGAGACCTCTCATTTTGCAGAGACAAAAGGCAAAGATAAGCCTATCAAAAGGGTACTTGCCTACCGCATTGCTTCAATTTTTCATCTTGGAAACCTCCTCCACCACTTTGCCTTTTCTTTTCTTTTTTTTCTTTTTTCTTTTTTTTATTAATTTTTTTTTAGGGTCCCATCTCAGCTAACTTCAATACAAACTTTCACAGCCAAAGAGAAAAGTGCATTTATAACACTACTCCGCACCAAGCCAACCCAAAGCATAATCCAACCTACATCATGATTCCAGATACCAACTGTGATAATTATGAGGAAAAACATGATTTAAACGCCTAAATGTGGGGTAACAGGGTTTAGCGTGATTGATATAGGGTGATCTTGACAATTATATACGACGATGGATTTAAATTTTTTTCGCTATGGATGTAAGATGAAGTAACGCTTACTTCATCTTAATCTCTTATCCGGATAAGTTCCAAAGTGACTAGCTAGACTTCTTCACAATGTTCAAAAATAATAAAAAAGATTAATTAGCTTTTAGTTTGACCATTACTATAGTGGATGAAGATTCAACATAGTGCAAGCAGGTAGGTGTGTCTAGGAAGCTTCACATCCTCTATAACCCAGAAAGGGAAAAACCGATAGATGATGGCATTGGGTCAAAATCGCCTTTAGAATTCTAGTGTCTTTTTCTATAATCCTTTCGACCCTTCCCCATGCGTACCTTTTCACACAATTTCACCAAAAACAAATGCTCTCCTCTCTCATTTACAATTATTGGGGTGGAGTGAGAGTAGTGACCACCAAGAAGGGCCATATGGGCACTATTATATTCAACCTGCACATGCCTGTATCTAGCTTATTGATCCAAATGGTTTGTTTGGTTCTTCTTCTGATCTTACCCAGTTGCCCATACTTTAGCTTAGGGTAAGTTTTTTTGTTTGTGGAGTTTTGGCCCTACAATATTTTAGTACCTGGGTAGTAGTGGCTGCAACAGGACCTGCAGCGCGTGCTTAAGATGCCCGTGGACCAAGTGAAAGAGACTGGACACAGAGAGAAGGACTAGAGACAGAGGGGGAGGTTCATTTGAGAAGGGGACCGAGACCGAGCTCTACAGTACGTCTACAGAAGTGTGTATAGTCTTCAAGCTAGCTTTCCAACGGCCATCTTGACAAGGCTCCATCTATGAAATGACAAAGCCAGCTTCCAAGAGCTCTTATTGGATTAGATAGCTGAGCTCCTTAAATGATATATCTAATAATTCAAGCATTTGTTTTCGTTAGAAATTTAGAAAAAAAGATAAAGAATATTGTCATCATTTTTGTTGTAACTGGATTGTTGGTTATCTCTGGCTAACTCTCAAGTTTCAAGTATTAACTACATATTTCGGATGTAATTTTCTTTGGTTAATGATAAGATGTGTTTGGGTTGAGTCTCCCGGGATTGATTGACAATGATAACTTAAATAAATTAAATACGATTCTACAAGTCCTCCACTGCATGATTATAAATTTATAATACATAAATCCGTAGATGTGCTTGGTTGTTGTTATTTTAGTATTTTTGAGACATGAATACTTTAACTTAATCACTTTGCACCATATACTCTTTACTCTATTAACACATTTTCTCCTCTCAGTGGCCTGATAATATGGAGACTCTGTACAAAGTAAATCCACGGCGCTAATATACACCGACCAATGTCAAAAACTTTATTAAGTCAACCTTACATAAGGGTTGCATAGGTAGATGAGCGAATTCGAATCTTTTTTTTTTTGTTGGCAATTGAGAACTAAGATCAAATCACTTAATTTTGACAAATAATCATATAGATTTCATTAATACGGTAAGGCCAGAATGACCATTACATTCATAGAATAGTTTGTGAATTCCATTTGTGATTTGAAATTAATATGTGTCATGACATGAGCTTAGTATACTAAAACATGATTCTTAAAGGGTGTTTCTAAATGTACCCAACAAAATTCTTAGGGGTTTTGTCCATTTACCCCATTTCTAGGGATTTTTTTCCCCCTTACCCCATTAAGTTTTTTTAATTCCCTCTTACCCAATGCACTCTAAGAGTGTGTTTGGATGAGGGGAAAAATGATGTAATTTAATTGAAAGTGAGGATTTCATAATTCCTACAAGTTAATTCCCTCGTTTGGCATTATCAGATTGGAAATTTTAAATTTCTCTGTGGAAAAAAACGAAGGAATTCATTGTTTAAATTCCCCACTTCAATTTCCACCAAAATAAGTGTCATTTACGAATTCCTTTGCAATATTCAATTTTCATTTCCAAAACAAGGTTTTTTTCTATTTTATTTTTTATTTATTTTAAACTTTCTTAATTTATTACACATTTCAAATCCTAAATAGATACACCCAAACAATAGAAATTGCAATTAATGGAATTTTAGATTGATGGAGTTAAAGATTCCATTATTTATAAATTCCTACGGATTTCATAATTTTCTCATCCAAACGCACCGTAAGGGAGTCTTCCCTAATATCCCATTAAGATTTTTTTTTTGTTTTTAATTTTTTTTTAATACCATTTTACCCCTCACCCCTTTGTTACTTAGAGAGAGAGAGAGAGAGAAACCATAGGAGACTTCGCCGGAGCCAGTCACCGGCCACCGGAATCCGGTCATCGGTCGCCGGAATCCGGTCACCGGTCCCCTGATGCCTCCCACCGGAATTTGCTGAAAATCTCACCGGAAAGTTTTGTTGCCCCCAATAGACATCTATTGCCCCCTAATAGACGTCTATTGGCCCCAATAGACGACTATCAGCCATGTATTGCCCCCCAGTAGACGTCTATTGCCCCCCAATAGACGTTTAGATTACCAAAATGGTAATTCATCTTCCTAAAACTACACAAATAAAACTTTGATTAAAGAAAAAAAACGAGGTGATTACATCAATTGAAAACTTCTATTGCCCTCCAATAGACGTATATTGCCCCTCAATAAACGTTTCGATTACCGAAATGAAAACTAATCTTCCTAAAATTACACAAATAAAACTTTGATTAAAGAAAAAAAATCAGAGATTGTATCAATTTAAAGCGTCTATTGCCTCCCAAGAGACATGTATTGCCCTCCAATAGACTTTTATCAGACATCTATTGGGGGGCAATACACGTCTATTGCCCACCAATAAAACTTTTTTTTTTCTTTTTTTCTTTCCTTCTGGGCCTTCTGCCATCATGAAACTGGCCTCCATCTCATCAACTCTCTTCCCAAGGACCCCTTGTGCAGCTATTTCCACTGCCACCTCTTCAGACGCTTCATCCATCTTCATATCTTCCAACTACACCAAGATGCACAACCAATAATCAATGTAATCCAAAATTCTAATAACTAATTCATCATTCACAATTATGCTTATCCACTTGCTTCATTAATCAATTATTCAAATTGCAAACCGAAGATTTAAGAAAAAGAACAACTCCTGAACACAATCCAGCAACAAAAACCAACTGATTCGGTCTATATCTAATTTCAATTTCGTTTTCCTTTGCTTCAATTTCACGGCAAATAAACAAAAGGTAAGCAAATTCCAGAAAGTGATAAACCGGAAAAAGGAAATTGACCTTGGAATTTGATGGTGAGGTGGCCTGGATCTGGAATCGCCTGCAAAATCAGCCAAGATTGATGAACCAGATCATGTACAAATCATATTTATATATAGGTGAAATTGACAACTTACAGCAGGAACAGATCCCGAGAGAGAGCAAGCCGGCAATCTACACGGAGAGAAAATCACAGCGAGCAAAACCGAGGCGGAGACGAGGAGAGAGAGCAACGCCGACAATCTGCACGGAGAGAAAATCACAGCGAGCAAAAACACAGGCGGTGACCAGGAGAGAGAGTCTGGCGCAGGCGATTGCACCGAGGAGGGAGAGAGAGAGAGAGTTTGCGTCGTGTGTGGAGAGAGAGAGAGAGAGTGTGTCTGCGTGAGAAAGAGATAGAGAGGAGAGAAGGACATGTGGTTGTAATTCATTAATTAGACTAAGGGTAAAATTGTTATTTCAATTCAAATTGGGTTAGTGGGAATAAAAATCTGTTGCTGGGGTAAGTGGGATAACTTTGGCTCATTTTGGGGCTTTTGGTCAAGGACCCAATTTCTTAATACACCCGGCTACAAAACAATTGCCTACTAATTTCCAATTTTACCCTTATTTAAACCCAGCACCGGTACGCCGACCGTCGCTGACAACTTCAAGCTCTCAATTTCTACGTTTTCTCTCCTCTCTCACACTCATTACCCTTTCGTTTTCATTGCCTTCTCTTTTCAAACCCAAATCCAGAATTTTCACCCACCTTTTATTCCATTGTGTTGAATTGTTGTGGAATTGGGTTTTATGAGATATGAATGCCAGTCGGTTGCAATGGGCATCCTCGCCTGCCCTGAGCACTGGGCTCGAAACGTCGTCGTCTTGTTCGAAGCTGGGTTTTGTGAACTTTCGCGAAGGCGGTTGTGGAGATAGCTTGAAGACGAAGAAGGGTTTGTTTGTGATAAAGCCGAAGGATGTGGAGGGTGCGAGAACCGTGAATTTGAATGGGCACGCTGGGATTCAGGTAGTTTTTGAATTTGGGGTTTTAATTTTTTATTTTATCAAAACCATTGTTTCCCGACAAATTAGAAGACAACTTTTTGTAATCGATCCTCAATTCATCCATGAAGGGCCGTCTGGGTCCTTCAATTCTAACAATTCTGCTTGTGTTCTTCGTGGCTTGAAAAGTTGAAGGCTTTGGACTTTAGAGAGAGTCAGAGAGAAAGTCTCAAGCTTTGGACTTTAGAGAGAGAAAGGGCTCTCCTTTTTGAAGAGGCAAAAACGTTTTTGTAAGAGAATGAATGAATGACTCAGGTGAGGAGTTGAGGACTGCTGGCTGAGCATTTTTCCAACAATAGGGGTAAAATTGGAAATATAGAAATAATTTTTACTTGCTGGGTCTACATAGAAATTTACTGGGTACATTTAGAAACACCCTCATTAAAATATCATTATTTCATGATCAAAAAATTTTGGCAAGAAAATAAAAACTTGCAATTTTGGCCCGAAACTCGTGCAATTTTAGGGGCAAAATCATGGTGGATAAGTGTTTTTTTTTGTTTGGTAAGAGAAACTTATGAAATACAATTTTCATGGGATTAAAGCATGAACTGTAATTAGTATATAGTTTAAATTTGAAAAGACCATTTTTTCAATGCTTCAAAATAAGAAACTACAATCTCACCGATCAAGGAAATATTCACCCAATTATTTAGCGATCAGGTATTAGAAATGAGTCTTGGATGGTCATGCTGTTTCAGACTAGTTCAATGTGATCTTCATGATAGTTAACCTTGTAGATTATAAATCAGAGTGGAAGTCACAAAAAACTGGTATATTCAAATACATTATATACATTTGTAATAACGACTTACACATGCCTTTCAAGGCACAAATTAATGATCGAAACGGTACCCTTAGTTGCTGGAAAAAGAAAAACAAGAAAAAAGCCCTCCACTTTTCATGAGTACCAAGGGATCTTGACTATCAAGCCAGTTTTACCGTGGAAGAGTCTTGGTCAATTGTCTTGCGTGATTCTTCCCAAAGCCGGTGCTCGATCCCCAATTTCCTGAGTTCCATAAGCCCTTCCTCAACTGATAGTAAACATAGATATAAGCAAGAATCCAATCAAAAAATCCACTGTTAAATCTCAAAATATAGTGCATGTATTTTTTGAGAGGACCATGCGTTCATGTTTGGTGATAAGCGGAGATCACTGAACCTAGTCTGCTCGGACTATCTTAAAGATTGAATCAGTGACATTTCAAGGACTAGATTAACAACTGTGCATGCACAACCAGTGAAAAGTCCCCAAAGAGGAAGTTGAGCATTACTAAACAGGGGACTTAAGCATACGACACTAGGAACAAATATACATTACCATCAACAGCATCATGTGAAGTTGGTGCATGTCCACTGCGGTTAATCCAAAACTGAACTCTTTCTTTGGCAATGTTCTCCTCTATTCCATGTACTTTCGCTCTTCTCCAAAAGTAAGTAAGCCAAGCCTGTAAGAGCTGAATGTTGTAAAATAATTCGATTGTACAAATGTCTATGTGGAAAATGTATCATAAGAAGTATGTGAAGACTAGTAAGTAAGCCAAGCCTGTAAGAGCTGAATGTTGTAAAATAATTTGATTGTACAAATGTCAATGTGGAAAATGTATCATAAGAAGTATGTGAAGACTCGTGTGTCTGTAAACTGAAAAAATAAATGAAGGACTAGAGAGTTTAAACCATGCTATGATAAGAGACTATTTGAACATGTCATTAAAAAACCATGTTACTCGGTTTTGAAATAGTTTGCTTTATTCTAGTAAGAGGAGCCCTGTTATGAAGTGAAATGTTTAGCAAAAGAATTTGGTCAAAATAGAGTGCTTCAATAGTCTAGGACTCTAGGGCAAAGGTTGATGAAATCAAGCTCATTTATAAGACCCAATTGGGACAAAGGACTTATACCTGAAACAGACAGGTGTTCTTTTAACCATGAAAGTCATACTTATTGCAGTTAAAGCACACATTTAATTTTATGCATACACAATTTTAACTGAATGAGATACACATCCAGCTCAAATGAAAATGCACCTCCTTAAATAGAACATCCTCAGACTCCTCTGGACTCAACTCTGCAAGAAAACAATTGAACACATTCAGGTCATTATCACACACTATTGGAATCTTATCAACAATGTGGAGAAACTAGCGCTCAGAATTACATAACGGCACATTAACAACTGTCAGCGCATAATCTTTCCAGTAAATGCACATTCTGTCCAGTAATTTTAGTGCATGTTGATGCTATGGTTACTGATTTGTTGTTCTAGAATGAAACAACAGATTCCAAAGTTCATTTCTTTGTTATTGAAATACATTCAGTTCCATATCTAGGAAAAAGAAAGACATACCAATTGCCTCCATAAACTTTGGATCAGCCGGTGATTTCATATCTGAAAATATCAGTTATGTATGACAACAGTTGGATTGGGTAGCAATTATTACAAAATCAAACCACACATACCCAACAGGTAATAGAAGTACAATGCATACCCGAGAAGGATAGCCGAGCAGAGTTTGGTCGTCGTTGTTGGGCTAATGCAAGCACAATATTCTCCTCAACCTTCATTATTATATCCATTACACATGTTAACAATAAAGCAGTACATTACCAAAAAAGAAACATGACAGCTATATAAAGACAGACGATCCATGTTAATGATAATGCATGATGTCTTACTTGGAGAATTGCACAAGAAAGAACGATATAAGAGTGAAAGAAAGAGAGCAATGTATTAGAAATGAACCTTCAGGAAAGCAAGCTCCTTTAATCCCATTTCAACTGCAAGCATACTCTCAATGTTTCCTTCTCCAGTTAAATCGTTCAAGTCCTGAACAAGATTGTTTCTCTTGTCAGGATCATCATCACCTGTTCAATTCATGAAGTATTAAACCCTGGCTTAACTACTCCTATCACTACAGAAAAACAGAAGAATACCAACTGAAAACACAAAAGATAGTTCACTAGCCTTTTTCCCAGGATTCTTCCTTGGCTTTTTGTCCGGCAGATACAACCACCTCAAATGGAAGAGGAGCTAAGGACGACCAATGTTCGTACTTGGATACTGCAATATCTGCACATATACCTAAAGGCATAATAAAATTTGTGTAAGATAGAGAGTGAAACACAATAGATAAGCACCATAAATTCCAATTATACAAGAAGAAGCTTTGATTACTTAAGGTTGCTTTCTTTTAATCGTCTTGTATAGATGGTTAGTTGTTAAACTTATGTTTATTGATAAGCAATGATTAGTCCAAATATTTTTAAAGACTCATCCAAAGAGGACATTGCATTCTCTACTAGAAATGAAGATGTGGAAAATTCTGTAGAATACCATATTTTGCAGCCAAGCCCCAGTTACGTGCTAACCAACATCGCTTCAGAACTACTTCTTCCTGAAAAGTGGATTTAACAATTAAACCCTAGATGAATACTAAATAGGCTCCATGCAGGTACCCAGATGCATTACCATCTCTTTTTGAGTCAACACCATTCTTTGAGTCATGGATCGAAGGGCTTTAACTTCAGATTCAGCTCCATTAAGTTGTTTCATAATAGCTGCATTTGCTTCTTTTGCTTTCTGAATCAAACAACATTCTGTTATGCTCCAGAGTTAGCAATTCTTTAACTAGGCTGGCAAGTAAGGCATCATAGCATAGTTACCTGCACTTTAGAGTGAAGAGATGCGGCCTGTGTAGCAACTCCACCCTTTGGTTGTTTTAAATCTTTGAGAGCAGCCTATAAAGAGGAAGAAACCTCCTTAGAGTGTTAAAAGGAAAGGAATGTGCTCAGAGTGTCCTATGAACAATTATAAGTGGCCTAACTCAAACCCCATATTTAAGGTATGACAAAGGAATTTTGAAAAAAAAAAAAAATCAAATTTCCTTAATTACCTCTTTTTGTCGTAAGGCAGCTTCTTTCCTACAAAGTAAGGATAAGTACTATCAATAAAGAAAAATGACTGACAGGACAAAAAGCATGCATGAATGTTGATTGAACATAAGCATACCTGCTTAAAAGTTTAGCTTCCAATGACACACCTTCTCCAAGAGCAGCAACCTGAAGATTTGCAGACAGCACAGTTATCCATTAATAAGCCCAACTAAGACATTATGATGCAGCTTAATGTACAGAAATTACCTGTTTTTCAAGTTCCCTAACTCTGGCTTCTACTTCCTCACATCTCTCTTCTTCGTGCCGGAGCTATAGGAAATTTCCATAATGCAATAAGTTACCAATAAGTTAAACTACACTAATTACTAAATCAAGAGAAAACAAGGGGGAATTTGTGCACCTTATCAAGATTATTTTCATGCTCTTCTTGTAGCATTTCGAGCTGCAATAAAATGGATACTCAGAATACAACTTCAAGGAAAGGAAAAAAGAATAGCCTTCTTATTTCTTTAAAATAGATACAATGAGACACAGTTTGGATGCAGAAAAGACTGGAATGAATGTGGTTGGTTTTCGTACTTCATCACGCAGTGCAGAAGCCTCACGTTGATCTCCTGAATCTTTTGATTTATAATTTCCTGTTTCGGATACGAATCTGCAAGAAACCCCATCCATTATGTTCAAATTGTTGATCACCTAATCCTATACTTGTCTCCTATAGCTTACAGAAGATATTTGTTTAACAGAGTCACACCGAAAGGATTTGATCTGGCAGAAAAGCATGGGTAAACGGCATAAGTTTTTCCAAAAGCCATAGGAAATCTACTTTTTCATCTTTGATCAGGGTTATTGTATCAAAGCCTAAAAAGATCCTATTAGCAAGATACTGGACTCCTTACTCCTTATATTGCAGTCATGT
Source organism: Rosa rugosa (assembly GCF_958449725.1). NCBI lineage: Eukaryota > Viridiplantae > Streptophyta > Magnoliopsida > Rosales > Rosaceae > Rosa > Rosa rugosa. Next base: position 11,947,744 of record NC_084824.1, on the reverse strand, counting down.
GTTCAAAAGCTTGAAAATCATCATCAGAATCCAAAAAAACAGATAACAGTGACAGACCTTAAACAATTATATAAATGAGATCAGAAGAATATTATTTACCGGTTTTCTTTTTTCCTATTAATGGTAGGAGGGTCCAGCGGTGGAATAGATGTTGCAGTCTTCAATGTTGTTCGAGGTGGCACCAATGGAGGTGCTGCATGAAGAGCCCTTCCAGCTGAGGTTGAGCGAACTGATGCAGTGTCCTCTAAGTTCCGAGCTAACTAATCAAACAACAGAGAAATCCAATTAGATATACATCTGAACAGCTTAGTTTCTGGCCAAGCCCACACTCAATCAAATCTTCAACATTCAATTAAGCGAAGCAGAGTTATAAAGTAATTGACAGAATTCAAGTATAGTCAGACTGAACACTGCAGAGTCTATCATGATTCAGTGTAAATCAGAACACACAGAGCAATGTACTGCCAGAATTCAAATACAAAGAGCAACCAAAAACAACATTCTTGTTACTCAGACTCGATCGAATTGCATTCCGATCAATTCAGCGGATCCTAACTATCACCACAGTAAAAAAAAACAATAATCTGAGTAGAAGCGCAAAATCGAACTCTGAGAAATTTACCGCGGGTGAAGCCGATCTAGTAGAACCAGTCCTCCCGGACGGAACCGCAGGTTTAGCACCGGGACTGTTGGCATTCCTGACCAGAGAGAATGGTGGCGGAGCACTGTACCGGAATCCGAGATCGTCCTCATCGTCATCGTCGTCATCTCCGGTGTTCTGCGAGGCCATTACCTGAGCGAGGCGCTGAGCAGCGGCCTTGGCGGCGAAGTTCTGAGTGCGTTTGATGTTGGAGATTCCGCTGGCGGAGGAGGACCGCGCGTGGTGGCCACGCACCGGAGACATTGCTGGAGATGTGGCTCCTCCGGACTCGCTGGTCCATTGGCGAGTGTAGACCGGGCTATCGGTCCGTCGACTCCGGTCCATCTAGTGTTGGAATATCTAGTGGAGCTAGATCGTCGCGGACACCAATGCTCGGTGCTCGGAGCCTTAAAGACTCTGAGAGAGAGAGAGAGATATTTGGGGTGTTGATTGAAGAGACCGCAGTGTGTGAGTGAGTGTTGAAGATGGTTAAAATTTATGGTGGCGGTCATTTTCTGTTTACCTAAAAGAAAGACGGTCGTTTCAAAAAAAAAAAAAAATTAGAAAGACGGTGATTTTCGGAAATTGCAGGGAGATTCCTTGAATTTTCCTAATTGACATGAGTTATTGTTTATTTTTCCTTCTTTTTATTTGTTTATTTTTGTGTGTGTTCCATTTAAAAGACTTTTTTTTTTAAGGAAAAGAAGACAAACTATATTAAGTGAAATTGAAAAGTACATGGAGCGATGTAAAAATATCGAAAGAAAAACAATAAAGCATAACAAGATACACAAACGCATCTATAAAGTATGAAAATAATAAAGGATAGCAAGACGCGCAGACGCATCTAAAATTAAAGGTAACCATGTGACTTGATGTTGGACGACATCGCTGCACTGCATATGTCACGAGAGCAGTGTAAATATAGGAGTAACCGTAACCGTAACCGGTGATATGATCACCTAGGAAATGTGATTCGCTCACCGGGAGTTCGAAAGTAACCGAGGGTGTCAAAAACTCGAAAATTAGCAAACGAACTCCCAAGAACCAAAACAAATACCAGATCAATATATATGAGCAGCTGTCTCGGATCCAAGATCCGGAGTTGAATGCGACCCGGGTCCCAAATACGGATCCAAATCCAAAGTCAAATCTGACGGGTCAAACTTGATAAAGGCCCAGGCCCATCTGAAACCGATCTGGGCACCCATGCTTCAGCCCGACGTCCGGCCACCCTTCCCGAGCTGCACCGCCGCCCAACTGAGCCGCACCGCTGCATCGTCGACAAGGCCAGGCCGACCCTGGAAGGAGACACCCATCGCAATCCGTTGACCCAAGCGCTCCAACCTTCTGTCTCCCAAGATCCCGATCGCAGAATCCATTGCAACCAGGACCGCCGCCGGAGATGATGATGCAAAGTCGGACATGAATCCATTTAAAAGACTTGAAAGTTAATAAAAGAAAAAAAATACTAATAAGAGAACATATTTTATTGTCATTAAAATACCTCTTCGACAGATTGAAAATCAGGATGAATGTCGCGTGACTGAATTACTTAATATTATCATATATAGAATCCTTTCTTTTTTTTAATCAAAGGAGGTCAACCATTTATTGAAATTGAAATATTACAACGATTCGATGCCAAAATGCATCAATAAGAGAATAAAACAGTACGAAAGGAAAATTACAAATGAAATATAAAAACTTAATAACGCAAGAGCAGCAACGTCGAGACGCAGTGCTGATTTTACATACGGACTGCAGCCGTGTAGTGAATTGAGTAGTCGGTGGTTTGACTACCCATGCAACTCCAACGCACAAATTGACAAAAACCAACTTGGCGCCGGAATGAGGGCACTCTCTCACCTAAAGATCGAAGCCGGCCAAGGGTGTCAGAACATGGCCATGTTGGCAGACGATCTTTCACGAACAGATACCATAAAATTGGGTCCTGTAACCAATACCAGTAAAGCACAAGAGCCCCAGTCCATTCTAGCAAATGACAAATAGCCCAACAAAGATAGTGGGCCACAGTCCAAGCCCAAACTCCCACCCGGATCCCAGATCCGGCTCCATTTGCAAAGCCCAGCCAGATCCGGATCCTGTCGCCAACTAACAAGGTGCCAGCGCCGTCACACGCAGCCCCATGACTTGCAGTGAAACAAGCCGTCTTACTGCTATAGTCATCGCCGACCAAGATGTCGCCGCCCTCGTAGCCCCAACAAGACAGATCCCAAACTCGGAACCCTTTGCTTAGTCGGTGCCGATCACGGAGCCGCGAAATCCAAGACCAGCCCCATAGCGAATCTCGTCGCCGGCACGATCCCTTGCTGCCAAACCGCCTGCGACTTGGAAAGCACATTGCAGAAGAACGAACACCTGCAGATTCAAAACCAGAGGCAAGCAACCCAACCAAGAAAGGATCAATTCTTGTCAAACCACCGAGACCATCGTGACTACAAGGAATCCAATCTAGTACACCTGGATCCCCCAAACCCCAACAGGTTCCACCTCCATCTACCGTCGCCCATTCCAGCCTAACGCCTGCCCGACGACCCAACCCGGAGCAGCCACCGTAAAAAAATAGCACCAAACCCTCAAAATACTGACTCCACACTAACCCATTGCCCCCGAAAACGACAAGGGCGAACATACATAGGCCAAAGCCTAAAGAAATCTCCAAGAATGGAGTAGTTTCAGGCCGCGACCCCATATGAGGCGCCGCTCCTTAAACCCTAGCAGAGAGCGTAGGGGCGGCAGTCTCTTTTATCAAAACAATGATATATCATATATAGCATCCTTGTTAGCTAGGAAAACGTCTAAAAAAAAAAAGTAGAAAAATGTCACCTTTATCATTTCTTAGCATACAAATGTTTTACCAATCGTGTCACTTGGCATGAATTATGGACAATGATTTCCACATGTCTTACACATACGCGAAAGATGCCAAACATGATTGACATATCTCTTTAAGATGTCCAGTAGGCGAGGCCTCAAGCACAGTCCTCTTGCAAAGCTCAGTTTAGTTTGTATTTAAGAACATCACTTATAAAGGGCAAAATAAAAGTATAAGGTTTTCAACGAGAGACTCTAAACAATTTCACAATAGTTCTATTCAATCTATAGTCTTATTTGAAATAGAAAATGATATTCAGTGATAAATATGTAATAATTAAAAAAATATCAATGAGATGGTGAACTCGATCACTGTCGCCTGTCGGTCTTTAATTTTGAAGAAGCACTAATGTAGTTTAGAGTTGAGAGTATCATATTCGTCTGAATTTAATGATGAAAAAATGGAATACATGCCAAATTTCCATTAACTTATCTAGGGGTATAGGATTTGCAGCAGATCAATATGGTATGTCGTGTTCTTCCATTAGTTTATTCATCGATCAGCTATTGAATTTACCCATTTCGTTACATTTGAATATGACCCCTACATAATATGCTCTTTCACCCCCTCACTCAATCTTGTTCTTTCTTCGCGATATACTTCACCATGCACGGTCTTGCTAATCTGGTCCTGTTCCACAAACTTCCTGACAATGTTTAACCCTACAGATGCAGGCCAACCAGATAGTAGCCACAACGGTGACAGTGTGTGCCCCAAGATAAAGATCATAATAATCTGTTGCAAATTCAAGTGCCTCCAAGTTGCTTCTCCAGACAATGACGGCGTTCGATCGATGAATCGCTTCTCATCGATCCCATATTCTCAGGCAAAACCATCTTCTTGTAACCTTGTCTTCATGAGGTCGGATGTGATGTTGTCTTTTGAGTGCTAGTTCTATTGCCAAAGATGGGGGGGACATTAGTCGTTGCCAAAAGTTCAAGAAGACGATGAGCCTTGTAATATTGGCAATGCGTTCTGGTTCAAGAAGAAACGCCGCCCTTCTTTAAAGCCGGTACTCCGGTAGCAGCTCCGGCCCAAGCTACTTGCAACTCGGAAGCGTGGTTTTCGGATATTTGCAGAATAGTAGTAAGTCTCACTTCTTCTTTGTTGTCCACTATCGCTTTTGGGTTGTTTCTTTGATCACTGCAGCAGCTTCTGAATTGGAAACTTTAAAGCAAAAAATTGATGGACAAAGCTAGAAACGGGCATGTAATAGGGAGAGAGTACGATATGAATGCTTTTGATACTAGTTGATGTGAGTTAAGCATGAGATGAAGTACAAATGAAATCATATATGGTTCTTCAGCAAACTGAAAACATATGGATGATTTACCAACACAGGAAAACATATGGATGACTACTTGTGGTTTTTTGGCCGAGGATGTACAATTGTATGACAAATAGCATGCATCCACTTGTCTAGATTTTTGTTATGCCTCGATACATGATCGAATTCTAAGCAGTGAGCTTGTAACTTTGAGTTTAACGATGAATAGAATAAGGTAATTACATTGAAACCTTGTTCACACAAAGAGAAATAAAAGTTACAAAACCGCAGACACAGAAAAAGAATATCATTTGCATCCTGAAAAAACAAACAAACAATCGTAAAGAAGACGAGAAGAATAGCATCTGATTCTTGTATACCAATGATCCGCTAATTGAGCCACGTGATCAATGAAAAGGGTACTCCAGTGAAAATTAACGGGCAAGAAAGAAAAAACTAAAAGAGAACCAGCCAAATTAAGCACAATGCATGCTAACCAATCAGAAATAAAGGACACAGAAATTGAAAACAAGAAAAAACATATATTAGTGTGTAACCCAGAACAAGCAGTTCAATGTTTTGATGACAAACAACCCAATTTTTTCTGAAGAGCAGGAATAAAAACCTATGTGATCGATTTACTAACAAATACTACCATGATGATAGTAGATAGATAATACATATTCAAAGTTAAAACAAGTTAAGGAGATCGAGTGCATCCTGTGAGCCTTCCAATAATGAAAGAGGGCCCTTTGGATTTGGACTTTGGACGTTCGTTTTTCTTCGTATCAGTAGCTCTTGCCAGCTGAGCTCTCAAAATTCTGTTCTCTTCCTTTAGCTTCTGGATTGTCTCACTTTTATCCTTAATACTCGATATCAATTTCTCCTGCTGATGCGTGTTTTCATCTATCAGTTCTGACACCTTTTCCTCCCATATTTTTGCCTTCTCTATACTGCGTAATTCCTCGTCCATGTTGCCATCAAGTCCTCCTGCCTTCATAGTCTTATCACTGCCAGCTGAGGAGTCCTTGTGATCACTACTCATCAACACCAACCCATCATCCAGCTTTTTGTGCAGGTACTCATAAAAGTTAGCATCATCGGAGCTGCATGTTGTTTCGGTTTCAATGGTACTGTTTGGTAGTGCCTTGAGTTTCAAGTATCCTGAGATTTCCTTCTCGCATTTTTGGATTGTTTGGGCTTTGATGGAGTCTAATGAAGAAAATGATCTCAGCTGAGCAGCTTGAATCAATTCAGATCTTAGCTGATCGTAGTTTTCAGCTAGTGAACGGTACGATTTGTAGAAATCTTCCAACCTCGTTATGAGCTCAGGTTTTCTTTTAAAAAACATCTCAGCTCTCTTTGCAAATGAATCTCCATCTTCTTCAATAATATTCAGCATCAGTTTAGTCTTCTCATCCAAATCTGCAATTATATATATCACCATAACCATGTTTTTATGTTAGAATTCACTTCATCATATGGGTAACATGCAATTCAAATATTCAACACGTAATGAATCATATATGTAAATACATTGATAAAATACTCATACGCAAATGTCTTGTAATGCCAAAAGACAACAGGAACAATATCAACAACTCATGATAGGGGAGTCAAGTGAGGCAGCCGCTTCGAGTCCCCATTTTACAATCAAAACTGGGGCCACCAAATCAAGTCTGACTATTATTTGAGACAATTTTATGCTTATAACACCCCCAAGTAAATCGGCAGACTAATTTTTTGAAATTATGTATGGATGTAATAGTTCCTTATCAATCATAACGAAGGTGTCTTCTATCTAAAAGTCAGAATATGTAAGGGAGCTACTATTAATCCATGAAGATCAGGTAAACGGAAATACGGAATGAGGGTTACTGGGTTAGTGGTTCCGGGGTTTAAGAGCATTTATCCTTAAATGATCAGAAATTTTCAAATTCTTAGCGTCTGGGAAACTCTAGGGCAAGTCCAGGCATGGATTAAAAAAAGGAGAAAAGCATAAACGTATAGCGGTATAGGTGTGAAAAAATCAACCAGACAAAAGCTACGAAGAGCTTATGGTGTAAACCCTAAATCCGAGTACTGAAAGAGGTACAAACCAGAGAGGGTAGCTTGAAGCCACTGAGAATGATGGGGACGATTATGACTGTCCCACCACCATGAAAAAGCCGCAGCCTGGTCTTCTTTGTTCATCGTCGACGTCTCTTTTGAATCCACCATTGTCTTCTCAGTGATCGATCTCCTCCTACTGATCAGATAAGAAACCCTATTTGGTATTTATATGGGCAATCACAGCCTAATTTCAAGGAACAAAACAAAGTACTTGCCAAAACTTGACAGCTTTGTGAATTGTGATTCCTTTTTGAAACTCTACTTACTGTACGTGGACTGTTGATTTGAGGGATAAAAAATAGAAAAATTCTTACATACGGCAGCCGCACCACGTGGCCGTGCGGCTGCCCAATCAGAACCCACTAAAAATTTCTTTCATTCCGAAACTGCCCCTAATTTTTAAAGTGAAATACCCAAAATACCCCCTTCTAAGGGTCTGATTGGTCAGCCCTTACCACGTGTTCCTTGCGTCTGCCGTATGCAAAATTTTCTCAAAAAAAATAAAAATAAAACACTTAAATCTCGGCTAACATCAAAAGTTGCCTATAAATAGGACTGGAAAGTGAAGAAAATCATCATTTAATACAAATAAATACGCATTATTTTCTCAATTTCAAAAATTATTTGGTAAGATGACAATCTTTTATTCTTTATTTATTCTCATTTGTATATGAGAAATACACATGTTATGTCATCAAATTGCTACGAACTCAAACATGATATCATGAACTCGAACAATATTTCACATATCATCACAAAGTTGCGAACTAGGACAATATTTCAAAGGATCCGGCTGTTGCCACCCTATCATTTTCTTAGTTCACCCTACAAACATTTGAATTATTAAAATACTATATTACTCAAGTGCAAAAAGACTAATAAGTACACTAATTTTTTTAAAATCCAAATATGCAAAAAATAATTCAAAAACTACTTAATTTCTCATTTGATAACATTAATCTTTATCTTCTCCACACAAATTTGAATTTATTACTATTTTTTTGTCTTTTTGTTGCATCCTCATCCTTAATTCGTTATTCAATTCACAAAACCATTACCTTTAACTTCATCAAAATCTTTGCAATATTCTTTGTGAACACCGAAAGTAAAAATTTAAAACACAAAAAAAAAAAAAAAAAATCAATCTCTTCTTCATTGATCATAGTCGTAAATTTACTAATATTTTTACATAGATTGAAATAGAGAACATTGAAATTGAAAGAAAAAATAAAAAAAATGGGAGTAAATCAGATTATGATTTTAATTATTAGGAAACTTTAATAAATTTTAATTTTTTTATGAGTATAAATTAAATTAGAGATTTTCGCTAAAAATATTTATTTTTTAATTGAATATATTATATAAGGATATTATTGGAAAGAGAAATAGGTTAAATAAGTAAATTTAATAATTAAAATTAAAATGTAGGGTGTAATGAGCAAGTAGGGTGAACAAAGAAAATGGTAGGGTGGCAATAGCCGCACCCTATTTCAAATCAAACATAGTTATACCAAATCATCCGTTCTAATTCAATATATAAAACGTGTTAGAGGGATTACATATATCCATTCATGCACCGTGTAAATATGGTCAATCTTGATGGACTTATATCTGGAAGACTGGAACCAAGAAGTTGTCTTTTGAGAGGTTTGTATTAAAACCATTCATGTATCATCTGGGAAGTCAAATATTTAATGCAATAAATGCAAATTCCAGGAATTGTTCCTCTTTAATATAGGCAAGTCTCTCTAGCTATCATTTAGCCAAGTTTAGTTGAAGTAACAAAAATTTAGTTTTTTTTAGTAGAAACGGCAACTTTTACCACACTCAACTGATCCCATGATGTCTATCAAATTTGAACCTATGACCTCCACATTATCGATTATTCTAAATAACCCATAAACCACAGCTCACCAACGCAAAATGTCTAGTTTAAAATGTTATTCTCTCATTTATTTTGTATTCAATGAAATCAAAAGTTTACTTGTTACTTGAAATTTGTAGTGAAATAAAAAATGGTGTTCACTTAAGGAACTATGAGAGATTAGTGAATCTCAACCTCATGTATTAAATTTAGAGGTTAATATTTTAACGACTTAAGACAATGCATCTAATCTTGGCCGTCAAATTCATTCGTCCCATAGAATCCCTTAAAAATTATTCTTTAGATGAGTAGGGCTAATAGAATAAATATTTTAAGTTGATGAAAATAATGGAGTTATTTTGGCACTCATCATCTAAAGAGAGACTTAAATATCAGAACTATATTATTTGTGTCGTTGAACTTTCAATTAATCACTCGTGATATTTAATCAATGTCATCCAACTATTACATTTTCTGTTAATTATTCTGTTAAGTGCTAATGTGTCATAAACAGACTCAATTCTCTAATAATAAAACGCTAACATGTCAACAACTGCTGAAATCTCAACAAAAATAACAAAATTATCAAGCTACACTAGTCATATTTGTCCATATATGTTAATTCATGATTTTTATGCAACACTCTTGATAATTATGAGAATTGAACTTAAAACCTTCCACGATTATTCCACCTACCAAAGAAATGTTTGCCAGTTAAAATACAATATAGAAAAATAATTATATAATTGAACTAAATTTTAAAACAGATAGACATCACTGAGTAAGTTAATAGTTGAATAGTAATGGTTCAGTGGGCTCCCATTCTTCATAACCTTTGGTCACTAATTGTTAAAATTAGCCTCTCTCTTTTTTTTTATTATTTTTTCTTTTTCTTCAGCATTTATCATTACTACGTTAGACGGGTTTAAGTCAGCTAATAATCTGTACGTGTTCCTATAACTTCAAAATCAGTTTATTCATGCAGTAGCTCTTGACGAGTACCTCCCGTAGCTTCGTAAAGTTTTATGTGTCATCATCATTCAAAATTGATGGATTAGAATTCTCTTGCCTTGAACTCGAGGTTCTAAAAAGGAAAGTCCTAACAAGTCTATGATCGTAAGGCAACACATGGTTTAAGCTTAACCAATGGACAGGGTCGATACAACTTTTCTTTTCTTTTCTTTTCAGTAGAAAACTTGTCATTATCGACTACATGGTAAAAACAAAAGAAAACATAGGTTAAAACCTGCAGAAAACTCTTCTATATGTAGTAAAATTCTTTTACCAACTTATTCCCCATGTTTTCTTTGTGCAAAACCAATTTAGTTAGGTCGGGACAGAGTGAAATAGAAAGTTAGTCAACGAGCCCAGTCAACTATGATAATACCGCACCAAATTCAATTCCAACCCCCGCTCCCCTGCAAGTAGGCACTTCCTTGGCACAGGCACGGTTTTACTTCCAATCCCTCCCTTCATATTGTCATCCTTTTACCTCCGAGCAGTGCCGGATTTGTCACCGGATTTCAATCTCTTATTTTACGTTTTGGATCCTCACAAACACACATTCATAAACAATCCTGATATCCCACTGGCTATATACATCTAATGGCTGGAAGTTGTCAATGGAATCAGGTTTCTCAAGATTTCTCTCCTTTTCAAGACGAAACCTGTTCGGGAAACAATGCTCCAAGCCAAAACATAATCACCATGCTCAAACCCACCATGATTACTACTTCATTCTTCTTCAGGGCAGTCCACCATGAAAGCAGAATTTTGAAGCTCGGGGCTGTTTCATATGCTTGGGCGAATTGGCAAGGCAATTTAGGGAGCAATTGCCAATTAATGGATGGGCATACGAATCAAAACAAGGCCAAACAGTGTCAGGTCTAGCCCGATTCCTGCAAGACCTGACCTAAGGTTGGAGTTCCATCCCGACTTCAAGGTGATTCGTGATTCTATGTTCATCAGTTTTAGTTTACCAAAAGGGTTAGGATGTGGTTCTTTATGCTTTAATGGCAAAATCTTGCTCATTTGCCCTCCGATAAAGCAAAGCTGACGCTTCCACCCTGATTAGTTAAAAAAGGGAAAAGGGAATATCAGAACCGAAATACAGAGTAATTAAATATAAAACAGAAAGAAATATAACATATCAAGCTCACCAGCCAGGATGCACAACATATTTTCCAGAAGAAAGTGCCCAATTCACCTGCTCAAAACAATTAATGTCATACATAAAGAAAGCGGCAGAGAGGGCAACACCAAAGTTCAAAGCATTAGCTATGGTTCTGATATCAGAGTATTAGAAACACCTACCTTGTCAGTCCCAAGAGAATTGGCAACTACATGGGTAACCTGATCATCTATCTGGTTGGTGCACACAGCACCAAACTGTTCAGCTGTCTGCCACAAAGGATGTAGGTGAGGATTGACCTCACCAACTGGAAACACCCTGCTAAATACTATACGACAACCACCCAAAATCTTTTGCTGCTCAGAGGCCAGAATATTTCTAACATCTGCTTCATCTAGGGAAGGATGGGAGAAGAAGATCTGATGTATCTTTTCAATAACCTATAGAATCACAAAAACATGTAATCAGCAAAGAAGTCGCCAAGTTTTTGCAATCTCAGAACAAGTTGAACACAATCCTCACCGCCAATGAGGATGCCAGAGTTCCATCTTCATGTCTCTCATCATGATCAATCTCAAGAAGGGAAGGACCTAGAAGCCCAAATTGCCGTCTGCTACAAGGAAAGTAGGTATACCTGTACAACATCAATGCACAAATGCATAAGAATCCAATGCAGGCAAGGATGCCATCCAACATACGATTCAATTAAATCTTCAATTTTGAATATAGGCACAGTTACCTTTCTACAACTATCAAATTCAGTTTGTTATGTGGCCAGACCCTCACAGAATCATCTATAATTACAACAGCTGATTCCATACCCAAAACTCCTTCCAGATCCTTACTCTTAGGAACCCTCTCATCACCATCATAAGGATCCCCATCATCACCTCTAGAAATAACTCGTCCAGCAAAAAGTGCCCCTGTTGGATCTAGCACTTTTGCCATTTCTGTAGCATATAGCTTGTTACCCATTGTGTAAAGATGCATCTCAAAAAGATGACTAGCCTGATGTCCAAGGAGGTAAAAATTGCTCAACTTTCAAAGAAAATACAAAATGAGGATTTATGTCAAGACCAATATACAGATAAAATTACCTTCTCTAAAAAATTCCACACCCCAGGCCGCAATTTGGTCCACATTCCCATATGTTGAAACCGGAAGAGATGTCTTTGTGGCTCTTTACGATCCTGTTCCTCTTTCTTTCTCAAAATTTCATCATGCACTGGATCTACTTCTACAAACTGAGTGATAACAAAATTATGTAAGAAACAACCCTTCAGAACAATTGGTCACAAAAGACCATTTCCATACATCACGACGACATTACCTTAGCTGAATTTAGAAGTGTGTGATCTAGATCCAGCACAAGGCACAGCTTGCGTGCTGCAAACATTTTCTTCTGTTCTTCCATCCTTCTTGCTCTCTCTCTTTGGATAGCTGCTTTTTGCTTGTCATCATATCCTTCAAATAGATGCTCAACATCTCCCCATGTGGCCGGCGAACGAGATGGACCTGCTGCAGTTGGTTCGGGTGCAGATATACTTACAGTATGCTGGTCCTCAGCTTTCTGATCAACTTTGTCTGGGTTGATTGGAACAGGTTCCGTAGATAGATTCTGAGAAGGTACTGCTGGACTTGTTGATACTTGGGAAGATACTTGGGAAACAGACATAATATCAGCAATATTTTTAAGATTCTTGGTGAATTGGCTAGCAATGTCAGGGGCTGCTACAGCCACTGACTGAGGAGGCACTAAATTGTTATCTGCCTGACTATCTTGCTTTTGCCCATTAATATCATCCTTGTTTGTCTGACTGCTTGACATTGGGGGTACAATATTTCTAAACTGTTCATGTCCCAAGCTTCCACTCTTTTGAAGTGCATTACCGTGGAGAAGTCGGCGAGGATCCCGGAGTTTCATGCGGACTTTTCCTGCCTCATCCTGCAAGATTTGTAAATTAATAAAAATGCAACCTATAATAGGACTTCAGAATTAATTAGCAAAACAAAATAAATGAATAACCCTCCCAAAGGACAGACATTGTAACAGAAAATTGAACTTTCACCAAACTACTGACCGAAGTACCCTATTTTTCTCATCTAACGAGTGAAAAGCAACTAAAATTGTGTCCTAGAGATTACGAACTAAGTAGGAAAATAGCAAAAGAAGTGTATGCTTATATCAAAGGGATACAATTAAGCACCCACCGTTGGAGCTTTTAGTGAACTAATGGTTGGTGTCAGCAAAGCTCCAGATGTCTTTGAAGGATCATTCACCAATGCAGCTGCTCCAGGTATTGAACTTGAGCTCGGAGGATATGTCATACTTTCTGCAGGCACAGCAGCCTTCTGCTGAGCTTCTGCTGCTCTTTGTTGTTGTCCTAACTTAAGTATGTTAATCAACATGGTCGGATTCACAGCAATGTCTTTCAATAATGCAGGCAAGGAAGCTGAGCTTGCAGCCATTAATGGCACCTGCTCATTTGCAGTATTTTGGGCATTGGCGTTGCCTTCGACAGTACCAGGAGAACTTGAAAAATTAATCATTTTTCTGGGATCAGCTTCTTTTTTCTCCACAGTCTGGGTACCAGGAGAACTTGAAAAATTAATCACTTTTCTGGGATCAGCTTCTTTTTTCTCCACAGTCTGGTTCCTGTTAATTAAATGAGGTCCAACACTACTGACGTCCTCCAACCAGCCACCACTTCCGAAAGAAGTTTTTGCACCCCTACCAACCACTGAGTTTGCACCCCTTTGTCTTTTTGATTCAGGACCATCAAAATTAGACTCCTCAGGGGATTTATGCTTTCTTGAGCTTACTGTGATAACAGAATCCACTTTAGGTGCATTATGCACCGCAATTGAGGATTGTTGGTTAAGGGTCAAAGCACCAACATCAGAATTGGCAAATCGAAGCCTAGGGTCTCTACTCTTAGCTGAAGATTTAACAGGCATATTAGACACCAAACTCACAGAGGCTGCACTTTTTGCAGTAATTGGTCCTTGCAAGTCAGAGCTAGCCGTGACGATGGTAGGAGGAGGAGAAGAAACAACTTGACGACCCAAAATGGGGGGACGTGGAGTTCTCACATTACTAGGCGCAGAAGAACTAGAAACCTCCCCAATCGTATCATCATCCCCATTATCACCCTCTTCTGAAGGAGTTGGGCTTGGAAGTTCACTCGTCAAAAAAGAATTCCGACTAAACTTTTGTTGATAGCTAGAAACAGCCTTAAGAGCCTCAGTTTCATAACCAAGCATTTTTGAACCTTCTACATCTAGGGCCACCCGAGTTGTCTCCAACCCTGATTTTTTTACCATCCCATCAGCAACAACCGATAGTTTCTGGACAGGAAAACCTGCTGGTGGTTCTCGTGTAGGAGATGGAAGGCTATCTTCATCATGATCCATGTGAAGGTCTAAAAGGGGTAGCATGAGTCCTCTACCCTTAAAACTAGATGTTCCTGATCTTGGAACTTCGGATGATATATTAGGATTGCTATGAACCACAGATACAGGTACAAAATCTGAAGCATTATTAGCTGAATAAGTGAACACATGACTGGCATTTGCAACTGAAGTATCTGAATCCATATTGTTAACCCCATTGATAGACTGTATCTCGTTGCCCTTAGTACCTGCTTTAGTTTGAGGGAAAACAGCAGGGGATTCCATAGAGGATATCATCACCTTTATCTGGAAAATAAAAATGTTCCACGTCAGTACTTCCTGGCATACCAACAATCATGCTAAACTGAATGCAAACAAGGACAGTGAAATGGTCCTGAACTACTCTTAACATAAAAGCACACCTCTTTTAGCTGCTCGGCGGAAAAAGGAGAAGGATCACTCTTTGAAGAAGAAAGTATCCTGTTACCAAAAACAAGACAAAGCAAATAACTACACAAAACATGGCTTTAAAAAAAGTTTGATAACAAATTAATGATCATAGAAACTAATATAAACCTTGCTAGAACATCTTTATTCTGCTCCTTCCGGTCAGGGCTCATCGAGCAGAAAACCTACAATAAACAGCAACCAAAGCTCCACAACTTCAATAACCAGACTATGGAAATACTTAGCGAAAGCACTAACAATGTCTTGGGAGGCTTACCGAGCTAATAGCTTGTACGGCAGTGAACAACTGCTGAACAAGAGCTTCTTTAGTAGACACAGTTATATCCGAAAGCACTCCTCGCAAGCTTTCCAAACTGCCAAGAAACCGGAGACATACATCTCTAAATGACCTGCAAAATATCAACCAAGAACAACAATCAACCTCAAGACAATACATTTCCCTCAAGAACAAATTCAAATTCGGCGATCATTGCTATCATTCCACTGCCAACAGATTCAAAAACCAATCAGCTCACTTACTTCTCGGCCTCAGTAATAGTCAGAGACTCCAATGCTTCCCTTAGCAAGTTCACTCGCTTCTCCCACACCTCATTCTTCACACCACCCTCTGAACTATCAACATTCATATCAGCACCAGCACCAGCTGCCTTTTCGTTATCGGCAGACTCCGAATCCAAATCAATCTCCCCCTCCTCCAACTCCCCGTCCTCCTTCTCAACATCCATCTCATCACCACTGTCAATAATCACCACTCTCTCCTCTCCCTTCGCATTGCCGGAACTCACCGGCAGCGAAGACGACGATCGCTGCTGCTGCTGCTGCTTCGATTTCTCTTCGGAATCAACATCCATCACAAAGAGCTCATTGAGAGGTTTATTCTGCACGGCCTGAGCCCAAGCCAGGTTAACCAGACCGGACCCGTAGCCGCGAAACCCCGGGTAGTTGTAGATGTCCCGCATCGTCCAAACCCTACCAGCATCTCCTCCTCCGCCATTGGATTTCGGCTCAACCTTCAATTCCTGCTTAACAAAATCCTCCTCACTGATCTCCTCCACTGAAGTCGAATCGGAAATTTCACCTTCTTCAACATCCCCAACCTCTTTGCTACTCTCATCCTTGCCCATCACACCCCCTAGGGTTTCTTCGATTTCTATGCAATTGTTCCACCCAATACAATTGGATCCACCAACGACCATATATCCACAAATCTTTCCACTTTCAGCAAACCAAAATCATTCGCACACAGCAAAAATAAAAAAAAATTTGTCAATGGTTTAATCTTTTAGGTTATTTGCCTCCTTTAATTTTGCCCAAAGATCTGAACTTTAGCGCCACGGATTAAGAGAAAGAGAGACAAAACAGAAGATTTCGGATTCAGATCCGTTCGCGATCTCAGGATTATTGGCGCTGCTTCGAAGACGAAGAAAAGGAAAAGGAAGAAGAAGAAGAAGAAGAGGAAAGCCGATGATAGAGAGTACAGAGATTGAAGAGAGAGAAAGGTTATAAGGACGAGGGAATCTAGTCCAGGGGAAGACTTTGAATCCGGACCGTACACGTCACGGATCCGGAAAGGTCTAAGGCCTCCCATTGTGAGGTTTAATGACGAAATCAAACTTTGGGTGCGGTGGATGTTGTGACTTTTGAGTCATCGGACTCCTGGTGGCTCGTGACATGGCCCTACGCCCCTCCCCCTATTCGGGTTTTTTCTTTAATTTTTTTTTTTTAAATGAAATTAGAAGGTGTTTAAGACAAGAATTCATGTCTAATTTTCTTACCAGAAGAAGGGATGGAGGATTAGCTTAAAGTTTATGTTTCAATTAAGGACGTAAAGAAGTTGTCTTTTTTTGTTATGTTTTATTATATTTTACTTATAGTAAATTGTGGCTTTATGCCTGAAAATTCACCAACGGTGTCTAGACACTTAGGGGACTTTCAGAATGATACATGAACTTACAAAGTTATCAATGTGATACCTGGACTCATTTTTTCGTATCAACATCGTACCTATGACCAATTTCCGTAACGGCTCTGTGACGAAAATTGGCCGTAGGTATCACATTGATACGAAAAAATGAGTCCAGGTATCACATTGATAACTTTGTAAGTTCAGGTATCATTCTGAAAGTCCCCTAAGTGTCCAGACACCGTTGGTGAATTTTTCCCAATTTTGCACGTGCGATGCACGTGAGTCACTTAATGAAGACAAAAGGACCGATTTACCCTCAAATTCTTTCTTTCTTTTCTTTTATTTTTTTCTTTATTCTTCTTTCTTTCTTTCTTTCTTTCTTCTTCTTCTTTTCTGGTTTCTTCTCAAGATTCAAATCATCTTGCTCGTCCGATTCCCACCGCCGATCGCCGATCAAACACCGCCGCTGCGTCTCAATCCACCTTCATGCACCACAGATGTTTCTAGTTCCCCCAACTTCAAATCCTATAGCAAATTGAAATTGTGCATTGAGGCTTCACCGCTCACTCCGAGTTCATCCCCGCCGCCAATGACTTGACCACCACCATTCTCGTTCTCTCCTCCGACCCCCTTTTATACACCATTGATCAGAAACTCAGACTCCGCCAGCCCTCCACTCTCAAATCACAGCTCCAATCCCACACCTCCATCCTCTCCTTCGTTCCCGACATGCAACACCACCTCCACACCATCCTCACCTGCAACTTCATCGGTTTAGCCGACAACTTCGGCCTCTAGCCCAACTTCGATCAGAGGCAATTTTAGGCAGACAAAGATTAACAACTTCGGCCTCCACACCATCCTCACCTACAGAAAATTCGAGCTGTTCTTATTCACCAGCTTCGCCACTCTGCTGCTACCCACCATTGTGCCTCGCAGATTAGTAGACAAAGAACTCGGAGCCTCCACCATCGAGAAATTGAGGCTCACGTTCTGCGTGTCTTGCGCGGCGGATATCGGCATCGTCGGAGAAAATGTTGTATGAACATAAATTTAGTTTGGGTTCCACGGTGGCAGCTAGTCAAGCTCGTTGATTGCGGCCTTGGCTTTCTTGATTAGCCAATCGACGACCTTGCTAGGCTGGTCGTATCCAAGCCGGTCCTGCATGTCGTAGAATTGAATGGCGGTGTGGGCGACGAGCCTGATGCTGCGGTCCCTGGGGCCTTTGGTGGTGCAAACCTTGCTGTGGCGGTCCTTCCGATCAGTGGCCCTTAGAATGTGGCATTGAGCCTCCATGATTTCGCTAGCGGTGGAGGAAGAAGCAGTCCTTATCCCCAAACCCAATCGAGAAGTAGCGGAGGACGACGTTGTTGTGCGGTGGTGGAGGTTGTTGTGGTCAAGTCATTGGCGACGGCGGCGGGGATGAACTCGGGGTGAGCGGTGAAGCCTCAATGCACAATTTCAATTTGCTATAGGATTTGAAGTTGGGGGAACCAGAAACATCTGTGGTGCATGAAGGTGGATTGAGACGCAGCGGCGGTGTTTGATAGGCGATCGGCGGTAGGAATCGGACGAGCAAGATGATTTGAATCTTGATGATTCAAATCAGGGGAAGAAGAAGAAAGAAAGAAAGAAAGAATTTGAGGGTAAATCGGTCATTTTGTCTTCATTAAGTGACTCACGTGCATCGCACGTGCAAAATTGGGAAAAATTCACCAACGGTGTCTGGACACTTAGGGACTTTCAGAATGATACCTGAACTTACAAAGTTATCAATGTGATACCTGGACTCATTTTTTCGTATCATTGTGATACCTACGGCCAATTTCCGTCACGGAGCCGTTACGGAAATTGGCCGTAGGTATCACATTGATACGAAAAAATGAGTTCAGGTATCACATTGATAACTTTGTAAGTTCAGGTATCATTCTGAAAGTCCCCTAAGTGTCCAGACACCGTTGGTGAATTTTTCCCGCCTGCAATAATATCCTACTACTCTTGGGTAGGACGAAGTGGGTTTTATCCCGGTATGCACACCCAGTGTGCCTTATCTGGACTAGAGAGGCGGCGAGCTATTTGTTTGATTAAATGGACGCAATCTCCTAGTGGCAGGATGAAATTGAGTGCCGTCGGATTTATTTCCGTGCGGCAACATAGTGGGAAAGCTGTGCTATTTGTAATGATGCTTCTTCGTTATAGAGTTATTTTTCAGGTATGTCACCGCTATATTAAAGCCAATGGAGTAGCCTTTCGTGCACTCTTTGCTAATTGGTGCTTGTTAGAATACATAAATTTTGTGGAGAGTCCTGATATTATTTCAGGATGTTCTCTTTATGCTTATTGTAATATGGGGTTCAGGCTCTACGTCCTCCCCTTGTATTCCTGCAATTTCATTAATCAAGGCTTGAGGACAACCGCACCAGCCCATTTAAAAAAAAAAAAAAAGTTGTCTTTGATGACGCTTAATATAGTAAATGAGAGAAAAGTAAAGTATAAAGTAGTCTAAATTAGACAAACATTTTTGTTTTATTATAGCCAAAAAGAGTATATTACAAACAAAAGCACTAACTAAATTGCCAAAGGTAAAAAAGACAGGATGATGAAAAGGCAAAATACCTAGCCGCACTTGCTGCTGGGAATGAGAAGAAAACTAGGGTTTCCCCCATTTTCTTGTGCAAGTTTTCTTCTGTCCATGGCAGAGGAGATGGCAGCCACCGAAATCTTGGCTCTTACAGAGGATACAGTTGTGGATTTCGGATCGTTTGGGTTCATCTGCAATAGCGGAGGAGGGCTTTTACCTAGTGAGGCGGATGATCAACCAAAAATCAGGAGATGAGAAGGGTTTGTTGGGAACGCTTGTGATGGTTTAGGGTCTGAAAGACCGTCTGACGATCATGATGTAGGAGGACGACCCTTTTTTGTTCAGGCTCAAGCAGAAAGATGCAACCGGATCTTGCATGGAGGTCATAATAATAATTTTCCCTTTATGTGGGCCCACTAGCTCAGTTTGTCGTCGCTGCCAAGTCACCACTCACCATTTAATGTCTAATTTGAATGTCTCTGATAATTTTAGACACGGCTGATTGAAATGAGAATATTAGGGGTGTTGCTGATTAAATTGAAAAGGAAGAGACTAACATGATATTGGTGGCAAAGTCAAGGTGGTAAACTGAAATTTGTCATTTATTTTATTTTTCATTTCAATTTCAAAGTTCGGTTTTATTGTAAAATTGAAAGTTCATTTCAATATCATCCCTTTTCTTGGGTCTTGTCAATGACCGAAAGCAAAGCATGGTTCATGGTCTTTGACGGGTAGCTCACATAGCTAAGAACAGAGATTACACCCATTTAACTAGCCATGTGGCCAAAAGCAATAACCGTCCCAAATCTGCATCAAGTTTATAAAGTTAGTTGGAAACATGACTTGAACTTTGGTGGTGTTGTGTAGCAGCTACAATCAAATAAGATTAGAGAGCCAGGTGAAATTTGAAGTGTCATGTCCATTTGGGGTGGCCAAGTACTAAGGACACCCAACCAAAAAAGCAGCAGCAACAATTCTTCAGGTTGAAAATCTTTTATCTCATAACGATCCTAATGTACATTAGAAGTACATGGCAACCTAGGTGGCTAGGTGAACTGAAGCTATGAACGTACTATAGAAATTTCGAGTAATAATGCCAACATGGAAACGTCATAGACTCATAGCAACCTATAAAATCCAAAGCAGCTGCAGTATATCAACCTAAATAACGGGTATCCTTAGCAAAACAGCAACACAGAAGTGATACTTGAGAATAATACGAAAAGCTCGATTAATAAATTCTGTACTCTGAGTTTATTTTACATGTAGTGGAATCAGAAGATCAGTGATAAACACGACACTGATCCCTTATTACATCAATTGAGTACTAGAGTAGTAATAGACTTATAGACCATGATCTTTTCGGTGACCAAACTTCACAGTTTCAAGTCGACCTCACAGCTTCAAATATTCGAGTCCACACACCCCATTGATCAACGCTTTCCTGTAGTGGCCTATATAATCTATCGCACTTGTTCCACGGTATATTGGGGGATTTTTTTCTGATATCAACTCCTTAATCGGCTCCAAGAGTCTCCCTGCAGAATTTTCTTGTGGAATGTGATTGAAAAAACATCCCACAGAAACTCTTGGACCTTCCTTCTTGGCAAGTACTCTATGCATGACGCTGATGTATTTATTGTTTGAGAGTAGCTGCACCAACGTATAGCCATTTTATTAGAAATTGCAGAACAGCTCTTCGCAATTAAATAGGCAATACAATTAACAATGAATATATACAATACAATGCTTGCCTGCAAGAAATCTCCAATATTCACCACGAGAGCTCCGGGCACGGTGGGGACATCAATCCACTGGTTTTGATACGAAAGGAGTGCATTGATATTGTCTTGAAGTACGATGCTGAGAAAACCGAGATCTGTGTGTTGACCATTGTTGATGGTCAATTCAGGCTCAGGGCATGGTGGATAGTAATGACCAGCAATCAAATGTCCATTTGCACAGCCCAAGCCCAGAAGGTGGTCAGGTTTGAGCCCCAGTCCCTCAGATAGCAATTCAAATAAAGTGACACCTAATTTGTGAACACGTTTTAAGTACTCCATAGTTATGTCTCTGCAAAATTTTAACTTTTCACAATTCAATATCCTCCTGATGATATGGCTTCAAATCTAATTTACATGTTTTGTGATTTTCATCACTCTAAACAGGAGAGTAATATTGACTAATGACCAGCAGTAAAGTTAGAACGAGATTACGAAAGATCTTTACAGAAACGTCTTGTGTTTCTCTGTTTCTATTCCTTCCGTTCCTTCTAGCAAACATATATAGAGACCAAGAAATCTCATAAATAGCTGACACTTAACGGAACCAAGCTACTTGTTAGTATAGTTTTGATGTATGTTGGCATTCCTAATATAAAAGCTAGAATCATAGGTATGCTAGAGTTATCAAGTGTAAATTGGAAATGATATGTGGTCATACAATGCTCCAGCTGACTCTTCGATGCACTCTAGGTAAGAGCATTTGCATTTCATAAAGGTCAATCTACATGCATACTGGGATTGTAATCTGTTCTGCAATCCCTGTCAGGTCAGGTCGTTGGATATTTGCATTTCATAAAGGTCAATCTACATGCATACTGGGATTGTAATCTGTTCTGCAATCCCTGTCAGGTCAGGTCGTTGGATATTTGCATTTCATAAAGGTCAATCTACATGCATACTGGGATTGCAATCTGTTTTGCAATCCCTGTCAGGTCAAGTCGTTGGATGTTATTTCTTCTTTTTCACGTTTTGTGCGCATACATTAGTTGAGTTTTAAAAGGATATTTCTCTACATGATTTGATTTGTTAAGTCTTATCGTCTTTATTAAGAATAGAATCATGTTCACTTGTTGAATATCTTTTTATGATTTGTTCCTTCCATATTAGGAGTCAATTAGGTTTTGGAGTCTTTATTGCCCAAGGTTTTAGGGGGAGTCTAAAATATATATACAACGTGTATAACCATTCATTCGGTGACTTTTTGAGCGTATAAGTTTTGTGCATCTATTGAGTCAAAGTTTTCTCTATTAGCATTGTGAGAAACCATGTGCTTCAAATTCGAGTCTATGAACTACTTGTTCCATGTTTAAGTAGATCATTGAGTCAAACACATTCATCATTCATTACATTCTTCACATCAAGTGCTCTCGAGGTCAGTTGGAGTCGTTGATGTGCGTCCAAGGTTGAAGGTTGAGGTCATCACCTATCAACAAGTGAAGACAGTTCAAAGGTACTGGTGAAGATCTACAAGAACATGATCAGACAATCTACTAGTGTGTCTAGTAAGTAAGCCGAGGTCAGAGCTTTGGGTTGTTTGTAAAGAACTTGTATTCTTTCATCTAGTGATTTGTTTTCATTAGGGTCTTTAACCTTAAAGGCCCCGTAGTTGTTGTCCTCATTTTTGAGGTTTTTACTGCGCAAACAATTCTGCTCTCTTGGTTGCTGTGTGTTTGTGATTATCTTGGTTTGCCTAGTTATCTTACTGCTGTTTTGGGATCCATACCTGTGTTTCAATCCTGAGTATTGTTTGTTACGTTTTGAATTGAAAGAAAGTGTGATTTCTGCGAGAAGGCCCCCCTCTAGGCATATTTGTTTCATCCTAGTATTTTCACTACTAAACCAGGAAAGAGCATATCAGAATCTTAAACCTTACGAAATCTTCATATCAGTTGGGGGGGCTTCAACTACGTAGTAATGTAGTATGAAACAATTAATAATAATCATTTTATATGTAGAGAACTAGTTTAACAGTAGAAAACTCATTGGACTTCATGCGTATACGCACTGTAACTAAGATATTCTACGTCGAGAGCCGGTGGAGGAAGGGACTAAAATCCTGAGGGCTTAATTAAAATAATACATACCTGCAAATCTCAGGCAATTCTTGAGGATCAAGAGGCTCAGAAATCATGTCACATAACAAAGAGTCCCTCCATGGTAGAGAAGTTGGTTTACCGAGCTTATGGCTACCAGCAGACTTGACCTTCCTCTTGGGGTCTATACTATAGTAGTGAGCTTTCACTTCCTTGGGCAGCTCATGAAACCCACGGATCGCCTGCAGCATCTCCTCCAATACTCTCTTAGGTATCCCATGGTTCACCACCAGGAACAACCCCACAGTCTCCGCAGCCCGCCGGACTCCCTCAGCCACCTCCGCATGCCTGCTCATGCCAACCGCGGCGTCAGCGAGGTCCACCACTGGAATATTGAACTCGGTTTAGGTTACTTGGCTGGGATGTATTGGCTGATGGATGAAAATTTGTGGGATTTTCGTGATTCCTGCATCGACGAGCCCTTTCACACCAGCTTTCGATTCGTAAAAGGCCTTCACCTGTTTGAGAAGAAGGTCTTCTTGGTCGCTTGAATTCTCGGCCAACATTTTGTGGTATCTCAAGAAGGACTTTAGATTATTAAGTGTTCTGAATAGCGCCCCCAATAATTTGAACACGAAAAGAACTACAACAGTTTCCGGTGGCCGAACGACGTTGAGACAGCAGGTGAAAGTTGAAACAGCTCAAAGTTCTGACTCCCACAAACATGAGAAACGTTCGGCAAATGAAGAACCTGATCGAGGCATCGTTTAATTCATGGTATAACTATCAATAATTGAGTTCATACAATAACTATTAAAAAATGGTTTTTTTTTTTTTTTTTGGTCAAGTATGCTTATATTCAAATAAGAACACCATTATAAACAAAATACCCAAAACGGGCCCAAATAAAAACCAACAAACAAAACCAAATAGCCCTACAATCTTCAGCCACAGTGCAGATCTAACAGGAGAGAGATGACGTAGTGACGTCGCCGCCACCAGCCAAGCCCAAAGGTGACACAGAAACGTCACCAGATCTGCCGACGAAGACTTGGAGTCCAACCAAAACAATCCCGTGCAAGTACAGCAACATAGAACCCATCGAAAGATCTCCCTAACCCAAATCTCTAAACCATACAAAACATCCTCAGAAACAAAGTCAGTAACCAAAGCAGAAGAAAAAAAGAAAAAGAGATAAGGAGAAGGAGACTGATCCGCAAAGGGATCAAAGGGACAGACGGCCGAAGACCGTGCAGACCCTTGTTGCACAACCGTATTCAACGGGTTTACGTGCAGGGACGGGAAAAACCCGTTAAAACAGACAATCCAAACAACGCCGACGACAGAGCTCCGATGGACCAAGGAGCAATCGGTGAAGTGGAGTCCGATGGGTGAGGAGGATGTGCATCTTAACCATGATGAATCAGAGATTTGAGACAGAGAGAGATGGGTATGCTGAAAATTAAAGATTAGGAATTGTTGGAAAAGGGGATCTGGGAAGGAAAGGAAAGCAAAGACAAAAGGGAAAGCATACTTGCCACCGCCAGGGAAGCAGGGAGCTACCACGAGAAGGGTAGGGATAAGCCTTGCGAAGAGGGAAAAAATATCTCCCCCGACTTTCAAGCCAAAGATCCAGATCGGAGTGATCTAGATCTGGCAAGAAAGGGGGGGAGGAGGGGGAAAGCTGGAAGCTGGGTTTGCTAGAGAGAATGAGGAGTTTCTCTCACTAGAAAACGCGTTAGTTCATTGATTGTATCATTAAAAAATGGTTGATAATTGAATTAAAATATGTTAAAGTATGTTTCATTATTGACTGATTTGACTCAATAGTTTATGAAGGTCGAGCTAATAATTTAGTTGAATCCCAACTCAATTAGAGAGGTGTATTCAATTGAGAGTTTATAGGATTTTTTTATACTTTAAAAGTTTGTGGGTGAATAATCAGGATTTTAAAAAATCATTTAAAATCTTGATGTATTCAATCAAGATTTCAAAATATCCGTTAAAATCTGATGATATTCAAAACTCTAAGTATTCTCAAGAATTTCATTAAATGGTGGATTGTGATTTGTGAAGGATTTTTAAGGGCTAGGTATAAATACAAAATTCATTGAGAAATCTGCTCACCTCCCTCAAGATTTTGACGTTCTCTCAGAAGATGAAGAGACCTCAGTAGAAGATCTGTGAAACGACCCGGCCCAAAAATTAAACCAAAGCATTTTTGCCGGCTGAATTTAAAATTTAAATACAAATAAAGCAAGAAGAAAATTTGCTGTAAATAAAAAAAGGTAAAGAACAAGTTCACAACAAAACTAATTTAGCAATTAGATCCCAGAAGGATTCCAAGTGCTACTTACAAACAAAAGTGTTTTTCTTTTACAAGAGTCGACCAAAATGAGAAAATACTACTCTCCACTGCCCACAACCCGAATTCTTCTGAAACCGAAACTAAAACAACCTGCAACACAAAGAAACGAGGAATGAGCAAAAAACACGCTCAGTGAATGACTCGAGTATTAAGCCAATAACATTATTCCCGAACATCACAACCACATGATTCAAAATCATAACAATAACAAGTCACCGAGGAGCAATTAGTTTGGTAACCAAACACCCACTTCAAAATAGATCAACACAATGATCAAACATTTCACCGAAAAGAATCAAGCCGCCACTGCGAGCTCATAAATCAATTTGAGAGGCCATTGCATACCCACAGATCAACACAATGATCAAAATCCTTTCACCGAAAAGAATCAAGCTGCCACTGCAAGCTCATAAATCAATTTGAGAAGCCACTGCATACCCACAGGTTACATATCATATGGGAATGCCACCGCAAACCCGTTGACTAAAATAATATTTGGAATGCCATTGCAAACCTATTAGCTAAAATGGGTTACCACAACCCAAATGATCGTGCCACACATGGTCACGTCATAATAGTAATGTGCACATTGTCAGTACCACTCTCTTACTAACTAGAAGATTCTAAAATAAAATATAATTTTCGTGCTCCCACCGCACAAATCGGGAAATCAAAAATGGACATCGTTTCACCACAAACACATTGGAAACAAATTACGAGTGTAACTCAAATGATGAACACTAGCACATGGTCACGTCATAATAGTAATGTGCACATTGTCAGTACCACTCTCTTACTGACTAGAAGATTCTAAAATAATATATAGTTTTCGTGCTCCCACCGCACAAATCGGGAAATCAAAAATGGACATCGTTTCACCACAAACACATTGGAAACAAATTACGAGTGTAACTCAAATGATGAACACTAGCACATGGTCACGTCATAATAGTAATGTGCACATTGTCAGTACCACTCTCTTACTGACTAGAAGATTCTAAAATAATATATAGTTTTCGTGCTCCCACCGCACAAATCGGGAAATCAAAAATGGACATCGTTTCACCACAAACACATTGGAAACAAATTACGAGTGTAACTCAAATGATGAACACTAGCATAGTAAACAAATCTGAAACATAAGTACTTTCACGTAAACTCACAAGTCCAAGAGCAGAAGGAACGGAATTCTGACACATGAAGGTTTTCACAAATGAATCTCAATATCAAAGACGGAAAATCATGCAATCTCTTTATCACTTACTTAAGAATCGCAGGTATCACAACTACCACAAATAACCTAATAACAAAGACTAAGGAAAAGTATCAAAGCATGCTTATATCAATCATATTCTTAAAACCAAATCCAGAACAATGTATTAAAATATCAATGATATAACAAAATGTAAGACTTATAAAATTACATTTGAAAGACATCATATAACCAACTACCCCAAAACTGAACACGAGTGAAATCATATGATATCAAGCACCCAAATTATCCTTAATCAATACTGGACTCTCAAATTCCCTAGTAATATCACAGTGGGGAAATTGATACAATGAAAAGAAAAATATCAAAGCAGCAAAGTCAAATATATCAGTCCTAAGCAGAACCAAAACAGGAACAACCAAGAAACATCCGTAAAGCTCTATACTTGTAGAGACCTGAAAATTTCAGAAACTTTACCCTGCATCAAACCCCCCAAAAATCCTCATTCAAAACACACTTTGCCTCCCAAAACTCACAGTAAATGAAACACAACCAAAGTTTAGAAATATAACTGAAAAACAAATAATGGAACCAAAGAGGAAAACAACTTTCTCCTATAAACAAATCATGGTGTACCAAACTGAATAAAGAAATAAGAAATAGAAAATTGGTTTTGAAATCTATCTATCTGATAAACATCAAAACTCCACCACTTATAAAACCAAAGAGTGAGATTCGTAGAAAACCCAAACCGTCAAGAATAAATGCCGGGAGAGGCTCACTGAGCAATTCTTACTCTTACTGGTAAGAAGATAACATATATGAAACTTAGAGAGATGAAAAACAACATAAATGAAAACATCCAAACTCAATGTCATAACACAATGATAGGAAAACCAATTTGAAAACGTATATAATGAAAACCAAGAGCAGCATAATATATCATCAAGAAAAGAAAGACAATTTCAGAAAAACCAAGTCACTCACCCCAAATACTAAATGGAACAAAAAAATAGAATTGAAACAAAGCTCAAGTCTGCCAAATTCCAAACTTCTTTCAAATTCAGGAATAAGATGGAAAACTAGCACCATTAAACTAACCAAAATCAATACCATGTTATTAATCAAAGAACAATCAACAAGAAGTCAAGAACATAATATCAAGAAAAGAAACACAATCCAGAAACTAGAAGCCACTCACCCAACTCAAAACAACCAATAATAATTGGACCAACCAAGCATACCAATCCCACGCAGTATTCATATGCTCAAAGCAATAGATAACAATCGGACTACCAAATCATCTATTCAATTTTCACAAATGAAAGACTTGATTTGAAACGTACTAACACATAACCAATTCGCAAAGCCATAAATCTTAACCAAGCATCAATAGAGCAATAAGGAAATTCAAGTAAAATTATAAAACAGAGGAGTCACTCACCGTAAAGCAAGGCAAACATAGACAGTAAACAACCCAAAACAAAGCCCTCCACTTCCTAAACTTCCTCCCCTTTTGCCTTTCTACAAATCTGATCAAAACCAGAAAACCAAACTCTCAAATGCTCATCTTTACTTCTGAAAATCAATCTAAACCCTCTAGCTTCTCTCCCCTCAAAACCACACTACCCAATTTGTAGCCTTTGATAAAAACCCAAATTCTCCAAACAAATTCTCTTCTCTTCCTATCTCTCTCTCTCTCTCTCTGATTCTTCTTTTTTTTCTTCTTCTCCTCCTCTCCCTTTTCCCGTCTCCTCCTCTCTCCTTTAGTCGGCCACTGCACCCTTCTTATCTTCCCAAAATAAAAGACAACCATATAACCATAACAATAAAATAGAACAATTAACTAATAGACAATTATATATATATATATGAGAAATTCTTAGGTGGGGGTTTCCCCACCACGTGGCTTTAGGGCCACCCAATCAGAACAAAGAAAATTTTTCCTCTTTTCCAAAAATACCCCTGCTCACTAAATGTACAATACCCAAAAGACCCCCTGCTAGGCAGTGATTGGTCTGCCGCATTGTCACGTGGTGCGGGTGCCCCACGCAAGTCTTTCTCATATATATATATATATATATACATACAGGGTCCTTCTAGTGAGGGATCCATTTTTTTGGTATTTTATAGGGATAGGCATTAGACCAACTTTTCGATCATATTTTCACATCTTAACCGTTCAGTTTTTAGGTCCTAATGTATAGATCACTTCTGCAAATTTTCAGCCAATTTGATGATCGTTAAGGCATCCAAAACTGCAATTTACCATTATAAACACGAACGGTTCCGGTTCGACAGATTCGGTCCATTCGTGTAAATTGCAGTTTTGGATGCCTTAACGATCATCAATTTGGCTGAAAATTTGCATAAATGATCTATACATTAGGACCTAAAAACTGAACGGTTAAGATATGAAAATATGATCTAAAAGTTGGTCTAATGCCTATCCCTATAAAAGACCAAAAAAAGGGATCCCTTAGTGGAGGCCCTCTATATATATATATATATGGAAAAATACCACAATAGAAAGAAGAAGAATAAGAAATAAATAAATAAAAGATCTAACTCATAGACAATAAATCAAAATCGGGTGCGGGATATCACAACCTGTGTAGAGACCTCTTTCAATTCTCTCCGACCAACCAAGGTACTTTTCTCGGCTTTTCTATTTTGACTTCGTGTTCAATATTTTTGCATCTTCTTGATACATTGTTGGAGTTGTTTGAGCCCTACATGTGTTGTTGTTTCATCTTCTTCATTCGTTATTGTTTTTTTTTTATCGATGGTTGAGGGCTTTTTTATCTCTTCATGTTACAGACTTCAATGTGTATATCTAGATCCTCTAACCTATTTCATGAACTATTTTGGCAAGTAACTGTGATCTTGAAACTTTTGGGCTTGTTTATTACACAATAAACATTTGTATGCATGTATTGTTCACCAAACAAGATGAAACAGTGGCTTATGAAAAATTCTATATATGAAAAGGAGGCTTTGAATTGGTTTCCTCATGTTTTCCTTATAGATCTATTTTTATTTTTGTGTAAATACGTCATAATCTAATACCACATATTAGGAAGAATTGTCACTGATCAGTCGTTCTTACAATATATGTAGGTACTTATATATATATATATATATACGGAGCCGTTCCAAAGAGGACGTCCGCACTGTTGTTAAAGTGCGGACGTCGATGCTGCAGCTCGGCTTGGGGCGCGACGGAGCGGTGGGGCTTGCCGGACGGACGCCAGGGATCGGACGGAGCGGTCGCAGTCAGTGGAGTCGCCGGCGACGACATTGCAGCTTGCTACAAAAAACCTGAGGTTGCAGGTCGGGTTGCTCCCCAGAACCTGCAACCCCGACCTCCTCCGACCTTGAACGCTGCCCAAAACCGTCCGGGATGCCTCCGACCTCCCTCCTGCAAGCCTCGCGCCGCCGTCGCCGCCTGGAATGCCTCAGCTGCGTCGACGTCCGCACTTTAGTGAAATGCGGACGTCCGCTTCAGAACGGGCCTCTATATATATATATATATATATATATATACATATATGCTTACAAATAAATTGAATATTCATGTGTTAATGAATCTGGGTAGCATATATATTTACTTAGTTTTGGCAGTTGCTTCGTACATAAAGTCTCTTTCCTTTATTATTGCTTTGATGTTGCATGTAATTGATAATAGAGCAGAAGAGTTACATTAATGAATTTTTTTTATATGCAATTTTTACTCTAAGCATGTTTCTAACTGTCTCCTGCACTGCATGCTATCACTTTTGTTTACTTTCTCACGCCTTAATGAGCTGGTTTCTTTATTGAAGGTGAAGCACATGGCTTAGTTATTCCGAGGGAATTTGCATTTATCTGAGCTGAGAAGGTATGTTAACTCGCACCTAGAGGCTTTAGTTTAATTTTCAGTACTTGAATTTGTGTAACCACTTGTGATGGGTTTTATTAGAGTGATACTTGTTAATTGTTTTCTGTGTTCTAGATGCATATTGAAGTCCTGCAAAATAGTTGATATTGGATATCATTATTTCCTTTATCTGATGAGCTTTCTTATCAATCAAATTGTGGTCATATTCAATACATGCATTCTTTTAATAAAAGATAAAAAACAGAGTGTTTCAGTGGTCTCGAGAGCTGTCTGGTCCAACTGAACACGAGTTGTATCGGTCTATCTTATCTGCAAAATAGACGAAGGTCAGAGGGAAGACTGGGTGTGCCGGCCTTCAACGCTCTGATGCCTTAGTCAGTATCAAATTAGATAATGATAATGGAAAGCGATAGTCAACAGTTACCTCTTCAGATTGTTGGAGATGAACTTAATGTAGCCAGTTTGTGGGAGCTTGGTTTCGTTTCTTTCGGTGTGGGACGCTTGGGATCCAGATATCGCCCCAAGGGGTATCGGAATCCCCAGCTGGCGTATAGGCGATACGAGTATATAGGTGATACGTGTCTTGTGCTTCCGATACTTGTGCCTAGGAGGTATGTGTATACCAACAAGTCCCCCAAGTCCCCGGTCAAGAGTTCTCTTGGGTGGGGAGTTTTTCGCTGGTAAAAGTATCGGAAGTTCAAGGCGAGTTTATGCCACGTGGCTTCCATACAACCCTTACCCCCTAGTCCCCCAAGTCCCCACTTAAGAGGAGTCTTGGTTGGGGTGAGTGAGTTGTGTTGGCATTTCCCGTGGTGTCGCTATCGCGAATCGGTGGTGGGGTTGCATGCGTCCTTTAGCACATAGGTTATGCCTCGGTGACACGTGTGGTGTGCTGATTTGTTTTCATGTGCGGGAAAACCGGTGTACTGGGATCCGTAACGTGTAATAATGGCAGATTGGTGGGTAGCCGAGGCGACGGCGCAGGACCTCTGTAACGCTCAGGGATGTCGGACACGTGGTGAGATCTGGGGTTGTCGTCCTTGCACTTCCAACGGTGCCGGTGTTCTCGAGGTCCTTATATAAGGACAGAGGAGAGAGGCAGAGATGGTTACTGTTTCTGCGTTCGTGTTGGAGCTTGAGGGGAAGATTGTGTGAGATTGGAGTCGCAGTTGTGTGGAGAGCTTTTAACTGGAGGTGGAGTGGTCGTCACTGTTTTTGTATTTCGACCAGAGGAGTGAACAAGTACGCCGTTTCTTGACCTTTCTTGGTTTATCTGAGGGTATTGGTGTGCGTGTATCTTGTGAGGGGTCGTGCTCTGGGAAAGTGATTCGCCGGCGGGTTTTAGGTTGCATTAGGTCCGGTGAGATTTTGGAAGGGTTGAGCCCTGGGTCGAGCTGAGTCTCGTTTGGTTGCTCCGGATAGGGCTTCAAGGATTTGAATTTTGCGAGGGAGTTTTGAGGAAGGCGATATCAAAAGGAGACGATTGGTCAGGGATCTGAATTGTTCGGAGTATGGCGCGTGAGAATCGCAATCGTGGTGGGCGAGAAGGTTCCTCTCGTGGTGGTGAAGGAACTTCCCGTGGTGGTGCCGACGCTTCTCGTGGAGGGGGAGAGGGTGCCTCTCTTAGTCGCGGTGGAGGTGGCCCCAACGGGGGCGTCGCGGGTGGCTCTCGGGGGGTTGGCGAGGGTGATTCCCGAAAAGGTGGTGGGGGAGCTTCTCGCGGGAGTATCGCGGGGAGGTCCCGAGGAAATGGCGAGGGTTCGTCTCGCGGAGTTCCGGCTAGGGTTGAGCGACCCATGGTGCCCGATGTTCCCGATGCGGAAGAGGTCGAGGTATTGGAGATTCCGCTTACGCCCCGTGGGCGATTGCTCCTTGGCGAAACACCCATTGATCAGCTGGGTCCGGGTATGACGGAGGAGCAGATCGCTGAGCTAAAGGCCACGTGGGCGATCCCGGACAACATCTTGTTGCGCCCGTTGAGGGAAGGTGAAACTTTTAGTCACCCCTAGTTGGGGTGGACATGTTTTTACGAGTATCAACTCAGGTGCGGGTTGACGTTCCCGTTACCCGAGGAATTACAGTATCTGCTGTCTTGCCTGAATGTAGCGGTAGGGCGGCTGTCTCCCAATGCGCTGAGGCAAATAATGGGGGTATTGCTGCTATGGAAGCTAAGCAAGTTGATGTGTCCCAGTATCGGCGAGTTCAATTCCATGTTCAAGATGTAGTACTCAACCAAAGCCGGTAATAGCGGCTGTGTGAATTTTAGGGCGTGTGGCCGTACTGTCATCGAGGACTTGCCGTCGAATATTTATTCACATTGGCGGGGAAGGCCGTGCTTAGTAGGCTGCTGGTGGCAGAATCCGGATATGGTGCACCGGGCTTCGAGCTGGTTTCAACCCATCTGTGAGTATCGTGATTGTCTTTTTGGTGGGTTTTCTTGCCTTTGGTGTATACTAATAGCGTTTTTATGCATCGTAGTGAGGCAGGAGGTGAATTTGACCACGCTGGAGCGGAAACGTGAGGCGAGGGTGATGGGTGATGGGTGCGTTTCCCAAGGGGGCGAGGGGGTTTTATCGTCTGTGTAGGCTCCCGATATACGAGAGATTTGAGTTGGGGAGGTTTCCGGGTGAGGGGTTCTTCTTTTGCCTGATGTGTTGTATATGCTGTGTGGTATCCCTACTGACCTTGCTTGTTTATTCGGCAGCTAATATGCCGGCCGAAGCTCCGAGCAAGAGCGATGCCCCATATGCCGATGTTGATCCTGACACCATTATTCAGGGATTGTTGCCAGAATCGCAGACGGCAAGGCGAGTTGACGTTGACCTTCCCGATAAGGTGCGTGTGACCGATCATTGGGTAAGCATGTCGCTGCTCGATGAGATGTATCTGAGGTTTCCCAATGCCGTGCTGGAGT
Source organism: Rosa rugosa (assembly GCF_958449725.1). Classification (NCBI taxonomy): domain Eukaryota; kingdom Viridiplantae; phylum Streptophyta; class Magnoliopsida; order Rosales; family Rosaceae; genus Rosa; species Rosa rugosa. The sequence continues at coordinate 11,914,291 of NC_084824.1, read as the reverse complement.
ATCTCAATCAGCGGGCCGAGGAGGAGGCTGGAGGCGAGGGGCATGAGGTACCCGATGCTCGGGAGCCGTCTCGAGATGGTCAGGAACAGCTCATGCAGGTCGGCGAGGTGGGTGAGTTTCCCCAAGTGCATGCTGGCGAGAGTCAGTCCCCTGAGACTCGGGAAGTGAGGAGGTAGTCCCCCCGGGTCCCGGCAGGAGGGGAGGGTCGTGGTGACGTGGCTCAGGTCTCGGAGCCCACGGTGGAGGTGGAGATTTCCGTTAAGGATTTGCTGGAGGAGGTGGAGCGGCGTCAGAGCAATACCAGCGCTCGTGCTAGCTTGGTGCAGGATGCCGTTCTGGAACAGTTGGAAACTGTTTTTAGGGATGAAATTGGTGATCCCGTCTCGCGGGAAGTCATTACCGTGGATAGTGGGGAGGCGGAGGTGACCAGCCAAGCCGTTGGCGAGACGGGGTTGACAGTCGAGGTGTCCGGGGTACAACCTGAGTCTGGAGAGGGCGTAATCGGGGTCTCTCAAGTTACTGAGATGGGGACCCAAGATGGCGAGGGGGATGGAGTCCGAGTGTCGGACACTTGTGCTAGTAAGGATGGGGTCGGGTCGAGGAAGAGGACGGCCTCGCAGCTTCGTCTCGGGAGTCCCCCCGTTGGTGTTGCTATTGGCACTCGTGGTAGTAAGAGGTCTCGGGTTGAGAATGTGTCGCGGTCGAGATCTACAAGTGGGGGTTCAAGGGGTTCTCGCGATGAGGTTGCCGGGGGTCTCGCGCGCACCCTGGGCGAGATTGGAATTACCGATGGCGCCATCCTTCACATGGTCGCGGACTTGCGAAACTGTCATCGCGATCGCGGTCGTGTGAGCGTTGAAGACCAGCGGCTAGGGTATCGGGAAGCTCAGGAGAGGTTGATGATGAGGGTATGTATCGTTATGGGTTTGTTTCTCTCTTTTTGTTTCACGTAGACGTGTTGACAATGTTGTGTGATGCAGGCTGTGAACCTGAATTACCACGCCTCGGGCGAGTTGGTGGCTCATTTTGATCGGGAGATAGCTCGGCTGCAAGGGGAGGTAGAAGCCGAGAGGGAGCGGGCGCGTGAGCTTCAGAGTGCTGTGGACCGAGGTCAGGTGGAGCGCGAGGATGTGAGGCGGGTAATCGATGAAAGGATCGCGAGGAGGATGGAGCTGGAACGGGCGCTCGCTATAGAGGAGGCTCGTCGTCAAGAGGCGGAGGATGCTATCGCTTCACTGAGGGAGGCGAACCTCGATTTGAATGGGAAGCTGCAACGAGCGGAGGATGGCCTGAGGTTGGTGGAGCAAGTTAGGGCCCGGGTGGCCGAGGCCGAGGAGCGTCTACAAGATTTGGAAAGGCAGGTCTGAGAACATGATGCTGAGTTGGAGCTTCGTGCTGCTGCCTTGGAGAGTTTGGCTCCTTATCCGGATCGGGTGGTGGATTTGGAGGGGCAGGTTGGGAATATGCAGAGGGAGGTGGACCGTTTACGGGATGTGGAGCTGGAAGCAGGCGAGAGGGAGGCAGAGATGGAGCGGCTGAGGAAGGAGTTAGCCGAGCAGTAGGCACGATCGAGTGACTTCGCCGAAGAGTGCATCCGCCTGCGCGCTGCTGCCGAGACACATCAGGACAAGCTCTCCAAGGCTAGGCGAGATGGTGCGGATAAGGCGGTGGATCTCTATTTCAGGACTGATCACTTTCAAGAGAAAATGATCAAAGCCTTCTCGGATGAGGTTTTGCACTCGATTCGAGATGGTATCGCTGCTGGGTGGATTGACCAGGAGAAAATGGTACGTGACATGCATGCCAAGAAAGCAGCGAGATTGCAAGCCAGCGCAGCAAGTGGTGGCCGGAGTTCTGGGATTGTGATCCGAGAGCAGGCTGTACCGGAGCATGCAGCGGCACAAGCTGGTGAGGCCGACGAGGAGGGTGCTGTTGACGAGCAGGAGGCCCTCGCGGATATCGAGGGCGAGGTGCAAGGCGAGAATGTTGGCGAGTGAGATGGAGTGGAGGGGCGAGATCGAGTAGAGGAGAAGACACGTAGTGCCGAGGGCGAGACCTAGCTTTTGTACTTCTTCGTTTTTGCTAGCGATAGGTTTTTCCTTTTCTTGTAAATGCATTAGATTTTGTTGGGACAATTGACCGAGTGGTTTGACTTTTGAGATGTCCGCTTGGTATTGGAACATGTGAAGTTTATGGGGAATTGATAGTGTTGGGCGATAGTCCCCCGTGCGTTGAATATATTTATTACTTTGTCGATTGGTTGCCTTGTCATTAATGCAGGTCATTAAGGCAACGCGACGATTGGTCGGCTGGAGTCGGTTGGTGGTGATGGCGTCCCCTATAAATAGGCAGGTAAGGAGAAGGGTGGATCATATTTTCAACATGGCGTTTTCTTTGTTTTTCATTGTGCTCTTGCTTCTGAAATCTTCTATTCTCTTGAGGCAATATGCGTTTCTAGATTTCTGGGCTTTATAGCTTAATCTCATCTTGGATTATGGGCTTTATAGCCTAATCTCACAAGGACTCGGCTTCATCACCCGCTTGGGGATTGAGCAATCTGTGCCCCTGCGAAACTGAAAAGCCGTCCGAATGAGAAACCCAAGGACCAAGATCACTGGAGGGGGCGGCGGGCTAGAACGATGGAGATCGGGTGGCGATATGGCGGAGAGTGATGCGGTGCAACTGCCCCCTAGTCTTTCGCACTATTGCCCGGCCAGCCTATCAATCCTCCAATTCAGTGATCTTCTTCCGGAGCTCTTCATATTCCAGAGAATCAGACTTGATCGGAGCCAGCCTATATCATACTCGGGAAGACACGCGAGGATAGTTGCATGTGTATCGCATTTGCTTGAATATGTAATATGTTGTTGTGTATCGCACTTGTGTGAAGTAGCAATTGATGTATCGCTATTGGCCGCAAAGCCCTTTGTAATGAATATTTTGTTTTGGAATATGTATCGCATTTCATTGCTCTATCGCCCCTTATTTCTGTATGAGCTTGGTATTGTGTATCGCCTATCGCCAGGTGTGAGTGCGAGTGTAGGCGCCAAATGGCGAGGCAATATAATGTCGGTGCTAGGGGCGAGAGCGAATGGTGAGGCGATACATAATGTAATCTCGTTTGGTGTGGTATCGCGTTGGCCTTGGCCATTGCTGATTTTGTCTCACGTCTCTTCGCAATGTTAAGGGGGTTCGTGAATTGCAATGTGTCGTGTGGCGGTAAATGTTTCGTGGCGATGCATCGCCTGTTATTCAATCAGTTGATTCATGGCGAAGTATAACGTGGCATTCATTTATTTGTTCGTAGGCGCATCGTGTAACATTCATTCATTTATTCGATGGCGTATCACATAGCTTTCATTCATTCATACGTTGGTGTATCGCGTAACATTCATTCGCTGGCGTATCGCGTAACATTCGTTCACATTCATTGATTGTATCGCGCCTGGCAGCGCAGGGGTTCGCGAGGGACAGCACTTTGCTGTGTCAGCGAGACCGGCCGTGGGTGATATCGCATTAACATTCATTCGTTCGTTCGTTGGCGTATCTCGTTGCATTCGTAACATTCATTCATTCATTGATTGTATCGCGCCTGGCAACGCAAGGGTTCGCGAGGGACAGCACTTTGCTGTGTCAGCGAGACCGGCCGTGGGCGATATCGCATTAGCATTGATTCATCCGTTCGTTGGCGTATCGTGTAACATTCGTTCACTCAGACGTTGGCCTATCGCGTATGGTTCATTCGTTCAGACTTTGGCGTATCGCGTAACATTCATTGAGTGTATCGCGCCTGGCAACGCAAGGGTTCACGAGGGACAACACTTTGCCGTGTCAGCGAGACCGGCCATGGGCGATATCGCATTAACATTCATTAGTCCGTTCGTTGGCGTATCGCGTAACATTCATTGAGTGTATCGCGCCTGGCAACGCAAGGGTTCGCTAGGGATAACACTTTGCTGTGTCAACGAGACAGGCCATGGGCGATATCGGATTAGCATTCATTCATCCGTTCGTTGGCATATCGCGTAACATTCGTTCACTCAGACGTTGGCGTATCGCGTATCGTTCATTCGTTCAGACGTTGGCGTATCGCGTAACATTCATTCACATTCATTGAGTGTATCGCGCCTGGCAACGCAAGGGTTCGCGAGGGACAACACTTTGCTGTGTCAGCGAGACCGGCCGTGGGCGATATCGCATTAACATTCATTAATCCGTTTGTTGGCGTATCGTGTTGCATTCGTAACATTCATTCATTGATTGTATCGCGCCTGACAACGCAAGGGTTCGCGAGGGACAGCACTTTGCTGTGTCAGCGAGACCGGCCGTGGGATATATCGCATTAACATTCATTTGTTCGTTCGTTGGCGTATCGCGTAGGCAATAAGTTGGGATTGCTATACAGCGTGCCCTTGCCTGTTGTTTTATGGTGGCCATCGTAAGGCTTATGGCGATAATATTGAGACATGTGACCAATTATAGGTCAAAAGGCGATAACGTTAACATTCTGTTGATAGGTGGGTATGGTAATGAGGAACGTTGTGTTCATTACGAGAGCATTCGAGATATATGTAATACCATAGCATATAATACTACGCGGATGCAGCTGCAAAATACATGACAAGGAAAGGTAAAGGAGATAATATTGACGCTTACAAGCATAGAGGGGGGGTGCGATAGTGCTGTGGAAGCGAGCCTGGAACCCTTGCCCTACTTGGGGTAATATCGGAGATGCTGGGCGTTCCATGGGTGTGGGAGGGTGACGCCATCTGCTCCCCTCAAGTAGAAGGTGGCGGGTCCGACGGCCTCAACGATTTCGTACGACCCTTCCCTGGTGGCCTTGAGCCCTGTTGGGGTCGGCATCTTTTCTTTCATCACCCAGTCCCCGACGGAGAGGAGGCTAGGTAGGACCCTGGCTTTGTAGTAGCGAGCGATACGCTGCTTGTTGTTGATATTCCTGAGGTGGGCCCGCTCGCGTCGCTCTTTCAGGAGGTCCGAGTCCAGGTTCAACCCCTTCGAGTTGGTGAGCGGGTCGAAGCATGCAACTCTCTCGCTACGCACCTCCTGCTCGACAGGGATCGCTGCCTCTGTGCCGAAGGATAAGCAGAAAGGGGACTCGCCATTTGCCTATGTCGGGGTTGTCCTTATCGCCCATAGCACCTCGGGGAGTTTTTCTGCCCACAGGCCCTTGGCATCGTCGAGCCTCTTCTTCAAGTTCTGCTTGATTATTTTATTAACAGCCTCGACTTGGCCATTTGTCTGCGGGTGTGCGGGGGAGGCATATCGGATCTGTGTGCCGTATTGGCCAACGAATTCCCTGAGAGTATCATTATCGAACTGGGCATGGTCTCGGGGATTCCGAATCGGCAGTATATGTTCTTCCACAGGAAGTTAATGACCTTGGCGACCGTGATCGTGGATAAAGCCTCGGCCTCGACCCACTTGGTGTTGTAGTCCACTGCAACGATGGCAAATTTGAGTTGTCCCGGTGCTGTTGGGAACTTGCCGATGAAGTCGAGGCCCCACTGGCAGTATGCCCAAGGGGCAATGATGATCGAGAGTGGTACTGATGGTGCGAGAGGGGAGTTGGCGAATTGGTGGCATTTGAGGCAGGCGCTAGTGATGCGTTTTGCGTCTTGCTCAATGGTAGGCCAGTAGTACCCTGTACGCAAAGCCTTGAATGCCAGGTTCCTCGCTCCAGCATGATTGCCGCAAATTCCGCTATGCAGCGATAGTAGGACTCGATGTCCCTCTTCGAGGGAGATGTATTTTAGCAAGGGGAAAGACCTGCCCTTCCTGTACAGTTTGCTTTCTCGTACCGTGTACAGCGTTGCTATTCTGCTGAGCCTGGTGGAGATAATCTTGTCCTGGGGCTCGATACCCTTGGAGAGGTAGTCAATAAATGGGTCCATCCATGAAGGCGGACGCTCGCTCTCGGTCAGGAATATTTCTGAGAATGGCTTATCGATGCTCGGTTTGTCTAGGATTTCCAATTTGAGGTTTCCCGTATCGGTGCCTGGGGGCGATGTTGCCAACCTTGCGATGACGTCTGCCTTGCTGTTTTGTGCCCGAGGGATCAGGGCGATTGTATAGTTGGGGAGGCATCGCTGGAGTAAATTTTTTGTGAGAGATTGGTCGTGGGAGAGATGCGGTTCATTGGCTTGGAAATCGCCGCCGACCTTGTTGACGACGAGGTGGGAATCGCTAAAGAGTGCCAGTCTCGCGACGCCTAATTCCTTGGCCATCTGGATGCCGGCGATCAGGGCCTCGTATTCAGCTGCATTGTTTGAGGCTTTGAACTTGAATTATAGCGCATACTCGTATGTGTTCCCCTCCGGGTCAGTCAAGACCATCCCGGCACCACTGAGTTTACTGTTGGAGGATTCGTCCACGTGCAGAGTCCATGGGGGCGTGGTATAGGGTGCTGAGACAATCTCATTCGAGGGTGCGACATCTTCTAGGGGTATGAATTGGGCGATGAAGTCGGCAGCGGCTTGCCCCTTGATGGCCGTATATGGCGTGTAATGAATGTCGAACTAGCCGAGTTCGATGGACCATTTTACCAGTCTTCCTGAGGATTCCAGTTTCTGGAGAACTTGTTTCAGGGGTTGGTTGGTCAAGACATGTATCGTGTGAGCCTGGAAGTATTGCTGTAATCACCGGGCGGCCGTGAGGAGTGCGAGGGCGGACTTTTCGATATCGGAGTACCTGGACTCGGCCTCATTGAATCCCTTGCCGGTGTAGTAGACTGGTAACTCGTTGTTGTCCTCTCGCCTGACCAGGGCAACGCTGACCGCAGTGCCCGATACAGTGAGATAGATGTACAGGACCTCTCCTGGGATAGGTTTTGAGAGAGTGGGTACTGACGCCAGATAATCTCGGAGGCCCTGGAAAGCCTTGTCATGCTCTGGTCCCCAATTGATCGCCTCGGTATGGTGAGCTTTAAGGAGCTTGAAGAATGGGGTGCACTTGTCTGTTAGACGTGATATGAATCGGGCGAGAGCGACAACCTTCCCAGTGAGGGACTGGACCTCATTCCTGGTTTTTGGTGGTGCCATATCTAGAATTTCCTGTACCTTCTCCGGGTTGGCCTCAATGCCCCTCTCGTTGACCACGAAACCCAGGAACTTGCCTCCCAGTACGCCAAACACGCACTTATCAGGGTTGAGTCGCATGCCATATTGGAGTAAGATGTCGAAGACGATACCCAGGTTTTTAATGTGATCTTCAATGGTGACGCTTTTGACGAGCATATCGTCCACATATACTTCCATGATCTTACCGATATGTTCTGCGAACATGGCGTTAACCAATCTCTGGTACGTGGCCCCGATGTTCTTTAGACCGAACGACATTACTTTGTAATAGTACAAACCTTTATCGGTGGTGAAGGATGTGTGTTCTTGATCGGAGGGTTCCATGGCGATTTGGTTGTAGCCGGAGAAGGTGTCCATAAAGCTGAGGAGCTTGTGGTGTGCGGTGGAGTCAACGAGCTGGTCGATTCGTGGGAGGGGAAAACTATCCTTTGGGCAAGCCTTGTTCAAGTTGGTGTAATCGACACACATGCGCCATTTGCCATTAGGCTTCTTTACCATTACAACATTAGAGAGCCATGTGGGGTAGGAGACCTCCCAGACAAATCCGATGTCTTGGAGTTTCTTGACCTCTGCCTGGATCGCTTTATATTTTTCCTCCGTGAGGGCCCTTCGTTTTTGGCGAATTAGGGGAACGTCTGGCGAGATGGTGAGTTTGTGGGTCAGCAGCTCTGGCGAGATTCCTAGCATATCCGCGTATGACCATGCAAACACCTCCTGTCTCGACTTGAGGAAGGCGATAAGTTCTGCTTGGAACTGTGGGTCCGTCCTAGACCCGATCTTGACTTTCCTTTCTGGGTGTGCATCGGAAATGGAGACCGATATCAGGTCTTCCAAAGCGTCTTGTCTCGGGTGCTTGAGCTTGCGCTTATCGTCCTTCCTTTTGCTGCGTGTATCGCGATCATCTGAAGTTTCAGGATCTTCCCTTGGATCATCAGGCTTGTCGGATAGGGAGGGTGGGTCTGAGGTTAGGAGTACCTCTCGCCTGCCGTGTCCCCTTCCGATAGTCAAGGAGTTGCATTGTCTCGTGAGCTCTTGATCGCCCCTGACGGTGAGGATGCCACCCGGGGTTGGTATCTTCATCATTAGCATGTGTCCTGCCACAAAGCATTGGAGTCCCCATATGGCGTCATGCCCCAGGATGACATTGTAGGAGGAGGGGCAGTCAACGATGATGAAATGTGCTGTCATGGTGGCGATAGTGCTGCCGCCACCCAGTGTGATCCGCAAACTATCGGATCCTAATGGCTGTGTAATTTCTCCTGCGAAGCTGATTAGGGGTTCATGATCGGGGGTGAGTTTCTTCCTATCTCGGTTGAGGCCTTTGTAGCAGCTGTCGAACATGACGCTGACCGCTGCGCCTCTATCGACCAAGACCCTGTAGCAGCGATAGTGGTCGATGCCATGGTGATTAAGAGTGGGTCGTTGTGGTGCTTTCGGATGGTGTCCTCGCTGCGATTAAAGGCTATCGAGTTCCATTCGACCTGGGGGGTGTGGCAGCCATGGCTGAGTCCCAGTACCTCTTGGCCCCGAGGGCATTGGCGCTTCTGGGCGTGGTGGGTCTCTGGTGTTCACGGGGCGCCGCCGTGTATCGTTAAGATCTGGCCGTAGACTTCGATGGCATTGGCGCCAATGGCAGGAATGCGATATTGTGAGAGTTGGCCGTTCTGAATGAGGTGCTCGAAGGCGTTTTTCAGTGCCCAACAGATATTGGTGGGGTGGCCAGACTCCTCATGATATGTGCAGTACTTACCGTTATCTCGCGGTTTGGATTGGCCGGACTTGCGCTTTGGTGGGTGCTGAATGATGTCTTTGTGATTGTTCCAGATGTCCTCGTAAGAGGCGATGAGTGTGGTATAAATCTCGTATCGGGGTACCGCGAATCGCTGGTCGTCCCTGTGTCGGGTGCCGCCGTATGGTGCATCGCGATGCCGACTGCTTGAGGAGTTGTATTTTGGCTTCTCGGGGCTCTTGCCGTATTGCTTGTCTCTCCTATCGCTATAACCTTGTCGCTCTAGTGGGGCCCTGTCATTTGGCTGGGCAGGTCTGTCTCGGTTGATGTCTTTGTTTCTGGTATCGGGATTGTTCGCTTGAGTTGCAGTGACTGGGTGGGCATTGGCTTTGGTATCGCGGCCAAAGGTGTCGTACTCGGCCTGAGCGAAGGTGGTAGCGGCATCGAGGAGGTCATCATATGTTGCAGGGGATTGGTGTTGATCTGCAACAAGAAGTATCCAGGTTGGAGTGCTTGCTTAAATGCCAATGCCACTAGGACTGGGTCGAGAGAGCGACACTGAGTGACCTATTTTTGCCATCGGCGAACAAAGTCTCACAATCGCTCGTTCGGTCGTTGCTTGAGCCGAAATAGGTCGGGAGTTGTGTGATACCCTCCGCCGCACAGGATAAATCGTCGCAGGAACTTGTCTCCCAGTTCTTGGAAACTATCAATTGAGTTGGTGGGTAGGTTGAGGAACCAACGCAGGGCCTCGTCCGTCAAAGTTTCCTCGAACGCGTGGCAGGCCATGGCGTCGGTGTATCGGGTTCCATGGAGTATGGATTGGAAGATTACTAAATGATGGTATGGGTCTCGAGTCCCATTGTACTTTTCGATCTTAAGGGGCTTGGCTTCTGGTGGGCGCTTCTCGGCCTGTATGCGGGCGGTGAAGGGTCATGTCTTTCCCTGGAAACCGGCTGTGATCGGCTGCCACCTGGCTCTGCTTTCGGCGCTCTCCACTCGTGCTTGTAAGGAGGCGATGGCGTCGTTCATTTGGAGCCAATAGCCGGGTGTTGGGATCGGGTGGAGGTATGTTGGCGATCGTAGCGGTATTTGCTCCCGAGGTTCCCGCCATATCGGCAGTCGGCTGGGGAATTGGTGCGGCGCCGAGGTGGCCTGAAAAAAGTGGTGAATTTAGGTAGACCACCTGAGGATCTGTGCTGGTATTGCTGTGCGTGGTGCCAGCGAGGCTTCCCGACGCGAGGTTTGGGGGCATGAAGGTGCCAGCGAGGCCAGTAGCGGGGTCTGCAGTGAGGACCGGTCCTAGTGTGGGGACACTGCCAATGGTCGGTATCGGGGTCTCCAGCCGTGGCCGCTGCGCGCTCGGCCTCGACTTGTGCACGTGACTCCATAAGGTCGCGCATTGCTATCTGTAGTGCTGTGGTCGGATCGGTAGTCATGACTGATTGAGTCTCGGTAGTCGGGCTCTGGAACTCGAGAGTACGCTGGACCTCGCGAGTCGTTGTCTCGCGAGGCGGATCCTCGCTGCTGGTATCGGGATTGCTGGTAGCCATCAATGTGTTGTCCTGCCAGCAAGGAGCGAGGGGAGTCCTTCTAGCGCCAAATGTTTTAGTGGTCTCAAGAGCTGTCTGGTCCAACTGAACACGAGTTGTATTGGTCTGCTACTATCGCTATCGGTCTCTCTTATCTGCAAAATAGACGAAGGTCAGAGGGAAGACCGGGTGTGCCGGCCTTCAACACTCCGATGCCTAAGTCAGTATCGAATTAGATAATGATAATGGAAAGCGATAGTCAACAGTTACCTCTTTAGGTTGGTGGAGATGACCTTAATGTAGCCAGTTTGTGGGAGCTTGGTTCCGTTTCTTTCGGTGTGGGACGCTTGGGATCCAGATATCGCCCCGAGGGGTATCGGAATCCCCAGCTGGCGTATAGGCGATACGAGTCTTGTGCTTCCGATACTTGTGTCTAGGAGGTATGTGTATACCAACACAGAGTCATTTTTTTTTTTTTTTTGGATGCTTTCCTTTTTCGATGATGAATGCTTTCATATTGTTTGTTCTTTGCTTGGTTTAGTTTGGTTGTATTCTTTTCAGCTCATAAATTACCATGTCTTCAATAATAAATGGATAACAATTATTCAGTAAATATGTTAAGATATGCACTCATGAACCAATAATGCATGTATTTTATTATGAATAGATAGCATTCTACAATAAGAATGTTGAGATATGAAACACTTGAGAGTCTATTACTGCAACAAGGGCACTTGCCATGTAATTTATAATTAGATAATAATCTAGCCTTATATATAGCCTGCAAGTACCTTAAATGTTCATCCATTGTTATTAAGTATCTTAAATGTTCATCCATTGTTATTGAACATGGTAAATGCCTTGTGAAAATGAAATTTAACATACTGACGGGTAACTAGTGACTTGCCTAATAGATGTTAAACTTTATTGAATAATATCTATACTGACGAGTATTTGGTATCTTTAAATTGCGGTTCATAATTTTTAAAATCGCACCTCCATTCCCATTTGAGACACAAGCGGAGTTAGTGTTAGCTTGTGCTGTACTACACAACTTTCTTCGCAAAGAATGTCGCCCAAATGAATTTCCCGTTGAACCAGAAGATAATCAATCTTCATCATATCTAGACATGGAAGATGAAAATCTTGAACTACTTTCTCAAAGCCAACAACAACAAAGAGCGGAAGCTAATGCTTGGAGAATTAGCATTGCTGATGTTATGTGGAATGATAGGCTACGGAATGATGATAATTAATGGGAATCAAGAGGATAACAATGAGGATTCAGACAATGACAACGAGAATAATGAGGAACACATGGATGATGAGAATCAAGAGGTCTATGATGATAATGAGGTTGGAATGGAGGAGAGTATGCATCATTCTAATGTATTTCTATAATTGGCTTTGCTTTTCGGTGTTTTGTTCTTTTGCATTTTCAATGAATATTTCATATAAGATAATATGAAGTTGGACAATTCTTTTTATTCAAAAATAGTTGCCTATGCCATTGTATAAGAGCATTTTGTTTCACATCATAATTATTTTTATTCTATTGTTTGTGTTTTGGTCAATTTTCTTTTTTACTTTTTGCTATTACAATAATCTATTGACTTATTTTTTTTTATTTTTTTTGACAAATAATCATATAGATTTCATTAATACGGTAAGGCCAGAATGACCATTACATATCATTCTGCTACCATGTAAAGATAGGCAAGAAGTTGTGATGCAGTAGACACCACGTTGATACATAGGGTAAGACCATTCATTCAACATTTCATGCTCACTTATTCAAAGCGAGCCTATTAACTATGAAACAGTACGCATAGTAATAGGTCAGTTTAAAAGAAAAACTAACTAGAGGGTGGGTATAAAAACCCACCATTCATTCTAGACCCAAAAAGGTCAGGCCCAGAATCTATCTTCCAGGCTCCAGGCTGAAACAGCAACCCCTCATGGCTAAAAGCCCCACTAGAGAGTCTGGACCCCAACAAAAGTCCAAAACTGACTAGGGCACCCAACCCAAATGGAGGCCCAACAGGCTTAAGGCCCAAAAGTAACTTCTCTGCTGGAGACCACCATGACGACGGCGCCGCCATCAACTTTGGCCGATCAGACATCCACCACGAGGAGAGAACTCCTGCCATCGACACCACCCAGAACCGGGTTCGATCTCGGGTCCAAAGACAACCCACCTGCACAGTCACCCAGACTAATCTGGACATCCAGAGCCACCGCGGGTCCTTGGTGTCACTGCCTCGAATCACCGCCCATATGTTCCACCATAGCCAGCGGACTATAGTCACTCGCTTCTCCGTCGTCAACAGAAGCCAGCCCAAGCTTAGATGACCGCGAGTCTTTTTCCTCCAAAAATCTATATTGTTCTCTGTGCTTCGCCACCAGCTTTGAATGGAATCCAAGTCCAAGCGACAGCCCAGCGCCGCTTCGATCACCGAAGTGAGCCCCAGCCAAATCGGCGCCAACCAGCCAGTCTGACGGCCTTGCTGTACTAAATCTTCGATCCGATTAAATTGATTCGGATCCCATTCACCGCCATCACAGTTGACATCCCCAGATGGGGGGATGAACTCGACTCCCCGCGCTGTGTACCAAGACACCAACATCAGACCATACCCAACCCGCCAGCCTTGACAACGCAAATGCCTGCCAGGATCGGAGGAGTCTGCTAAGGGATGCGGCCTTACGGTTTGAAGAGAGAGAGCTCCACCGACACCGATTCGATTAAAAGATTGGGAGGAGTAAGGAGGTTCATCCTTGAGGTAGAGGGAGTCATTCACCTCTGGAAGGACTAGAGAGAGACTTCTTGGTGGTTCGATGCAGCCGGCCGGAGCCGCTGTATTTGTCGCTGCCGCAAACAAGTTGCGTTAGGGTGAGCGCAAAGAGGAGCGCCGCTTGGGAGAGAGTAGGGTTTCTCATATTCAATTGTGTTGTTTAAATATCTATTGACTTATAGAATCTAAAGAAATACAGATAAATCAATCTAATAAAAAATTTTAAACTCCGCGTGGAATTAAAACAATCCATGAAATTAGCAGAATCCATGGATTATTAAAAGTCAGTCAAAATATTTTAAAATCTGAATTGAATACACCCCTCTTAGTCGAGGACCGGCCTTCTACCTGCTTCTATCCCCTTCGACCATGTTCCAAGACCTGAGCCACCCGTTTTTCACATCCCATCAAATCTTTTGGGTTGCCTGAGTTATCAAATGGTTTTTACACATCTGTTGGGTTGTTTATCCCTGAATCTTTCTGTTGTTCCTCTTGATCTGTTGGATATTCACTTGTTTCTGGTCTTTTAGGTGGTCTATGTATACTCTGTTGTGGTGTCTAGGTGGTCTATGTATATGTATATCTATATGTATATGTGTGTGTGTGTGTTTTTTTTTTTTTTTTTCATTCTCTAATACACGAAATAAATGAGGCCGCAGATATGATTCTTTGATGTGGTGGTGCCCCAGATGTTCGAGTCGATAGCCCCTCCGGTACTGTAAATTTAAAATTTGTACCTCTCGTGAAGGAACTGGTCGCACCTACTTTACTCCAGTCTTCACAATTCAAAGATTGAAACCCAAGTGTACTCAAATGCATGACAGCCTTTTCCTTCTCTCGCCAACATCTCTCCCTGGTGAAATTGGCTCGTATTTCGAGCCCGAAAGATCAACGAACCTGCCTCGCTTATTTCAGAAAGAAAGCAACACAACGATTAATCACCGCCCGTTTCTCCCCAATTATACATCTCAGTTCAGTCAGTTGGGAGAAAAAACAACCAGGAGATTCCCCTGCATCTCCAAATACATGAAACTCATTAATACTACCCGCTTCTCAAAAACCAGCTCCCTCTGGATTAGTCACTTTCACCTTCCACGTACACATGCATTCACCTCTGTGTGAAAATGTCGCTGTGAAACAACAATATATGTACACACCCGTCATTCATATGAATCATGAATCATGATCAGCCGTAACTTAGAGCAGAAAAGAACAGGAAGCGAAAATGGTAGTCGGATTGTTTCTACTTGAATATTTGATGACTAGCTGTTCTGCTTATGTTTGATGGGTTAATCTTGGTTAGGAGCATCAATTGAAGGAGCTGATGGGGAAGAGGAGCAGACTTTCTGCTGAAGGAGTCGAAACAGAAGATTATGTTCGTGTCAAGGCAAGAAGGGGTGAAGCAACCGACAGTCACAGCCTAGCGGAAAGGGTATATATAGTTATATACAGCTTCTTCTTCTACATAAATCTCTTTGTAAGTGGTTTCACAATTTTAATAATTGGGTAGTTTTCCAGGCAAGAAGAGCGCAAATCCGAATGAGAATGAAACTCTTGCAATCACTTGTTCCTGGATGCGATAAGGTTAGGATACTGATCGATCAGCTTGTTGGATATAAATGCACCCTTACTTTGTTGTGATTTTGTTATTGGAATTTACTATCTGAGATAGTTAAGATCTTTTTCTGTTTATATAATAATTATAGATAACTGGAAAGGCACATATACTGGATGAGATTATCAAATATGTTCAATTGCTACAGAATCAAGTAGAGGTAAGAGTCTTGGCTTAACAAGTATAATGCGGATGACCGCAATGGAGGTTTGATTAGGTTCCATCTCATTAGCCACTTACCATATTTCCTTGTTCAGTCCCTTGCGGCAAAGCTTGCTTTTGTGGATCTCATGCTATACGACTGTGAGCCGAATGCAAGCGGAAATGCATGTGTTCCTGAGGTACTAGCTAGAAGCGCGCTTAACATTGAAACTTACATTTTATCTTAATAACCACCAACTGCTTGCTTAATTTGTACACACCAAATTCCTTAATTGTTCTAAACTTCTAATTCCATCACCATAAATAATATATATTCCGTCCCAGGGGCTGTTGCCGTCTGTGCCAGAGTCTAGCTCTATCCCGTTCATGTCTTTTGCAGACGGTGGGGTAAGCGATTCTGCTTCCCTTTTGCTCAAAGAGGATCAGATAGCTACTCTAATCCCTCAGGTAGTGACAATTTATTTCGTAAGTAATAAGTATATTATATGTTTAGGAAAAGCATCTCTTATTATGATCGATCGATATCGATCTTCTAATAACTTGACAGTATGGTAGAGATTTGTTATTGGACCTGGAAGACCAGCCTGAAGCTATTAGACAACTTATGCACCTTCTAAGCTCAGCCAATTAGAAAAAAAAAGTCATTTCTATAATCAATCTCTTAAACACGCAGTTCCATGACTTCTTCCATCAATTACAAAGTTGATCTACTAACTGTACGTAGCTTTCTCAAGTCATTTTCTGAATCCCATTTGTTGTAGGCAAACGATAAACATCAAGTTCTGTAACTTGAACGGGTTCATGTGGACCGACTATTATTTGCGGTTAAAAGCAGACTGAATCAGATGTTGAAGCAGTGTACTCCATTACTAAATTACTTGCTATCATCTGCCTATTCATTCGATCTGCTGTGTACTAATGAGGATCATTGTCCTGTTATAGTGAAGCTAAATAACCTCCATTAGATAGAATGTTGTATCGATCTCCTCCAAGTCCTCTTGACTTTCTATGGTAGTGTATTAAATATGCTCTATGGTGACTGATGAATTCATGTCCAAACGTATTTAACATGTATAGCTCTTATACCGCTTCCTTAAAAAAAATATCTCATATTTCGCTATAAATTAATGTTAAATTTGAGCAAGTCTTAACTCAAATCCTTTATTGACATAATCGTTGTATAAAACCATGTGTTTATCTTATCAATACATATATTAATTCATGTGATAAAGAGATTAATATATATCTACGATAGAAGTGTAAACTACAAATCATTTACTTGTGTAATTTATAAGTTTTTCTTATCGTGACTTATTACTAATTGTACCTATAATATGTTAATCTCTTAGAAATGGAAGAAGAAACAAACCTCCTTATCCATCATCATCCGCTTGTCTGACGAAAAGAAAAAAAGAAACAAACCACCATCATTTCCAATTGAAAAGGAGATTACCACTGCAATTTCAGGCGCTTTTGCTTGAAAGGATCGAGTCGACCACTTTCCGGTACTATGATGATAGATGACTCGTCATGTGGAAGAAGACTACCTAGTACGTACAGAAAACTCTAAAGGACCTATAGACATTTCACTGAGACATTGACCAAGCGACCAATTCCAATTTGTTGCCAACAGATATGGTAATCAGATGGTGACTGGTTAAGAACTTGGGGCCTGCAAATTTCTGGGTTTTTTTTTTTGGTAGATATTGACTAGTTTTCTTTAAATGAGTCAAAGAGAGGTCATGGTATTTTTCAACAAATGGAGCTTTCAAAGTGACCCAAAATTTTAAGACAACCTACTTTGGAGCACTAAAGAACCCCTCATTCGCTGTTAGAGGCATCTATCATAAAACTACATGGCTAAACGAATTCGGTGAAAAAGCAAAAAGGCCAAAAATGATAAAACAGACGCCCACCGTGGGGCTCGAACCCACGACCACAAGGTTAAGAGCCTTGCGCTCTACCAACTGAGCTAGACGGGCTTGTTGATCAGACGTTAAAACATAAGAATATAGACATAATTTATTATATTTACAAAGATATATACAAACTGAGCTCGACGTCTAGTAGAAATGTAGCAGATGCATAATTACATGTACGGTCTTCTTCACCAGCCACATGAAATTTTCAATCCCAAAGCGAAACAACTATGGTCTCTGTACTTTGTGATCGCTGAAGATGTTGGCTATTGTTATCGAAGGGCAGCCCCATCGGATCTACCATTCCGGTAGTGTCATACGAGTCAAAGTCATCAAGAGTCGGAAAACATTCATTCAAGAGGTTATCGATGGTGTTCTGTTCTTGTAGTCCGCCATAATCTTGTGCCGGCTGTGCTGGCTGTGTCGGTTGTGCCGGCTGTGCTAGCTGTGCTGGTTGTAGTTCTTCATTGGGGAAATTACTGGTCCCCCCTTTAACTTTTGGTGCGTCGACAGTTCAGTTTCTGTTATTCCAATTTTAACAGATAACTCCCCAAACATTCAAATTT